>NC_045772.1:38594422-38905256 GCF_008692025.1 Phocoena sinus | reverse complement strand
ACAGAAGGAGCCTAAAGAGAGATTTCAGCTTTTTCATAATTTTATTTAGTGCACAGAGTAAAGCAGAATGATAAAAAAACTAACTTATGATAATTTATAAAGATGTGACTAGAACCTGCTTTCCGATTTTCTCTCATACCGTAATAATGCAAGAATATGTCTACAGGTGAACTGTATTACCTTTAGCTTAAAGATGCCTAGTATTTTCTTGAAACTCAGCCTGTACTTTGCTGATTAGATAAATCTTTAGAGGCAGAGAGGTAGTTTGATTGAATCCCATTGAATTAATAATTTCTTAACAGTGATTAAAATTGTATTTCTCTCTGCATTCCTATGCATTCTTCAGGCATGACTTCACAAAGAAGTGAGCCTTTTCAGAATTTCTGTAGATATAAAAATATTTAAATTTGTTGTCTAGTTGAGATTCTGGTTCCATTTTTCATGTCTATGGCTAGCTACTCATAGAAGCCCTGATTTACTCTTGTTTTTCCCAGCATAATAATTAATACTGCCTCTCTTTCACTCTTAGAAGTGTTCCAATATGGACAGTAAATTGCTCCGTTTGTAGTACATTTTATATGAAACATTTAAATTTTAGTTTTGTAGGCTCCCAGACCACCAACTGATATGGATTTAAAGTCTCATAGTAACCAACATTTGTGACTTTTTTGTTAATGCAATGTAGTGAAAACAGCTAAATATGTGGTTAAAAGCTGGAATTAAAGTGAACTCTAAGGGATTGCCCAGGTTGTTTAGTTACATTAAAATTTGTGCATAAATATGGAAATAGGTGGGCCTTTAGGAAATATTTTTGATTCTGCAGACCTTAAAAGTATGATGATGCTTTGAAATGAAATGTGACTGTAAATTTACTTAAAAGGAACATCAGTTTTTCCTTTTAAAAATAAGTATATTTGGCTTCCCTGGTGGCACAGTGGTTGAGAGTCCGCCTGCCGATGCAGGGGACACAGGTTTGTGCCCCGGTCCGGGAATATCCCACATGCCGTGGAGCGGCTGGGCCCATGAGCCATGGCCACTGAGCCTGCGCGTCCGGAGCCTGTGCTCTGCAATGGGTGAGGCCGCAACAGTGAGGGGCCCGTGTACCACAAAATAAATAAATAAATAAATAAAATAAAAATAAGTATATTAGACCAGACCCATGCTTGGTTCAGGGTATAGCATTTCCAACAATATCAGAGATAATAAAGTGGACCAAACATCTAGGACTCTAATAATCTATTTAATAAATATGGAAAACTCCCTTGTATTTATTCGTTCACTTATTTAGCCAATATATTTTGAGCACCTACTCTATACCAGATAGTAAACTAGGGATCCAGCAATAGGACAGCTTAGACAAGCTCTCTCCCTTCATGTAGTAGAAGGCAAAATAAATAGACAAATTAAAATATAATTTTTGTGAGCAATAGCAGCCATTAAAAAAGGGGGAAAAGGAGACTAAGTGATAGAACGGTGTATGTTTGGTGGGTCTAGATCATGTGCCGGAGAAGGCTTCTCTGAGGAGGTCATATTAAATAGATGTCCACATGAAGTAAGGGAGACAGCAGAGGGAAGATTGGGGTGGGGGAAGAGTGATTTCGAAGGAGGAGATGCAAGAGCAAAAGCAGGAGCAGGGTGGAAATGAGCTTGAGTGAAGGACATTATAAAGCTTGTATGACTGGAGTAGGCTGAGCAAATATAGGAGTGGAAGATGTAGGAGGGATAGGGTGGGGTAGAGTGGGTGAAACAGGTGGGGAGTTGGGGGAGTGCAGAGGCCAGATCAAAAAAGTCTTCCAGGCCCCTGTAAAACTTGGGATTTTATACTAAGAGCGCAAAGCGTTCTTATAGATGAACTTTTACAATCTTCCCCAAAATTGGTAGTAGTAAGTAGACATCTTCCTATCTTGAAGATGCTGAGATAGAATGGTTCTAGTGGTGCAGTAGCTTGTCATCGCTGGTGGACCTGTGGCTGTGTAAATCTCAGTGGTAGAGATGCTAACACGCAAACATGAAGGCTGTCAGATGGAACTTTGAGATGTCATCTTGTTTGGGTCTGCGGAGTCCTTGAGATTTCAGATTCAGCCCTTGTCCGAACGTGGGGCAGGATTAATTTTCATGTCAGACCCTGAACTTGTCCTCAGGCCAGATAGAAGGCCCAGAGTGCTCACCACCAACTGCCTGTTTGTTGCTGCCGCATAGTAGCTCCTGAATCTTGCCTCTGAATAATGCTGGGATGGTATCAGGATTCCTAATCTGTCCCGAGCATCTTTAGAAACACTATTCATCATATTCCAATGGAATGAATTCACTTCTTAGTACCCTCTTCTCCAGGTGTCTTTTCCATTTTTTCATTGTCTGTATGACCATCCTCTGAAATCTCCACAAGGGCTCTAGGTACCCCAAAAATGGAGCTACAATTTTAGTAAGGTTCTGACTTATGTCAAATAGAATGAGAGGGCTGTCTGAAAATTTTCATACCAAACTTTGACTTATGTTTCTTAATTTTATGCATATTTTTTCTCCTCTCTGCATTATAAACTGCAGGCTTTACTGGTATTCATTTTGTACCACTCACTTTTCAACCCTTCCCCATTTTGCTTCAATGAAGTTTGCTTTCTCTCTCCAATGGTATTAACTTTTATTTGGTACTTAAACTTGGTTCAGTTTATTTTTATTATGCTGAAGTAATGTTATAGTCTAATATCATTGGTAATTATAAAGTTTAACTTTTTGACCAGGAAGTTTATGTTGGTGAACTGTGTCTTTGTGGAAAGTGATCCTATTATACATATTTTTTTTTGTATATGTTTGTGTGAAATAGAGGACTATACAGAAGACATTGCTATGTTTGCAAATAGTTGGTTGGTGCAAACTCCAGATGACACCAAATGTGTACCCACACCCTCAGATTTTCCAAATCCATGCTCCAGTGGAATGCCAGCATTTGAGGTAACTATGACGGTAAAAATTTAGGCAGGTTGGATACACCACACATATACTGTATCTGTATATTTAACACTAAGCATTTTTAGCGTAAATACTACATAAACACTGTTAAAATCAGGAAATGTAATACAACAAGAATAACTTTATGATTATTTCAAAAATGGTGAATACAATGAGTTTCATAAAAGTAGTACTCATTATAAAAATATGTAGTTAGAAAAATGTTGTTTAAAATTTATAAGTCTACATACTTTCTCTTTTCTAGTAAGAACAGAGTGTCTTGCAAACAGATCAGTAGAAAAAAATGAGAGTACAAGCATATCATTCAGTATGTTCTGCTGACCGCCATCTTTTTCTGCATAGGCAATCTTCTTCAAGTGTCAGATACTGTTGCAGTTTCCCTTTTTGAGCTGCCATGAATATATTGATCCATATTTATATATTGCCAGCTGTGTTAATGACCTTTGCAAGTAAGTGAAATGATTTTATTTGCAATAAAATTTTCTTTATCCAAAAAGAAGAGCAAAAACCATTGTGTAACTTCATCATCTCAGCAGTTCACAAAATGTAATGGGAAATGTAAAACATAAACTGTGCTAACAGCTATTAAAATCTTACTGGATAACAGGTACAGTCTGAATGTTTTATATTGACAGCATGAACAGAATACATTAGTTCTTATACACTTTTTGTGCCACTGATCCCTTTTGGGAATCCAGAGAGGCTATAGGCTCTTTTCAAAATAGTGTTTTGAAATGCACAAAATAAAACATATAAGATTACAAAGGAACTAATTATACTGAAATAGAATTACTGAAATAGTAAAAGAAATGAATTTCTGATCCACGTCCTCTTTTATATGCATTTCAGGTCTAATAACTAATGTAGTTTGATATAGTGATGAGTATAAACAATATTTTGAGATATCTGCAACAATTAAATGAGAAATGAAAATATGGAAAAATGAGATGTGAGTTACATTGATGACAAAGTTACAGATTCTGCTAAGAACATTGTGATGTGTTGCCCATGTATGTAATTGAAAGAAGTGCTAAATATCAGCTGGAGATTAGCAAAAATAAACATGTAGTATTTTTTACGTTCAAGGGCACAGACTCTTGCCTTCACTCCCTGCTTAAGAACACGTAGACTAAGGTGGTTGTCTAGGGAACAAATTCAGTGAGACTCATCATAATGTGTTCATCAATGTAGAACTTATAAATTACCCATTTTTGAGGTGAAGTCCTTTTTATTTTAGTTTTTCAAAAGTTTACCAAGTGAAAGATACATGCACCCTGATATTCATAGCAGCACTATTAACAATCGCCAAGACATGGAAGCAACCTAAGTGTCCATCGACAGATGAATGCATAAAGAAGATGTGGTATTTATATACAATGGAATACTAGCCATAAAAAGAATGAAATAATGCCATTTGCAGCAACATGGTTGGATCTAGAGATTATCAGACTAAGTGAAGTAAGTCAGAAAGAGAAAGACAAATACTATATGGTATCACTTATTGTGGAATCTAAAATATGACACAGGTTAACTTATTTACAAAACAGAAGCAAAGACATAGAAAACAAACTTGTGGTTACCAAAGGGGAAAAGGGGTGGGGAGGAATAAATTAGGAGTTTGTGATTAGCAGATACAAAATACTGTATATAAAATAAACAACAAGGTCCTATACAGAGCAGGGAACTATATTTAATATCCTATAATAAACCATAATGGAAAAGAATATGAAAAATAATATGTATATATATGTATAACTGAATCACTTTGCTGTACACCAGAAACTAACACAACATGTAAATCAACTATACTTCAGTTAAAAAAAAATTACCAAGTGTATGTGATTAGCTATCTTGAATGTTCGAGAATATCTCAAGAAATTTTTATGTTTGCATCTTTTAAGTATCCCAAGTTTAAATGGTACATGGGAACATTGCTGTAAAGGGACCAAACTAATTTTTGGTTGAGTAAAACCACTGAAATTATATCTTGGGTAGCTTGTTAAGAGGTCTAAGTTTATCAAAAGTGAAAACAGAGAGGAAAGGTTGAGGTAGTGTGAAGTTATTTATAATCACTCTGCTTTAATTAACTTAAGATTATTATAAAAATAATGAATGTAATAATATTTTCCAGATATTAAAATGAGATTGTTTGGGAAACTTCTTAATTTTGAATAAAGTAAAGTTATACCTTTATTTGTATGTATAGTCTCAGGGATTTCTGAACTAATGCAGGAGCTTTGAAAGAGCATTCCCTCTGCCTAAAATATTGAGTACTGACCTTTATATTTTACAACATTCTGTCCTCTATTTGGTTTTATTTTTCATTTAAGTGCTATATTGTTCTATCTCTGTTCTATCACTTAGTCTCTTTTTTGAGAATCTCTGTAGGTAGTCCATTGTCCTTATTTAGCCATCTATATGAAATTAACAATTGTTCTTATTCCATGATGACTCATTCTGGGACCATTCTCCAACAGTCTTCTCACTTGTCTTATCATCTTTAGCACTCGTTTCTCAAGTAGCCTGAAGTGAAGGATCACTTGGCAGATCCAGAAAAGTCAGTCGCCATTTATTAGTTGGGATATTGTTTGGTTGCTTCAAAAGCATCAGTGGCTTCGATTCAATTGAATGCTTATATTTCTCCATTGACTCAGTGACACTATTGCTATGTCATCCCCCAGGGCCTAGGGTATTATTTTCAATTTCATCGTCAAAACTGGCTCACCACTGCCATGTTCATATTTTAACCCTTAGGAAGGGAGAAAAGGAAATAGAGGGCTGTCAGCATTTTTAAGGATGTGATGTGGAAGTTTCATGCACATTCTCACTTTTAACCCTTTGGCCAGAACTTAGAAACATGGGCCATACCTAGAAGTAAGGACAGCTGAGAAATGTTGTCCTTGGCTGGGCAGCCATATGCCTAGCAAAAACTTGCAGTTCTAATACTAAAAAGAAGAGGGAACTGGGCATGAAAAGTAGCTGGCCAGTAGATGAAGCAGCTACTTCATCTGAAATTTCACCATTAAGAAGTTAACATTTTTGTCTTTTGAAATTTTGTTGTATTTAGGCTTTGGATTTCAAAACCTAATTGCTTTCTTTAGGGCAAATAAAAACAACAGGGTTGTGAAACACCTTTTACTGGTTGAAATCAGCTGACACCTTAAGATACGTATCTGAGGTGAAGAGGCAGGGCAGAGCAGGCAGGTAATACCAAAGAAAGGGCTTTATAATGGAATAAGTGGGCATTGATAAAATGGAAGTGAGAAGGTACCAGGGTTAGCCTTTCACTCGCCTCAATATTTCACCCCGGACTATACCTACCTACATTCTTTTTCCCCTAAAGGAGATTCTCTTCATTTCTTATGTTAAGGGACTGCCTACAGGGATCCTATACCATGATTATATAATTGTGAATCTGCTGAACACAAATTAATTTCCTGCTTGGATTATGATAGTGTATTGAATTCAATTCAACACATTTTCTGAGTGTTTATTCCGAGTTGAGCATTGTGCCACATCTTGGTGAAATAGAAACAATTTATTATGTTGATTAAAAAATTTTTTTTTTTAAACCCACATTTGTTTATTTATTTATTTTTGCTGTGTTGGGTCTTCATTTCTGTGCGAGGGCTTTCTCTAGTTGCGGCAAGTGGGGGCCACTCCTCATCGCAGCACACGGGCCTCTCACTATCGCGGCCTCCCTTGTTGTGGAGCATAGGCTCCAGATGCGCAGGCTCAGTAGTTGTTGCTAACAGGCCCAGTTGCTCTGCGGCATGTGGGATCCTCCCAGAGCAGGGCTCGAACCCGTGTCCCCTGCACTAGCAGGCAGACTCTCAACCACTGTGCCACCAGGGAAGACCTATTATGTTGATTTTTAATTTATTTTATTTTATTTTTAAATTTTTTGTTGAAGTATAGTTGATTTACAATATTATATTAGTTTCAGGTGTACAACATAGTGATTCAATATGTTTATAAATTATACTCCATTTAGCATTATTATAAAATATTGACCATATTCTCTATGCTGTATATTACATCCTTGTATCTTATTTATTTTATACCTAGTAGTTTATACCTCTTAATTCCCTTCTCCTATCTTGCCCTGCCCCTCATCCCTCTCCCCAGTGGTAGCCACTAGTTTGTTCTCTGTGAATCTGTTTCTGTTTTGTTATATTCATTCCTTTTATTTTTATTTATTTATTTATTTATTTTTGCCGTATGCGTGCCTCTCACTGTTGCGGCCTCTCCCGTTGCGGAACACAGGCTCCGGACGAGCAGGCTCAGCGGCCATGGCTCACGGGACCAGCCGCTCCGCGGCATGTGGGATCTTCCCGGACCGGGGCACGAACCCGTGTCCCCTGCATCGGCAGGCGGACTCTCAACCAATGAGCCACCAGGGAAGCCCCATTTCTTTTATTTTTTTAGATTCCACATATAAGTGAAAACACACAGTATTTTATTTTTCTGTCTTATTTCACTCAGCATAATACCCTTCAGGTCCATCCACGTTTTTGCAAATGGCAAAATTTTATTCCTTTTTATGGCTGTGTAATGTTCCATTTATAATATTCCATAATATCTTCTTTATTCATTCATCTTTGCTGGAAGCTTAGGCTGCTTCCGTATCTTGGCTATTGTAAGTAATGCTACTATGGCAAAACAAATTCGGGGTGTTTACAGAACACAAAAAAGTGTTGCTGGAGCATGGTGAATGGGAGAGAGAGAGGAGATGAAGTTAGAGAAGGAGGCAGGGTCTAGATTACCTAGAGTCTTAGGGCTCATAGTAAGGAGTATGAATTTTTGCTTGATCTTATTTCATACAACTTGACTATTCTCAGCAGATCTGAATTTGCCCTTTGCCTTATCTCTTACCCTACTCTGCTTATTCTGGGTAGACTGACTGTGCTTTAGCCTGAATTATGTCAGAATGTCAGTTAGTTCATTTGGGATATAATAAATCTGGGGGGAGGGGGTAGTATAAAATGAAAATGCAAGGCCCCCTGTTAAAAACATTGTTGAGAGAATTTCAAGATAGTGACAGCAGAGCGTGAAACCGAGTACAGGGTCCAGCTAAGTGAAGGGCCTTTTTAAGAGCAGGGCCTTGTGTGACTGACTACACAGGTCACATTCCCATAAAGCTGGCCCTGATCTTGATAAATGTTGCTGAAAAAAAGGAATGCCTTCTACTGATGAAAAAAAACAATGCTGCTGTCAACATTGATGTGCATATATCTTTTTGAATTAGTGCTTTTGTTTTCTTCACATATATACCCAGGAGTGGAATTGCTGGGTCATAGGGCAGTTCTATTTTCAGTTTTTTTAGAGAACTTTCATTCTCTTTTGCATAGTGACTGCCCCAATTTACATTCCCACCAACAGTTTACTAGAGTTCCCTTTTCTCCACATCTTCTCCAACGTTTGTTATTTTTTTTGACAACAGCCATTCTGACAGGTGTGAAGTGATAATCTCATTGTGGTTTTGATTTGCATTTCCCTGATGATTAGTTATGGTGAGCATCTTTTCATGTGTCTGTTGGCCATCAAAACAAAAAACAATTTAGAAATAGTCCCTGTCCTAGGAACTCAGATTCTAATGGGGCAGAGAAACAGACCTTCAGCAATTATACATGCTTTAAATGCAAAGTGCAATGAATGTGGAGCAGAGAACTACTAACTTTATCAGGTAGTGCCTAGAGGAGACGACAGCTGAGTTGGAATTTGAAGGATGATACATTACCAGTTCTTGAACTTGTCGTGTTTCTGCTTCTAAGAATGCTAAACTGAGCAGCAAGGAAATGCTTCTAATTTTGCCACACCCAAATCTATTGATTTATTGATAAAAACAACTATTATTTAATGTTCATTTTCCCTATTAAAGTTCACATCCAAAATGGAAAAATAAGCTTATGTTCCCCTCAGTAAATTGCAATAATAATTTCTTTCTTGCCCGATTGTTGTTTTTATGCAATGCCAAATGTAATATGCCCAGTACAGTTCCTAGCATAACATAGTCACAGTAAATAGTAGCTATTTGAATAATAGTTGCATTGGGTTGAAAGCCAATATTCAGTTACTTTGTTAGTTTTCAGAGCCTCCATTAATTGTAGGAAACAATGCACATATTTAAAGTAAATCATAGATTTTAATGTCTTTCTAGGAATTCAACAGTTTTAACTTACCTTGTTTTTCAGAGACTTTTCTTATTCGGAGGTTTAGAATATTTTCTGAGTTTCTGAAGTTTATATGCTCAGTCCTTTTTTTTCCTTCTAAAGCTCAGTTAATTGGACTAGATAAGCTTCATGACTCAATTACAGTAGCACAGGATAAGTGCAATTTGAGACGGGTGGCTTTGGCTTCTACAACAGAGATACTGAAAATGCTAAGGCTCACAAAATACAACATTCGTAAGGTCATTATCTTGAAAGATATTTAACTATTTAATTTTGAGTTTCAGTTGGGTTGAAAAACAAGCCCACTACCTTATAAACCCTGTTTATTTTATAGATGCCTTGTTAATCTGCTTTGGGAATTGGCAGACCTCTTATATTTGTTTGGAGGAGTTTCTAAGGCGATTATAAGAAAATACTTAGAGATTATTCACTCTTGGCAGCATTATAAAAGTAACTAGATTTAGTAATTTAAACCTGAAAGAATTAAAAATCTTCTTTTAAATCTTAAATTAAATGCTATTTATTTAATCTTTCAGAAGTTCTGCAGGTTATTAGTATTGGTTTTATTCCAGCATGTATACTATCAAGAGCATGGTATCTTAGAAATAATTTTCATATTTGTTGTTTTTGCTGTGATAGAATTTTATCTGTTCTAATAGGATTTGTTAAATTCTGAAAGATCTAGGATGCTTTGTGTGGGAACAAAAAAATACAAGGATTCTGGGAAGAACATCATAATTAAAATAGAAATCTTTTTCAGTACAGGTGCTCCCTTGAATCAAATGAAAAGTGGCCAAATTATTGAAAGACTTAGATGAAACAATTTACCTAGGCCTTTTTAGCTGGGATCCCATGTTTATCTGTTTTCTGCATTATTGTACATAACATATTATAATATATTATATACAAGCTGACATCAGCTAATATTAGAATATTCACCACATACTCAGCATTTCTTGAGATCAGGAGCTCAAAGGTATGGTTTCTGTCAATATTTCCTGTGTGATATTGGATCTGTCTTTTCACTTTTCAGAACTCACGACGATGAGACCTATTGTCGAGCAGCCACCGAGTATGCTAGAGCCTGTTCCCATGCTGGCTACCCTATTCAAGACTGGAGAGATGACTTTCCAGCATGCAGTATGTTTCATTATTTTCCAGCCCTCTGCACTTCTATTAATTTTAGGCTTATCCTAGTACTCAAAACTTACCCTAGTGCTCAAAACTAATGAATTGCAAATACTTGTTATTGATGCAATAATGTTGGTAAACTTTTGCATACTTTTAAAACACTGTAATCTCTGTCTTTCTGTGTCTGCCTTACTTCACTTAGTATGATAATCTCTAGGTCAATCCATATTGCTGCAAATGGCATTATTTCATTCTTTTTTATGACTAATATTCCATTGTGTGTGTGTGTGTGTGTGTATATACCACATCTCCTTAAGACAAATATCATATGATGTTGATTATATGTGGAATCTAAAAGAAAAAAAAAGATACAAATGAACTTATTCCAAAACAGAAAGAGAGTCACAGACACAGAAAACAAACTTATGGTTACCAAAGGGGAAATGGAAGTGGGGGAGGGATAAATTAGGAGGCTGGGATTAACATATATACACTACTATGTATAAAATAGATAACCAACAGGGATCTACTATAACACAGGGAACTATACTCAATATTATGTAATAACCTATAAGGGAAAAGAATCTGAAAAAGAATATGTATATATATATGTATATATATATAATATATATCTCTGAATCACTGTGCTGTACACCTGAAATGTATACAATATTGTAAATCAACTATACTTCAATAAAAAATTTAAAAAACCCCAAAAAACCCACTGTAATCTTTTTGAGTGTTGAATAAAGTTGATTTACAGCTTGCCTGTTTGCCCATTTTAGTTGATAAATGTGATGACAGCTTTGTCCATCGGGATTGTATCAGTTGTTGCCCACCAACCTGCACATTTGAGGAACAATGTCTTGGGAGTAATCTCCATTGTCTTGACGGATGTTACTGCGCGGATGGTAAGTGCTTCATGAAAGAAACCATGTCTGCACTCGTGGAAACTAGTACCCCTGTGATCCAAGAATCATGTCTTAATGTCATCTCTCAGGATGATAGGGCTGTTGTGATTTTCTATCCTTGTAGGATTTGATCCTTGAAGTGACTAGAAGGAATGGCTGCTTTTCTTTAGTAAAAGCCTTATTCCTTTGTAAATTTCCTTGGAAGTTTGGAACTTTGTCTTGAAGTCACCCATGGCAGATCTTTTGTTCTCTTGAGTATTTAAAGATATTTAATAATTTATATACTTTAATTTTTTAAAGATGAAATCAAGTTCAGAAAAAAAAACCTTCACATTTTGGCAGTACAAGATTTTAGTCCTGATGTAGTTTTAATATTTGAAATTAGAAGTAACGTAGTAAGTGATAGAAACGGGATTTAAATCTGCTATACTGATAGACATTTATAAGAACATTGAGGATTTACTCAAACCTTTTTATTTTTACAGATTAAAAAAAAATAGAATCCCAGAGATGTTAAGTGATTTTCCCACTGTCATACACTTAATATGACTGAGGACTACTTGGAATCAGATCTGTTGACCTCAGTCCATTGTTCTGTCAGTGCTACTCTAAGTGCTTTGGACCCGTGCCAGGCCTAAACTGTTACCAGCCAGTGATGAGATAAGGAGTTTGCACCAGAATATAAATCCGTGCACCAAAATATAAGTCAATGCTTCCTTCATCTAGAGAGTCTTACTCTGAAAAACAGATCAGCTGAATCAAACAGTGTGCTTAGTAACACTGGTTCAACCACCTTTCCTCATTAGAGAGAAGTACTAAATGCAGTTCTACTGTACTAGCCCTTTGAGAAGCACTGCTTGGCTCTTTATTATCTGTGTGATGATAGTGTAAATCTCTCACTTTGACATAAACAGAAATAAAACCAAGAATATACTTTCTCCCTCTTCTCCTCCCCTCTTCCCTCAAAAGCAAAGAGACATTAGTTGCCCTAATTCTGTACTGTGAATCTTGAATTTCTGATGGCAAGTCATGGGATAAGAAAGTTGAAAACCACTGAAATAGACCCTTATAAGGTAGCTACTGATTGAGACAGAGCAAGGCTGTTGGTAACCTCCTTGAAAGTAAAGAAACTTGTTATTTCCAGCACATAGTGTAAGCAAGTGTTCAATAAAAGTTGGTTGAATTATTATATTCAAAGAACACAATCTTTATTATTTATTTTGTGAATTTGATATGTGTTTTTCTTAAATAGGCCTCATAATGGAAAATGGGACTTGCATCTCCTTGGAAAATTGCCCATGCAATTTTCATGGATTAACTTATTCAGTTGGTTCAAAAATTGAACAAGAATGTACTGAATGGTATGTGATTAATGTACAGCTAATTATTTCTGGATACTTGACTAGTTGACCATTTTACCATGACATATGTTTAAAGAAATATACTTTTTATTAATTTTTCTTCCAAAAATTCCAAGACACAGTTTTCCTTTTATTTAAAGCCTTACAGGGACAGGGTGATGGGGGAAACATCTATATTTTCTTTTATGATGTAATTCTCCTCACTTCCCTTGGTAGTTCTATAAAATCTTATATCCATGTGATGAACTGTTGAATTGTCTTGTTATTCATAATCACCAATTTGCACAAACTTTTACCCTTAGAACTTGATGGTTCTCTTGGCCTTCTCTATTGAGTACCTTAAAAAGTGACTATCCAGTTTTTGGCCATGATTAGAGACTTTTAGAAATTCTTCTTAAATTAGCTAACTAAAACTATTATAGCCAAAGATTGAATCCCTTCAGGGCAATCTAAAAAGAAACAGAGGTGTAAATGTCATTAGGCAATTTTCCCTTAGGTGTCTGTGTATATAACTGAAATGCAATTGAAAACTAACCCTGTTCTTAGATACTGATTTGAGTTCCGGCCATTCTGAGACTGCTTCTGTCCTCCAAAATTCATACCTGTTTGATGGTAGAAGGCAGAATTTATCTTACAAAGGGAATATCTTTTCTCTCTCCTTAAGGTCTGATGATGCTCAAAGCCAACTGTTAAAATTTTTAGTAGATGAGTTAACTTATTAATCTTAACCTCTCTCTATATATTTCTCTAATGATGTGGGTAAATACTTTATTGTGTGTGACCTTTTTTGGTTTAATCAATGAGGGAAGGACAGAAACAGAAGTTCTCTGCTTAGTGTTTTTGTTCTTGACTAATGCAATAAATAATAATTTAGGTGCTTGCCAGTCCAAATTTATCAGTTAATTGAACTTTTGGAGAGATATTTTTCAAGTCAGATTATTGCGAACCTAAAAAACATGATACATTTTGGTTACATTTACCAATACGTTATTGCAAATATTCATACAGTTTCTCTATACAATTAGATGAATATTTTTATCATTTCATTTAGTGTATGTGTTGGTGGAGTTTGGAACTGCACTGAGCATGACTGCCCAGGTAATCTTTTAAAATGTTTTTAAAGACAATGTCTTGATTTTCTTGAAATTGAGGAGGAAGCTAGCACTGATTTTTGTAAGGTCATCTCATATAAATGCAATGATTTCTAAATCCAGATATTAAGAGGATAGTGGAAAATTGAATAAATGATAGCTCTGAGCAGACAGCTTTGGGAAAAATTTACTAAAATAGTAGAAATATTCTAAAAAATATGTGGGACAGCTATCATTTAATAAATTTTAAGTTAAATTGAATAACATAATTTAGTAAGTTTGTCAAACTAATGAATTTTAAACACTTTAGTTATTCTTTTTGATACCTAAAAATTTATCCTAAGTTGACCTACTTCTTTTTAAGAATAAACATAATTTCTTCCTCCTTCTCCTTTTCTCCTTCTCCTTCGCCTCCCCCTCTCTCCCTCCCCTCCCCCTCCGCCTCCTCCTCCCCCTCCTTCTTTTCTTCCTCTTCCTCTTCCTCTTCTTCCTCCTCTACTTCTTCTTCTTCCTCTTCTTCTACTTCTCCTTCTCCTTCTTCTCCTTCCTCTTCTTCCTCTTCTCCTTGCTCCCCTTTACTCCCCTTTGCTCCCCCTTCTCCCCCTTCTCCTCCTTCTCCGCTTCCACCCCCCCACCTCCTCCTCCTCCTCCTCCTCCTTCTTCTTCTTCTTTTTTGGTAGTTCAATGCTCTGTTGTAGGTGATTCTCATTTTACTACTTTTGATGGTCGACATTATTCTTTCATTGGAATGTGCCAATACATCCTTGTAAAAGGAACTGGAAAAGATAAATTCACAATTACTTTACAGAAAGCTCACTGTGAGCAGGTAAGAACATTTCAAAATGACCAGAGGAATGTTCATTTTTTTGACTCAAACTTCTTATCTCGGTTAAGAATGGTAACATGAATGGGTATAGTTATTTTCTTCAAAAATAAGATGCCACTGATTGTTAAGATGCATCGTTATTCTATATACTACAAAGAAAGAAAGCATGTTGATGATTAATCTGTTATACTATTAATATCATGTATCCTGATTTCAGAGATATTAAATATCTAAAAATCTAAATATCTATTAAAATATAAGATATTAAAATAAATTCAGAGATATTAAAATATATTTTAAAATATCAGATTAAATAGTGCATATTTATTGTACTTTCTTTCTTAAAAATGGTATTTGTTTATGTATAGGTTTTTGGAACATTTCATGACTGCACAATAGACAATAAGCTTTTTGTTACTTCCAAACTGCTCTCTCTTTTTTTTCTAACATCTTTATTGGATGTTAATTGCTTTACAATGGTGTGTTAGTTTCTGCTGTATAACAAAGTAAATCAGCTATACATATACATATATCCCCATATCTCCTCCCTCTTGCATTTCCCTCCCACTTTCCCTATCCCACCCCTCTAGGTGGTCCCAAAGCACTGAGCTGATCTCTCTGTGCTATGTGGCTGCTTCCCACTAGCTATCTATTTTACATTTGGTAGTGTATATATGTCCATGCCACTCTCTCACTTCATCCCAGCTTACCCTTCCCCCTCCCTGTGTCCTCAAGTCCATTCTCTATGTCTTTATTCCTGTCCTGCCCCTAGGTTCTTCAGAACCATTTATTTTGTTTTAAGATTCCATATATATGTGTTAGCATACGGTATTTGTTTTTCTCTTTCTGACTTACTTCACTCTGTATGACAGACTCTAGGTCCATCCACCTCACTACAAATAACTCAATTTCATTTCTTTTTATGGCTGAGTAATATTCCGTTGTATATATGTGCCACATCTTCTTTATGCATTCATCTGTCGATGGGCACTTAGGTTGCTTCCATGTCCTGGCTATTGTAAGTAGAGCTGCAATGAACATTGTGGTACATGACTCTTTTTGAATTATGGTTTTCTCAGGGTATATGCCCAGTAGTGGGATTGCTGGGTCAGATGGTAGTTCTGTTTTTACAAACTGCTATCTTAAAGGTGATTTTTGACAGAATTTAACAAGTTTCACATCATTCTAAATAGATATGATGGATTTTTTAGCATTCTGGAATATTTATTTTAAAGACATTTTCTTGAAATAAGCACATCAATAATTTGTAAACAAAGAAACCCAGATTTTCATTCATCTCTTTCTAAATCAAGTAGTCAAAATTTTGCCAAAATCTTTTTTTCTATTTTCATTCGAACATAAAATGGTTGTTTCCAACAAAATTCCAGTCTACTTTGTTAGGTTTTTTTTAGTTTGATTTTTATTTTTTCTTTTGCAATATGTCAGGTCTCAGTTAACCTTCTGCATGGAACAGTAATTCTCTTTGTTCTTTTCTACATTGAATTTTTAAAATATTTAATATACCACAAATGAATTTGGAAAGATCCTTTAATTATGCACTATGGAAAACATAATTATTGGCACTTTATTGAAAAAATTTCTATTTAATAATCTGTGTAAACTGTATGTATGTATATGGTATATTTAATGTACTACATAAAGATATATTTTATTAGTAATGGGGCTACATTATATTCACAATAAGATGTAATAATAACTATTATATTGCTTATTCTCAAGTTTTCTATATACCATAAGTTTTTATCCATGTGTGCTCTCTCCTTTCTTTTCTCCTTTCTCTCCCTCATCTTCTCCCATTTCCTTCTCCCATTGGTCCTGTCCCTTTCTATGTCTTTCTCTCTCTCTCTCTCACTCTTTTAATTGATAATTTGATTTTTATGCAGAACCTTGGCTTGGTCTGCCTTCAGTCTGTAACTCTAATTCTGGAGGATGATTTCAACAAACAAGTGACCCTTAGTAGGGGAGGACAGATCCTCACCAGTCCTAACCAGGGCTTCAGTCTGAATGGTAAGAAGCAATGCTGATGGTGTAGTTTTCTTACATGAACAACAACAGCAGCACAACTTCAATGGAGTCTTTTCCCATTAGCCGACTAACCTAACATTTATTGAGTGACTATATGTTGCCAGCTCCTCAGCCGGACTTAGTTGAGACTGCCATGTTTATGGGATCTAGTGTTTATCTCAAGTGGACTAGAGTTTGGAAGAGGAGAGATACGAGTAAACAGCCACTTAAAAATATGATAAACCCAAAGATATGTATAGGGACTTTGGGGGTCTAAATGATTAGGTACAACTCACTCAACCCTGCAGGTATGGTCAGGAAATTTTCTTAAGGAAAGGACTATCTCATTGAGCATTTACAGCTGAGGAATTGCCCGGATGAAGGAGATGGGGGAAGTGTTCTAGGCATAACAAAGAGGAGAACTATGCAGTATGTTTAGGGGGAACTGTAACTACTTTGGCATTGCTGCAGCATGAAGAGGGTAAGTGTAGAATGTCCAGAGATGAGAAGAGGGAAAGAGATGGGGGTGAGAATGGGAAAGACCTTATTTTTTAAATTGAAGTACAGTTGACTTACAATATTATATTAGTTTTAGTTATACAACATAGTGATTCAATATTTTTATAGATTGTACTTCATTTAAAGTTATTTCAAAACAATGATTGTTATTTCCTGTGCTGTACAATATATCCTTCTTGCTTATCTGTTTTATACATAGTAGTTTGTATCTCTTAATTCCATGGGGAATGCCTTATATACAGGGCATCATACTTTGTGGTTTTCCTGGGAGGCCCTGTTCATGCCTGTGTTCCAGTATAGTTGCTAATAACAGTCTGTTTTGCTTTCAGAAATGTCTTGAATTGTGTTATAAATTACATGGTCACAGTCAATGTCGTGCCGGGATGTTGATTGAACTTGATATGAAATTGAATATGCAATTGTTATTATTTGACCATTTTTATGTACAAAGATGACAATCTCATATGCTTCAACCAAATAAGCAATGAGTTTTAATGAGGAGACTAACTTTGTCTTTTTTTTCTTGGTAGACTACTATAACAACACTATGGAAATGGCTTTGAGAAATGTTAGACAGGAGGCACAGATAATAGTTAGGATATTATTTGAGGAGGGCGTACAAGGAATGAGGAGGAACTGATCCAAGACAGTGACAGTAGAGATGGAGAGAGGAAAACAGATTGAAATTTTATTTAGAAAAAAAGTGCTGTCAACTCGGTGATGGATTGGATTGGGGTTGGTTGGGGAAGGACAACAAGGGGGATGAAGTGATCAAAGAATGATTCTCAGATTTCTCGGTTTGGTGACCAGACTGATGGCAGAAATTGTGATAGAGATGCAGGAGCAACTCTTCTGGTTGCAAAAGTCAAATTCAGTCTTGAGCACAAGTTTCTCTTCTCTAAAGATGTCTCATAAAATGGTGCTTCT
Source organism: Phocoena sinus (assembly GCF_008692025.1). Classification (NCBI taxonomy): domain Eukaryota; kingdom Metazoa; phylum Chordata; class Mammalia; order Artiodactyla; family Phocoenidae; genus Phocoena; species Phocoena sinus. Next base: position 38,887,325 of record NC_045772.1, on the reverse strand, counting down.
CTAGTGCTGTGCTCCCCTTTTTGCTGACAGTTTCAAAGGAATGGGGAGTTTTTGAAAAAGTGCCCCTTCCGTATTGAATCATGACCAATTCGTGGGAACACACACACACACACACACACACACACACACACACACACACACACACACGTTAAGGAAAAGAGATCAGATTTCAAATGTCTAAGGACTGTCCACCCCCACCATGAGATGCTTGCCAACTGAAATTACATGTGCACCTGACAATCTATTAAAAATATCTGCTGAAGACCCAGAGGGAAATGGAAGAAAAGAAAGCAGGCACAAGGTGGTGAAAATTGGCCCCGGAGCACAGGAGCAGGAACTGGGAAGAAGTCTTTTGGAAGAAGACTCCCGATGTTGTACATTAGCGCTAATTTCAGAACACTGCCTGTGAGTCTCAAAGCTGATTTATGTATGTTCTTTTCCTGCAGGAATTGTTGAAATTCAGACTCTGTCATCCTTATTTATTCTTCTAAAAACCACGTTTGGTTTAAAGATGCTGTTTGCTATAGATGGGGAAAGAGTTTATATTCAGCTCACTAGTGCGTGGAAAAGAAGAACGTTAGGTCTGTGTGGCACGTTTAATGGGAACATAAGGGATGATTTTCTGTAAGTATGATCTCTGTATAGCTAACATAATTTAATGACTAGTAATTTAGAGGATATAAATTCTTACATTAAAAATGTTTACTTAACTAATAATAGCTTAGTACTCACTGTTCCAAGAGCTTTACATGGATTACTGTATTTAAATTTTGTAGCAATCCCCTGATTAGTATCTCTGTTTTATAGATAAGGAAGCTAACTGAGGCACCAAAGTGACAAATAAATAGCTCAGTCACATAGCTCAAATACAGTGGAGCTGGACTTTGGGTTTAGGTAGCGAGACTCAAGAGCCTGAAGGCTACCCACAGAATAACTTCCCGTTATTCTCTCTCTGCCACCTATCCTATCAAGCTTAACGGTATTTTATGTAAAAAAATTTTTGCTGCCTTTAAAAAGTCTTAGAATCATTTGGTATGAATGATAGTAAATTATACTTTAATAATATTGATATCATTTGGTATGAATGATATCTCCAAAGCAACACTGTGGCATCTAAGTTAATTGGATTTTGTGATAGTTGGTGTTTCATTAGGAGAAAAAGCAATAAAATACATTTACACCCCTTGTATTGACAAAGCACTTTCACCTACATGTGATAAGACATGGTGTATAACTTAGTGTAAATGCTTTGAGCACCTGTTATTGTGCTAAGCACTGTGGGACAATAGAGGCAGTAGGACATGGTTCCCATCCTCAAGGAGCTTATCTTGTGGATTGGGAAGGGACAACCGTCTTTCAGAAATAATTTGTTCTAGGTGAGGTATTAATCACAATATGTATAAAAATACTGAGGTGAATTCAAAAAGTTAAGTGTTAACTTGTGTGGTTGTGGCTAGAAGCACAGCAAAATTTTGAGTAGGTCAGGGTGGGCTGGGTAGGCGGGGAGCGTTTCCTGGAGAAGCCATTCTCCAAATGCCATTAAAAAAACACTTCTGCATATTCTTCCTGCTTTGGGTTCTGTCCCCTCCCTAATCTTCCCCATTAACTCTTATTTATTTTTCAAACCAACTCGGTCATTATTTGCTTCAAAAAGTGAGTTTGTATCCCACCAAAGTTAATTTTGACTCTTTTATCTATGAAAATCTGTCGTTTATCTGTCTGGTTTCCACTTAAAACTGCAAAGGCGGGCTTCCCTGGTGGCGCAGTGGTTGGGAGTCCGCCTGCCGATGCAGGGGACGCGGGTTCGTGCCCCGGTCTGGGAAGATCCCACATGCCGCGGAGCGGCTGGGCCCGTGAGCCATGGCCGCTGGGCCTGCGCGTCTGGAGCCTGTGCTCTGCAGCGGGAGAGGCCACAACAGTGAGAGGCCCGCGTACCGCAAAAAAAACAAAACTGCAAAGGCTTTGAGAATAAAGACCGTGTCCTTAATCCTTCTATTCTTAAGAACTAGCAGAGTACCTTATATGCACTAGACAGTTGAACTGAACGGAGGTAGGACTTTTGATGTGGCACCAAGAAGAGAATTTGGATCAGCAAGGAGAAAGGGCATTTAAATTTTTTAATTTTAAAAGAGAGTTTCTTTTCTCCTGTGTAATTAATTTGCTTTTAGGTCATTTACGGGTTTTGTTTGTTCGTTGCATTTATTGGTAGATCAGAATATTGATTTCTTATCAATTTGTGAAACAGAAACTATATTAAGTGACTTGGTTAAGATGTGCAGAGGAGACATTAAGCCTTTTCTCTTCCTGTTTGTCAGAATGGGTTAGTAGTCAATGTTTAACAGATGGCAGATCTGTCTGCCTCTTTCTAAGGCACCAGTCTCCTCCATGTATAAACATTCAGGCCTGATAACAGTGCAGGATACTATTTCAGAGTCAGAGATAATTTTCAAACATTGTTTAGCTTTCCAGCATAAGCAGTTAAAATTCCTTGCATCACAAAGTTAATGTGAATCTGCAAACATAATGAGTGGAAAATATTAATTACTTGAAAATTTATTTTGTACGCCTTGTTTTAGTAAGTTCACTACGGTGAACTGAAAGGCTATTTTATAAAATGAATGCAATAAATAAATGGGTCTACATTTCAGCTTCTTTTTTTGGTATTTATTGTTTTAAGTGAATTAAATGAAATAAGAGAGCCAAACTCTGAGTCAGTTCCTCCTGGAAATCCTGAGTACACCTATCACCTTGACCTATTTTATTGTGCTTTGTAGGGATAAAGAGGGATGGAGAGGGAAAGAATGAGAAGAGCTAGTGCAAGTCATGCAATTTCTGTGAGTCTTCGTGTTCTCATTGGAGCAAAATTATATTTTGGATTGGGTGTTTGTTATAATTCTATACATTTCTAGAATAGTTTCATTTTGAGGAATAGAAAAAAGAAGGAAAGGGTGGCTACAAGGGATGAGCATGGTGGAGTAGCTTGTGTGGCTCCCTCTTTTACTCCTGTCTTTGTGGTGAGAAGCTCCATATAGCTTCATATTGGTGATTGAGATAAATGGTAGGCAAAGTAGTTATGTTTATTTGGACACTAAGAGAGTGAAGATAAATGCTACTCTGTTATTTGGCCGTGTTGTAGCAATTCATGCAGTTATGGCTTGCGTTAGTGAAGTTTTGCTTGGTCAAAGCTTCCTACAGGAAACCTAGTCCAACCTGATTCTCTAAGTAGTTCTGACAGTGTCTGGCACAGCTCCAACAGGGATTGTCACTCACTATTGGCTGATGAGTTACTAAACCTTGATGACTTCTGGAGGGGGCATTTTAGTGTCTGGCTCTTAAACATTGTTGTGGTTTATAAGCCTGAAGGATAGATATTTCTCTTCCACTTTGGTTTGCTGAGGGAACTGAAGAAGTGAGAAAACGTGGGTGAAGAGTGCCTCATACCATTTCTCCTTAATTTTCACTTGGTTTGTTTGCCCAACCTCACAGTGGAACCTCAGTATGTCAGGCCTCATAATGAAAATTGAAATACTGAACCAGCAGTGTAGACTATTTCTTCTTTAGGACATTTGTCTTTACCCTGAAAAGAATCATGTGAGCTCCCTACCTCCACCTCCCTAAACCACACGCATTCATGCTTTGGTTGTGTGATATTTCATCAAAGTGGTGTGCACTACGTTTGAATCTCACCTCTGACACTTAGCAGCTGAGTGAACATTAATATTTCTCTAAGCTTCTGCTTTGCCTTCTCTCTAAAATGGGGATAATGGTGTGTCCTTCACAAGGCTGAAATGATTATTAAATAGAACCACGTATGTCCACAATTTGACACATTGTAAAATCTTAATAATAGAAAGCTAACACCGTGTATATTTAAAAATGTAATAAAACATTTCAAGCTCTAAGATTTCTTTGTAAATTAAAAAAGTAGTATTCTCTTTTTTCAATATTTGAAGACTCTGAAGGAAGGAAATGAATGGGAGAGGCTAAGAGAATATTATATTTGCTTTCTAGTTCTCCATCAGGCATGATAGAAGGTACCCCACAACTTCATGCAAATGCATGGAGAGTTTCCTCCACTTGTTTTGCGCCTGTTCATGTTCCTATGATGGACCCCTGCAACATTAATCAACAAAACAGTAAGTCTTTCTGCATGTAAACCTAAGAAAAAGTTCTCTCTATTACAGTAATTTTGTAAAATTAGATAGTGATTTTAAATTCTGATTTTCTTCATTATGATAAAATCGATGCCATTATTTATGTATTTTTATTTAATACATATGCCTCTTTATGTAATCTAGGTTACTTTAAAAAAGAACTCCAGAAAATGACTCTTTTATTTACTACTCTGCATTCATAAATTTACTCATTTTTAGGTGTTCAGAAATCCCTCAACTGTTCCCAAATGTGAGCTAGCATTTTGGGTATTTCAGATTATTTAAATGCTAAAGAAAAATCTCTGGAAGTATTCTAATAATGCTCGTATGGTCTTGGGATATTCAACTTCCATTCCATAGTGTGACAGTGCGTGTGAATTCTCCTGTTTATTGATGTCACACTACGAGTTCCTACTCACAGAACATATTATGGCTTCACAAGCAGGAAGCCAGTGATCCAGAGAAGCTTTGTGCTGTCAGGTGTGTAACAATTTGAGATTGTCATAGAGTTCCAATTTACAATGACAGTGCAACTCACATGCCAAGAATTTTTGGCTGTATTTTTTTTTTTACTAAAGCCACAGCAGACCGCGTGAAAGGCTATTTTACTGTTCAATAAAAGAAGGCGTATTTTTTTTTTTTTTGCAAAATCACTTTGTGAAAGAAAATTAATGTGCATGCTTACATAGATATTTTTATAATTTAAATTTATTCCTTCATTTTGGTTGGTTTACTGTTTTTGTGTAGTTTTAAAAATTCATTATTAATATTGATTGAGTACCCATGAGAAGTTAGTAGAGTTTCTGGATTTGTAGTGGTTGTTTGGAAGGATTCTGTTTATTGGTCTATGGTCCTTATTATTGACTTATAGTTTTAGTGTCCTGGAAAGAAAACAAGATAATCTTGCTTTTAGTGATTTTTTTTTTTTTTAATCTAGGCCAACTTCTAATTTATCAATTGGACTTTACTCCAATTTTCTCTGGCTGTTTCTTTAATGACCTCCTTTATTCCCTACCATTTTTTATATATATATATTTTTGTCCCCATATCTTATGTCTTCTATGACATATATATTTTAGATATTGTTTTTCTTCACCTTTGCCATGAACTATTATTTTTTAATTTCAAATAGGTAAATTCAAAAAGATCCCTAAAGAAAGGAAAATAAATAGATGAAAGTCAACTCTGATATGGATTCTGAAGGATATTTTTAAACAAGGATTTTCTGAGTCACCCTTTCACTTAATGTCACTAGGAATGTTTTTTGATCTACAAATCTTTAGGGCACGCAATAAAAGCTATTGCTTGGAGATCCTGGGAATTAGGAGTATATATGCTAATAGTATGCTGTTATAGTCTGTCATTTGATTTCATATATTATGTGCATAACAATGCAAAAATATATAATACTCAGGTAATTACTTAGATAATTACCATGTGTTTCCAATAATAAATATATTTAAAATGCTCAGCAAAAAAAGTTCAGTATAATTCCTCAGTAATGAAAACATTCTATCTCTAGCAGCTCATCTTGTCTCTCAAAGACAATGACAACTCAAAGATTGATTAATTTTATCTGTGAAGAAATCAATGCAATCAAGGTCCATTGCACCAAGAAATCACAGGATGAGGCTTTTTCAGAAAGATGAAATCCAGATTGTTTTGTCAAACTTGGTTACTCCCATAAAGAATTATATCTGAGCAGTCATTCTCAAGGAAAAGTCAACACATTTCAAGAACTTATTATACACATCCCCTCAAATGGCTTGGTAGTGATAGCTCATAGCCTTTAGCATATGTTCCATTACCAATTTCTGTTCATTATTCATTTACTCACATATTTGTCATAGATTCATTTATCAAACATTATTGATCTCCTAATATTTACCAGACATTGTGCACTATGCCTTGCACAGATATTGCATTTAATGACTATGTGGCATCTACCTCATTACCATTTACCTCAGAGACTCCATTGGAGTGAGATGATCCCTAGTCCTTCCTGGATAATTGTGTATCCCAGGGAATTGCCATAACATCCACAATTGGCACTGCTTTTATTGTGTGTGGATGTTGGGAGGTAAACCTTCTAATATTCATCAGTTCTTTATAGCAGAATTAGGGTGATTTCCTAAGATGGTCCTCAGGTGATGGGGTAATTGAGGCCACTTCTGTTAGTTAACCGTTCTGTTGCTCAACTTATTCAGGTGTAACACAATACTCTTTTTTTTTTTTTTTTTTTTGCTAGAAGAATATTAAATATGGATTAAGTGCTGTTACCAATATTACCAAAAGAAGTATAAGCTGAAAATATTGGCTCTTATTGAAAATGATATGCAGTATAGTGTATTTCTAGGAAAGCAAGATGCTTGGATAGTGCTGGAATTTGATACTTTAGGGGTATTTGATACTAGCTAGACTAGTAAATGAAGTGCTAACGGGGTTCTTTGTCTGTTAGTTGGATATGCAGCACACTGTGATGTTATCCACCAAGAGCTCTTTGCTCCTTGCCACATCTATATTAGCCCTGGGCTGTACTATCAGCTATGCCGCCATGATGCATGCAAGTGCGGAAGCGCCTGCCTATGCAATGCTCTTGCCCACTATGCCTACCTCTGTGGCCAGCGTGGTGTTCCCATCGATTTCAGAGCTCAGATTTCATTCTGTGGTGAGTATGATGGCATTGTCACTGATAGAGATGATCAAATAACACTTTAGAGATTTTTGTATTTGTAATTACCGCTATTTTTTAAAATAAAAAGTCAATATTTGCTTAAGTTATTTGACTTATTATAATGTGTAAACATGAAAAAAAGTGAAATACTTTATTTCTTAAAATTGGAGCTCTGTTGGATAAGACCAATGGCTTTTGACTATTTTTACCATAAGCAAAATTAGAGTGTAGTTGTATGGTTTGAAATATGCAACAGAAATAATTTGAATAAATTCTTATAGAAATGTTCTAAATATTGGAACGTATGAGAAAGCATTATGTGGTATAGTGACACAGATTTGTAAGTAAATAGGTAAATTACGCAACAGACAATTATTATCTCAAGTTCTTAGGGCTCGAATCTTCCTGGTTATGATGTCTGTTGTTATCATGCATAGTAGATTGTTTCCTTTCCTTACTGTTCTATAATTTCTTTTATGATTTAATCTTTCTTTATCAAGACTGCCCGTTCCCCTTACCCCCGTTAGAATCTTCTGTGACCTCGGTTTCAGGAGCATCATTCTCTCCATCTCTTCGTCCCTCAGTGGTTTCAAAAAACTTCTTCCTATTATTCCAGGAGTAACACTGGCCAGTTTTGATGTTAATTTCTCAGCTTGGGCTTTCTAAGACAAAAATAATGTAAATATAAAAGTAATGTAAATTCATATACCAAACCTGTGCAGGAATTTGATTTCTCAGAGGATACTTTATTTCATCAGAGACCCCACAGAGTTAGAGAAGCTTTCCTGGCATCTCCCTGTACTATGAGCAGATTTCTTCTAGTCCAGAAGTTGGCAAATTACACCCTTGGGCTTCCCATGTTTTTGAAAATAAAGTTTACTGCCCATATGTTTGCATATTGTCTATGACTGCTTTTGAGCTACAAGGGTGGAGTTGAGCAGTTGTGACAGAGACTGTATGGCCAGAAAAGTTGAAACGATTTACCATTTAGCTCTTTACAAAAAAAGTTTGCTGACCTCTGCTGTAGTCCATCTTTTCAACTGACGATGGAGATTGTTTTGGAGGTCCAAGTTAAGCGTCTCCCAATTCCTTGCCCTGAAAAGGACCAACTTTCATTTTCCATTTCCTTAAGAGTTAAATGTCAGGTCCAAGATTACTGGGACCCATCCTCCCTTCCTCTGCTTAAAGTTCTGAATTTTATTTCTCTCTTTACTTCTGGCGTATGGAGAAGTTACCCTCCACCCCCATTTTTTTCTCACAATATCAATTATACATTTAACATTATTTCAGTTGTGTTTTATCCAGCATTTTTGTTTGTATAAGTGTATTTTTAGATTATTTTAGTTTGCCTACTGTAATCAGTTCAGTTTGTTCTAAAAAGAAATCGGAGGGTTTAGCAAACATGATTAAAAAGGCAAAAAACAGGAGTTGTGAGTACAGATTGATAAAGTCAAGTTTTGTGCTATTTGTAGAGGACTAAAAGTTTACTTAGAATTAAATAATGTCAAAGAAGAAGGTGGTGTCAGTATAGCAGTAAATAAATTTAAAATGTGAGGAAGGGAAGTTTATTTAGACGGATAAAATGGCTTAAAAATATTTTTAAAAAATTATAGCACAGGGCTTCCCTGGTGGCGCAGTGGTTGAGAGTCCGCCTGCCGATGCAGGGGACATGGGTTCGTGCCCCAGTCCGAGAAGATCCCACATGCCGCGGAGCGGCTGAGCCCGTGAGCCATGGCCGCGGAGCGTGCACGTCCGGAGCCTGTGCTCCGCAACGGGAGAGGCCACAACAGAGAGGCCCGCATACCGCAAAAAAAAAAAAAAAAAAAAAAAAATTATAGCACAGACTGTTAAAGAATGTTATGGAATGTCACCCTTAAATATATTTCACACAGAAATTTTGTTCTTCTGTTACACTGAGGCAAAGAATTATTTTATTTATTTATTTATGATATAGGATTCTGTAATGTTCTAGGTTTATTGATGTAAGATATCTTCTTTTTTCATGATTTATGTCTATCATAGACTTATAACCCAGCATAAAATGCTTCTCGGCCCTGTGGAGATCTTTCTCAACTGATGCTTCTTCGTCCCCAGGGGTGGTGTGCCAGAAAGGCATGATGTACCATCACTGCTCCTCCTTCTGTCGCCGCTCCTGCATCTCTCTCTCTTCCCCAGAACAGTGTCCTGATGACTGTGCTGAAGGCTGCAACTGTCCCGAAGGCAAATACTATGAAGACACACTTAGCTTTTGTGTGCCCATGTACGTCACAGGAGTGGGTTGACAGCGTCCAGTTTTTATCTCTTTTCTCCCTTACAGGATAAAAGGGCTATCATGCCTCTTTCCTTTCTTTCTGTTTTTTATCTAATTGACTCAGCACCATAAATTTTTTCCACTATTAAACAGTCACTTTTTCCATGAACTAAGTGTGCATATATGCAAAGATCTGCTTGTGAGTTGTTTCTTTAATAGTTCTTAATGTCTTTACCTTTATTTATTTATTTGTTAACCCTGTATGTGTTCACAAAATCTCTATAGAAAGAGCTGAGGAATCTGATGGTTAATCCTGAAGTTTATTCCCACTTGCTTTTGCCATATCAATAATGATAACAAGGTTTATGTTTCACGGTCATGTGGCAGATTTTAGTAGCAGGATTTTAATGTCTCTCAGCGCTCAGAAATTTCTCAAATCTCATATGACATTAAGACTTTTGTTGTCTACATAAGGCTAAATGATATACCAGTTGTGTTTCTCTGAAGTGCCTTCAGGGACTTTTTATTTGGTGACAGAAACTACACAGTCTGTTCTGTCACTAAAACAATACAGAGCTTGAATTTAGAAAACAAAATCTAAAGCTGCACAAGGCTTCACATTTGTATAACAGAATTGCATGGGATCTCATGGAGTAATGTCATTGTTAGACTGTGCATAAAAATTACCAGTACAGAGCATATGGTCTGCTTGAATTTCAGTGTTTTTTTTTAAATTTATATCCTATTTTGTTAATTTAACCCTTTCTTTTCCTTGCAGATTTCACTGTCGGTGTCATTACAGAGGCAGCATTTACCAACCTGGGGAGCTCATCCCAACACTCTCAGGCTTATGGTAGATTTCAGTGATGGTGATTGTTCTTGACAAATAACATGTAATCATATAACTTCTTAACCAAAACCATAAATTGATATATGACACCTATAATTTGAAAAATACAGATAACCTTAATATATACACTTTTAAACCATATATATTACATTTATATATATTAAACCCTAATATATATATATATATATATATATATATATAAAAACCACATGTATATATTACATTTCAACATGGAATGCCTAAGTCTTGTGCTCATAACTGCAGAAAAGAGCTATGAATTGAAGTTTCAAATAGTGAAATGAAAGGCCTTTGATCAGTTTGATTCTCAAATAAAAGTTAAGGATGAGATGAGTGTTCAAATACTGTAAGTTACTGAGGGGTTTTAGTTTTGTGGTTTATCCACTGGCTTATTGAGAACGGGTGTGTTTTTCCTTATCATGATATCTTCTTAAGGGATTTTTCAAGATTCACATTGCCTGAATTTGGTTTTTGCCTTATGCCCTGACTTTCGAACTCAGGTTGCAAGATTGGACTTCACTCTATCTTCCACACTGCTGCCAGAATGACTTTTCTAGACTTCAAACCAACCATATCACATCTGTGTTTAAGGTCTTTAGTGACTCACTTCACGGATAAATTCTTAGTGTCTTAATAGGAGGCTGGCCTTTGACTCTTTGCCATCTGCATCCCCTGTCACTTCCCACATGGCACTCTGTCGCATGGAAAGCTGTCCTACCCCTACATGGCTTTGTACTACATCTCCAGTCAGTGTGACAGCCTTCCTACTTTAATCTATATCGTAACCTTCATCCCTTCTTCAAAATTTTCCCGACTTTATCTTCTTTGACTGCCCTGATGTCAATTGCTAACAGATTTTTAAACATTTTTTGGTGCTTTACTTCTATGTCTTAAACGTTTCTATGTTGCATGTCACACTGGCTAAATTATTTATTTGTATGTCTTTCTCTCCTACTAGAATATAGTAGGCACTTGGCTAAAGACTATGAATTTTGGTCTTTGAATTCCCCATGCCTGTCACAGTGCCCCACACATATATGAGCGTTTGATAAAAATGTGTTGAACTGAAATAGCTCTCTTCGAATTAGACCTACACCAATAACTTATTTGTTAAAAGGAAAAATCGTATTTGTCAATTCTTGCATGTTATATTGTTTTTGAAATACAGAAAAAACTTGAGGTTTGGTTTCGTGAATTAACTATTTGTTTACTTCTACCAGCCAGTGTTCAAATGGGACTGTGAAATGTGATGAATTAGCAACACCCTCTGCTGGTAAGATCTAGATAGATTTTTCCTTAAAGAGAATGTGCCTCTAGTACTGCTCCTGCTTTTAGGGCAGAAGTTATTAATCCGTCACAGCCCTCCTTGCCAATGTGCATGGAGGAATAGCCTTAGAATGTTTCTCAACATGGTACTCTGGCACTTCCTAACTTTTTTCACATTCGGAATTATAATATTTGTAGGACAGTGTGGGGTGGACATATAAGGCTGCTTAGGGGCAGAGCTGATCGACCCAGGGATGCTGCCTTGATGCTGCCTATCCCAGCACCACCCCAGGTGCCCCAAAGGCTTTAGGGATATGTATCCAGACACCTGTCGGAACTCACTTGTGCAACAGCAGTTAGGAAACCCTACTCCAGACCAGCAGATTCTAATGTACACACAGTCACCTGGGGATCTTGCTAAAATGCTGATTCTGATTCAGTAGGTCAGGGGTGATGCCTGCAACATTTCTGTTGATGGCTGAAGTGATGCTAATGCTACTGGGTCCTGGGCTACATTATAAGTAGCAAAGCTTTAGTACTAGCAGCCATCAATTAGAAATGGCATGTAAAATGACATCGACTGCCATCTCTCTTGAGAATATCACCTTATGATTGCATATCATTCCTGAAGATCTTATATATTAGGAGGCCCTTTATATTATTTATTTTCACCACACAAAAAGCCTCAAATTTTTGGTCACTGTGGAGAAATTCTAGGCAAATACTAAACAAAACTACCTTTTGTTGATTTTAATGGGCAGGAAGAGTGTAGGCTGCTAAAACTAATTGTGAGCTATTGCTTTGTTATTTATTTGCACAATTATGTAATATATTTTATAAATTAGCTTTAAATTAAATGCCCTAGATTCAATTTATGAGGATTCAGGCTGTCTAGGGCTTCTTTACAGTGTATGTTCATGGACCACACACATATTCAGTAGCTACTAGGCCCTCCCTCCTTGCCCCATTTGCGTCAGGGTGGCTCAGCATTGAAGAGAAGGATGCCCAGGTGGCCAGACTTCTCACAGAGGAATCCCCAAGATTCCTTCTGGCCCCAGATAAGGGGTGTTATTTAATCCCTCTGAGCTCAAAAGTTTCTGGAGCAATATGTAAGCCCTAGCCTGCCTGTAATTATGTCCATTTTCTGCACTTCTACATTATAGTGAGGACTAATGTAAATAATGACTCAGAGGTGAAGCAAGATCTAAAAGTATCATGTGTTTGTTGTAAACATACAACTTTGTAAAGTTTAAATATACTGTACTGTCCGTCCTCAAAAATTGATAATGTATGTTTGGATTAATCAAAATACCCTGGTTCTTGATCTCAGAAAATTATATACTAGTTGTTTAGTTACTGCTTTATGGAAGGCAGCTAAAGTTTTCAAACTCAAAATAGATTTTGGAAATTTAGGTGATTAAAGGAAATCTGTCTAGGGAATGCTTGTAAGCTCATGAACCAAACATCACAGAGTAAGATCAGTTATTACTGTTAAATATACTGTATTCTATGGTGAATTGTGTTTTGATGACAAATGCATGTCAATAAGATTAAATGTATAGAGCAAATACAAAGTTAAGGGTATTTTACCTGTGCCTTGTCCCTGAAGTTCACATCTGCCCCGAGGGAAAACAGTATTTCGACTGTAGGTTTCCTGACCCTGAATTACCAGCTGGTGGTGTAAATTGTGAAACTACATGTGCAAACCTGGCTATGAACTTCACTTGTGCCCCATCATCACCCTGCATAAGTGGCTGTGTTTGTGCTCCAGGGTAAGCCTCTTTTTCTTGAACGTTTAGAATTTGATAGAAAACACAAGAGCACTTAAAAACATTATTTATAGGAATAGCCAAAATTGTGTTCTGACTAGTGGTTCACTTTGAGTTGGCACCAACTCAAAGTTGATAATTACTGTTGTAATTATTTTTCTGTGCTCATGGAACATATCACATATGTTTTGTGTGAGATGCATATCACATATAACACATGACTAAATAATGTCACAATATGTTATGTATACAATATAATTAAAGTAATGCAGTGAATCGAGGAGAGAACTCATTTCAAGATGGACTTGGCATTTACCTCCTGATTTAACTGCAATTTTGGGAAAATGATAGTGAGCCACTCTGTATTCAAAACACTTGAAGTACATATCTTTTGTATACTCTGTTGTGCTGTTACTGTTGTTGATTTTAAGTTATATTATTAATGCCAACTTATCTACCTAATGGATGTTACAGAAAATGGTGTGTTGAGGCTACTTAGGGCAGTGGCTAACAGTGGGAGCTCTGGCTTCAGATACACCTGTTTCAAATCCCAGCCCTGCCGGTATCAGCTGCATGATTTTTCTGCAAGTTCCTTTAAACTCTCAGTTAGGCATTGTGAAATGTGGTGTGTGTGTGTGTGTGTGTGTGTGTGTATACACTCAATAAGTATGGGCCACTACTTTATGGCAGCATAATTTACTCTTATCTTTGTAAATTTTCTTTAGTAGCAGAAATGCCTAGTATACATGGAAGGTAAATACAGAATCTGGTGGCTATTTGCTTCCTTGCAGGCACACGTGGAATGTGGCCTCACTGGCCTTCCTTCTTCTGGTAGTGAATAGAGGCAGTGCACAGAGGGAGGGCCACCTAAGGCAAAGAGGTCACCCATTCTTTCTCGATGAACGTACTCACACAAAGCGATTCCTGGGCTCTATTCATATAAACCGGGAGCAAAGAAGAGAGAGGTTTTGTGGTCTGTTTCCCAGGAGAGTCACATTTGTCTGAATGGTCCCCATCTGGAATAGGCTGAAGAGCCAAGTAATGGGACTGTATCAATCTCTTTAGAAAGAAAGGACATAGAAGGAGTGTGAAAGAACAAGGCCTTGCCTGGGAAAATAAAGACAGGTAGAAATCAGGTCATACAGCAGCTGAGCAAGGAAGACATTTTAGTAAAAAGGACAAGGGAAATAAAACCTTTATTATAGTAAAATAACTGAACCCTACAACATTGCTTGATTTGTTTGATTTGATTATGACTCAGGGATGCATGGCTGATTAAATAAATCTACATCCTAATTTTGTTTCATGTGCTTGTGGTTGATGCTATTATTTAAAAAAATATCTATTTGCTGTCACCTTTGACTTTTAGCTCAACAGTGATTTATTAATTTACTGGTCAAATTTTATTACAAAAACTTAAAGTAATTTCCTCCCACCTTCTCTTATTTTATTGAAATAAGTATAGTTGGAATTGACTAAGAGGCCTCTCACTGTTTGGAAATAATTTTGTTACATGGAACTTTCTATTATAAAGTTGTTTTTGGTAGTATGATTTGTACTGACTTCCACATGACCTTGGCTGACTTATTTTAGGACAATAAGCCTGGTGTCACTTGTTTTCATGGGGCTCCTTATAGTGCCAGCAGTTCATCGACTACAAATGGACCACATACCTTAGCTCAGAAATCATTGTGGGTTAAGGAAATAGAAAGTCATATAGTGGAAAGAGTCATATAGAAATGGGTTAAAATGTTGGCCCTCTTTCTTATTAGGTAAAGTACCTCGGGACAAATCTTAACCACTTGGAGTCTCAACTTTATCTTTTTAAAACGGGTGTAATAATATCTACTTCATAGATGGTTGAGTATATGCAGCACAATAGTCATATGGTAGGTGCTCAGTAAATGTTTATTTTATTATTAACTCCACTTCCCAAACCTGCTTAAAGCAGACAATTCACAGTGATTTACGGCTCTCTTCTTCCTTCTTCCAGTTTTGATTAGTTATGAAAAACTCATCACTCATCAGTGTAACCATTTAAAACCACTAATTTGGCTGGTTATTTAAGAATTGTGCTTACAACATTTAATGGAGTATAATCTGTAAAAATACTGAATCACTATGCTGTACACCAGAAGCTAATATAATATTATAAATTAACTATACTTCAATTAAAAATTAAACATATGAATAATATTTTAAAAAATAAAAGAAATGAGAATTGAAAAAAAAAGAATTGTGGTTCATTTCCGTGAGGCATCCCTTATCTAAACAATTCAGCAGCCAATGTTAATGAAGCACCTAATATCTGGGACATTGTGTTAAGACACAGGGATGATGGTGCTAAAATAAATATATATAAGATAACAATAGAATCTACCTTATGGAATTGTCACTAGGATTAGATGAGTCAATGATGTATTTAAAGTGGGTGGAACAGTGGCTGGGCCATAGTTAACACTCAAAAATACTAGTTTTTGTTATTGTTCTTATTTTCTCTGTAAGACGTTTCATGAATTACTTGCAGTTCATTGTGGTAAATCCTCCAGTAAAGGTTTGTACAGATTGCTATATATAGGGAGTGTGGTATATAAAAGATTGCACTAAATTGAGTCTTGAGTGATGAGAAAAAAATCTTTTAGTTTTCTAGGCAGAAGAGAGATGCAATGCTCAGGGAAAGTGGCTAGAAGTTTGGAAAGGTTGAGGGGAGAGATTATGGACTCTAGGGCACTGTTGTCTGAAAGAAAGAAATCTGAATGAGTTGATGCATCATTTATATAAATAGTTTCATTTCTTCACCTTTACTCAACAACTGAGTGTGTGCTATGTGCTAGGCATTGAAACACAACCATTAACAAGATATTCATGGTCTTCCGGAGTGAAACTTAAAGTCAAATGGATAACATACACATTAGATAAACTATGAGCTAGGAAGCAGAGCACTAAAGGAACATATGTGATTATTTCTTTTTTAGAGAAGAAGCAAGAAGTCAGGAATCCTGACTTCTATGTTAATTTTGACAACATGGAATTCTCACATTTTAAAGCAAGTTCAGAAAAGAACTATGTATTTTATCTATTTTTACTAGCTAGATTTGAATGTTGCTATTACTATTTTATTATCCATTATTTATTATTTTACTTTTATTATATTATACTATTATATATTTAAATTATTGTATGTATTATTTATTAGCATTTTATTATTATTTATGGAAGCTATTTTTGAGAAAAGATTTTAGGAATATTGAAAAATGTATGTACATATTTATATTAAGGGTATTGAAATATTTATTATATATAATATGTATTTATTTTATCTTCATATCAAAATATTTTGATAATACACCCAAATTGATTTTTCCTTGAGATTATGAATAATGATTTTGTTTTAATTTTTGTATTCAGAGGTATTTTAAGATACTTTCTTATGGGGTAATCTTTCATGAAGGAAATTACACTTTGAAGAAACCAACATTCAAAACCTGATAAGTTAATAATAAAATGTGAAACACTCGATATAATGGTTTCTTATTCAAGACACACCTAAAGTCTCATGGTTTTTAACTTTAAGCACTAACAAAAGAAGCTTTTGATTACTCTCTCTATCCTGTAATAGAAAATGTTATCCAGCTCATACTTCACTATTTTGTAAAAAAATTCTTAGACTCACAGACTCTTCTATCAAGTAGCAAATATTAAAGAAAGGGAGACTTACTTCCTCTTTAATTGTTTTTTCAGAATATCTCACTTTACCCGGAAATTTAGGCTTCTGTCTCCCTTTTATTGTACTAAGTGATAACAGAAAGTTTAAAATTTTGCATCCAGTCATTTGCCTGGCATTTATTTATTTCTGTGATGTGAAAGGTACTGTGTGTAAAATAGGGGAGAAAGACTGGATTCGATCCCTCCACAGGTCAGATAGAACATTCTTACGACAGCTGTAACAAATATAGATGGTTTTGAATATGACAAGATTGCTGATTTTTTAAAAAACTGAAATTAGTAGTTTATATTAAATAACATTTACTTCTTCACTTGAAAGAATGGCAGAGCACAAAGGAAAGTGTTATGTTCCTGAAAGCTGTCCGTGTATCTGGAAAGATTGGGAGTACCTCTCAGGAGAAGTGATTGCTACACCATGTTATACCTGGTAATGAGATCTGTTTATTTCACAATTTTCCTAAGAAATTGTATTAGTTTCAGTCATCTTGTATTTACTTAATGTGACTGATTTCAGCAAAAAAGCAAACCAAGTCTGAGTAAATAAGATTTTAAAGGCTTTCAGGAGTTGGTTGGGAGCTACTACCTTCAGGGAGATCATTATTTTTACTCCTATTTGTTCAACCCAGGAGAAAAAAATGAACTATGACAATTTGAAAATTTAATAGGAAAAACATATCTCAAGTTTATAAGAAAGTGATGAGTGTTCCAAAGAGAAGGTCACATTTGATGGAAAGTTTTCTGTTTGGAAATAAGCCATAAAGTAAAATTGAAATACAGTTTCCTTGAAATGTGGATAAAAATTCTAAGTTCATGAACAAGTCCTGTCTAAGGTATTTAAATGGACTCCAGTAGATGAGATGGCATTGTGGTCTTTTAGCCACCAGCAGGCGTATGTTTAATTTTTCATTCCATCACCTGTTTTCTGTGTGACCCAGGCACAATTTCCAGGATTGGCTGTGATGTCTGATAATTTATTTAGACAAAGTGGTAAATATATGCCTTATCTATCATTGTAAGAAAATGTTATCAGAACGAATTGGCCGTATTTACAAGGGCTATTGGCTCAGTGAATGCTTTTGAATACAAACCTTCCAATATTTATGCTGCTTGAAAAATATTAATTAGAGCCAGGTTTCTTGGAAAGGTAACAGTGTTTGTATTATTTTCTAATAGTGTTTGTCGACGAGGAATGTTCAACTGCACATATTATCCATGCCCAGCAGTGTGCACAATATATGGGGACCGTCATTATCATTCTTTTGATGGACTGGAATATGATTATATCAGTGATTGCCAGGTATTTTTGATAAAGGTATGGCACAATTACTTCCTTTTACTTACAATTATGTAAATACAATGTAAAAAACAAGTATGGTGGACCATGGCATATCAAATCCATGTATCATTAGTAAAACCTATAAAAGTTATAGCAATTTAAAATTAATTTCCTTGACTCACTGTAAAGTTTTATTATGTATAAGTAATGGGCTAATTCATAAACTTTCTGTGCCTCTGTTTTCTCATTTGTAAAATGAGGATAATAATTGTACCTATCTCCTGGGGTAGTTCTTAGGATTGAATGAAATAAATATATGTAAAACTTTCAGAGAATGCTTGCTATTTAGTAACTGCTTAATAAATGTCAGCCGTTTTAATTTTTATTGGTTTAGTTTGGTGAATACAAATATAAGACATTAAATCATGTTTTGGACCATGTATTGTTTATAGTTGTAGCAATCAAAACGACATGGTTCTCAATTCTAGACATGCTATTTTGATGATATGCTTTGGTAAACCCTGGGCTCTGTATATCTGATAAAATCCTTAAAATTTCTCATATCTTTAATGCATTCGGATTTTCTGTAACCCTAAATTTTATTTAGATATCATTGATCCCAGAATTAAATTTCTAAATGAAAAATGTAAGCTTTAGGAAGAAGTTGCACAAAAATAAGCAAAATAACATCTTTTCTCCAGCAAGGTAACATGTGATTATCTTGAATTTGTGATTTTTTTCTGGGTAAGGCTTTTATGTTTTTAGAGCTTCATGTATGATCCTGTTCTTTAAGCATATGTCAAGAAAGTAGACATATTCCCATTTTGTATTAGTTATATTAAATAAAACACAAACAGTAAAATCTATAGCCTCAGTGGAAACCACTGAGTTTCCCTTTCAGCGCTATTTTTAGCCTTCTTTATGAACAATTTTAAGTTTCTTAAAGAATAAATCCCTGGGATTGGATTTGGCAGTGAGATAATTATAGAAGATGACAAGTTGCCTATAGGGGTTGCCTATAGTGTGTGTGTGTGTGTGTGTGTGTGTGTGTGTGTGTGTGTGTGGTTTTGATACTATTTGGAGCATAGGAAAAGCACAGTGATACATATACATTCTATGAGTATTTGTCCTCTTAGAACGAGGCTTATTTAGCAAACAATTTTACATGAGAATTTTCTTGTCCCCTGAAGTTTAGGTTGTAAATTGAGAAGCTTGGAAAAGTAAATAAAAATTTAGAGATTTGAATACATAAACAGATACTTTTTTCTCAAAATGCATCAGACTGATTTTATACCAAATCCTTACTTCTCTTGATATTTAGGTGTCTCTGACATTCCTTAAGATCCCTCTTCCTTTGACTTTCTGGATATTATGCTGTTGGAGCCCTTCAGTGTCTCTTCTGGTTTCTCCATTGTCTCTTTGTTGCCTTTTCTTTTAGCATAAGTCCCAGACCATAGATGACTGAGTTGGCTCCTTCAGGGCAAGGACCAAACCTTAGTCACCATTGTTTTACCAGTGTAGAGCATTGTGCTGGGAACATAGTTGTCCACTGCATGTTGACTGAACTGGATGTCTGTTCTTGGCTCTCTGCCCTTTTCTCCTAATGCTTGGTATGATCATCCCTCTCTACAGTCTCAACCTCATCTACAAGCTGATGAGTTCCAAATTGACATGGACAGCTCTGACCTTCAACTTCTAGGCTCTTCTGACTCAAGTTCATCCCTATAATAATACACTTTTTTCATTCTGTTAATCTTTCTAAGACTCACATTGCTATCATGTCATTGCTTTCTAAGAACTACGGTTGACTGCCAATTACCAGCTTCCATAAAGTCAAACTTCCCTTGAGACCCTTTGATAATCTTTCAAGGGTCTCAGTTAGCTCCACTCCTCCTTTATGTCTTTTCTCAGGGTATTTTCCTGTACCTGATTGCCTCTACTCCCTCAAAATAACTTTTCTAGTTCACATTTATCTGTTCTGTTCTTCCACATCCTATTGTATTTAATAGTCATCATGTCAAAAGTAAGCAGCCCATTATATTCTGATTATTTTATGTGTGCTCAATTAGATTGTGTATCATTTTATATCAGAGCTCTGCGTTATACTGCTTTTGGGTTCCTCATAAGGGCTAACACAATTATGGTTGTACTATAAGAGCTGAAAAATTACTTGCTCAGTTTTTTAACCATTTTTTTAGAGGGTAGAAATCACAAGCTTACACTTAATTAGTAATCTTTGTTATAAACTCATAATATGCCTTTAACATGAAGTATATAGAACAGTGCTTCTTAAACTTTAATATGTATGCACATCACCTGGAAATCTTGTTACAATATAGATTCTGATTTTATGTGTTTGGAGCAGTATCTTGGATTCCGCAATTTTTAATAAACTACCCTGATGTTTCATGTCCATAGTCCACTCTTTGAATAGCAGATGTAAAGCATTCTCTTCTTTAAAAAATGAATTTTAACTATTTTTGAAATTCTCTTCTTCTGAATAGTAAACTTTGTCACATCTAGAAAAAACAAAGTATCATTGACAATATTGTATCAAACATGACATGTTCCCATTGGATATGTCATTGAGGTTAATTAATGATGCTTTTTATGCTTTCATTTTAAGTAGCAAAACAAAAATTCTGCCAAACTTTGTTTTCATTTTGTGTAGGGAAAAAATTATTTACAAGTATTTACTAAAAACATTTTAAACCTTGTTCATGTATCACCGTCTTTGCAAACATTTTCCAATGTGTGACAGTGGTCTTTGCTCATGCATTATCATTTCATTCATTTAATAAACAATTTTTAGGGCCTATTAAATGTAAGCTGTGTTAACAAAAACACACCTTCTCTATTTATTAAGATAGAATTTTGCAAGAAAATTCTGAAGTTTTGAAACAAGGATCAGGACCTACATTTCTTTTTTCCTCCCCCCAGTCATTTTGCAAAATGCTGGGCATTTGGTGGACTCTTAGCAACTACTTATTTGATCTACCTGGCTTTTCCTTAACTCCTCATTTGTCTTTGCAGTAGAGAAATCATAGTATTTACCACTGAATTTTCAAACAATTATTGTTTTTTTTAATTGAAGCATAGTTAATTTACAATGTTGTGTTACCTTCAAGTGTACAGAAAAGTGATTGTGCAGAAAGTAGAATATTTGTCTCAACTCTGATTCCTGACAAAATGAAAGTATCTTCTTCTGTTTGATCCTGAATGATGGTAGCAGTCTTTTTTTATTGGTGCTGCAATATAACAGTGCCATTTTATTTAGCAGGCAAGAGCCATTAAGGTTTGGCTTTTAGATTTTATAAACCTGATTTCCTATCATCACTTTAATTTTCTACTATATCCTTCTGTAAAAATGCATACATAATGTTCAGTCTCAGATTTTAATGAGACATGCAAACCTGTATATGAAAAGACATGTTACAGGAAATGTTATTCCAACATTTGAGTACCTAACTAAATATCTGGGTTAAGATCTGTCATTAGGGTTCATGTGGTAAAAATAAGATATAAAGAATATTAAAAGTCTAAAGCTTCAAGTTTTAGAATTGTATATGCCTTTTTTTTAAACACCTTTATTGGAGTATAATTGCTTTACAATGGTGTGTTAGTTTCTGCTGTATAACAAAGTGAATCAGCTATACATATACATATATCCCCATATCTCCTCCTTCTTTCATCTCCCTCCCACCCTCCCTATCCCACCCCGCTAGGTGGTCACGAAGCACGGAGCTGATCTCCCTGTGCTATGCAGCTGCTTCCCACTAGCTATCGATTTTACTTTTGGTAGTGTATATAAGTCCATGCCACTCTCTCACTTTGTCCCAGCTTACCCTTCCCCCTCCCCATGTCCTCAAGTCCATTCTCTATGTCTGCATCTTTATTCCTGTCCTGCCCCTAGGTTCTTCAGAACCACTTTTTTTTTTTTTAGATTCCATATATATGTGTTAGCATATGGTATTCGTTTTTGTCTTTCTGACTTACTTCACTCTGTATGACAGACTCTAGGTCCATCCACCTCACTACAGATAACTCAATTTCGTTTCTTTTTTATGGCTGAGTAATATTCCATTGTATATATATGTGCCACATCTTCTTTATCCATTCATCTGTTGATGGACACTTAGTTTGCTTCCATGTCCTTGCTATTGTAAATAGAGCTGCAATGAACGTTGTGGTACATGACTCTTTTTGAATTATGGTTTTCTCAGGGTATATGCCCAGTAGTGGGATTGCTGGGTTGTATGGTAGTTCTATTTTTAGTTTTTTAAGGAAACTCCATACTGTTCTCCATAGTGGCTGTATCAATTTACATTCCCACCAACAGTGCAAGAGGGTTCCCTTTTCTCCACACCCTCTCCAGCATGACCAACATATACTTGATAAGCCAAGAAATATTTTATTTGACCATGGAGTAATTATTTCATACCAAAGACAAATTAGTAATTAACCAATGAAACCTAATAGTCATGGTTTTGAAATATTATCATTCCAGATAGTAAATTTCTCAACACTTGGAGATTTTCTGCTGCAATTTTAATTAATTAATTTATTTTTTAAGAATCAGCGTTTCCTTTGAGAAGGATAGAATGGCTGCCAGCACCATTCATTTACTTGCTGCTTTTTCATAGACAAGAATCACTTCTGTGAATATCATATTTAATTCCTTCTTCCTTGTCAAGCAGCTCTCTTTCCTCCCTGTCTTGATTACAAATTCTAGACTTTGTCATTTGTAATGCATTTTTATCTGGTAAAACATCATTTATTTTTTTGGGCCCTGTGAAGGATCTAGTAATCAAATTCATAAAAATTTCCCTTTTATTTGCCAATGGGACTTTAAAAAATTAATACTTACTCAGCTTTATCTTGAAAGTATAATGTTACTTGACTCTGACATATTGAAGGAATTGTAAAGGTTTTTTTTTTCTTTTTAATCTCTGGATTGTGGAGCTTTTTTGTTTTTTAATGTGGACCATTTTTAAAGTCTTCACTGAATTTGTTACAATATCGCTTCTGTTTTATGGTTTTTTTTTGTCCACAAGGCATGTGTGGTCTTAGCTCCCTGACTAGGGATCAAACCTGCACCCTCTGCATTGAAAGGCAAAATCTTAACCACTGGACCACCAGGGAAGTCCCCGGATTGTGGAGTTTTAAATGTAATCTGATTCCAGCGAATACTTACCCTATCTTTGTTGATGTTTATCAAACTTTAAAAATTCGAGCTTCCCTGGTGGCGCATTGGTTGAGAGTCCGCCTGTCGAGGCAGGGGACGCGGGTTCAGGTTCGTGCCCCGGTCCGCGAGAATCCCACATGCCGCGGAGCGGCTGGGCCCGTGGGCCATGGCCGCTGGGCCTGCGCTCCGCGACAGGAGAGGCCCCAGCAGTGAGAGGCACGCGTACCGCAAAAAAAAAAAAAAAAAAAAAGAACTTTAAAAATTCAAGTTCTCTGATATTTTATTCATTTTGGAGGCTGTTTATGCTATACTTTAAATAGCACAAGGAATATAGCACATTATTTTTTAAGTGTGTATTGTATTTCCTGAGGTAAGACTTTTTTAAGAGTAAAAAGAGTTGAGAAACCAAACAGCAACTTGACTTGCTATAAGCTCAAAGAAAGAGAGGACACTGGATGTTTTCAGCAAAAGTGGTAAATTTAATATTCCAACTCCCGGATTTCAGAGCCAAACTCTACTTCCATTATCTATGACAGGCCCCTGTCACTGCTAGGTTTCTTCCTGTAACTTGTTCTAGATTAGGTTTTTCAACATTCTGTTCAGTTGATAGCTCAAATGTTTGGTGCTCTCCTTAAGTCTCTGAAAACCCTTCTAATTTCATCGCTCTCAAATTTTTATACCTTGTATCATATCATCATTTTTCATGTCAATATTTCTTGTGTGATTTCTGTGTGTCAGGCCCTATACTGAGAAGTGGAGGTACAGAATGTGCAAACATAGATATCAGTTTAGGGTCCTTTGAAACTTAGGCTGGTGGTGGAGAGTTATTAATCACCAAATCACAAAATTCATATAAAATTGCCACTGTAAAAGTTAATGATGACCTATGCAAAATCCAATTAAACCTTTTAAATTTTTATCTTCCTTTTTTGAAGTGGTTCTTGCTTTGTCTTCTCTGAGGTAATTCTACTGCTTCTGCTGGTCTTTGACCACTCCTCAGTCTCCTCTGGTGGCTTCTTTCTCCAAGAGTTTCTTACAACACTGGGACTCACAAGTTCCATATTTTCATGCCTATCTCCTCTATAAAACTCTTAGTTGCTTGTAATCTCATAATATCTTGAAGGATAAACCCTGTATGCATTTATGTATGTACGTAGGTATGTATTTATCCATCCATCCATCCATCTGTCCATCCATCCACAGGAAGTGAAAACAGAGAGGAAAAGAAGTCAAAGGAAATCATTACACCCTATTTAGGCAAATGTAAAGATCTAGATAGAGCTAGATAGAGCTTTCTCTGTCAAATAAGAGTAAAATGCAAATTAATGGCATAGTAATTATACAATGGTGTGGCACTTCAGGAAAAAAAGAAAGAGAGATAGAGAAGAAAGAAGGAAAGAAAGAAGTAACATGTAAAAATTAGATGAAGATTTCACTCTGAATAAAATTTACTCCCCATAAAATAAAAATATTTTCTGCCTTCCAGAAGTTATGAAAGAGATGATGGAATTAACTAATAAGAATTTAAATGTATGTTAAGGGAATAAAAGTAAGTGAAAAAGGAAATGGCAAAATTAAGGAAAAAATTAAAGCCCAAGATACATTATAGAGTTGAGATAATAAGCATTTCTTTTAAAAAATGATAAGTATACTATCTTTTGTTTACATTCCATTCCTTTTGGTTCAGATGTGGGAGATAATCTAATTGTCTAGAGTTGTCTTTTTTTTTTTTTTTTTTGCCTGCATTAAAAAATCCCTTGGCCCATCAAAGAATGTGCTGCTTTGGGGCCATTCAGCTGTGGAACATAAACCATGGCTGCCTGAGGCTACTGTATCAGCAGGGACTTTCTGTGGGATAGTTACTGTTAAAAGGGGCTGGGACTATGACAGGTCTTAGACTGACATAGCAAGTAAAATAATATACTACCTTGAGAGGTGCTGACATTTTATGTTTTGGAATCACTTGGGAGAATATTCTCTATCAGTGTTTTCAGTACCTGAGCATAAAGGGTTTGAGGAATCTATGTGGCACATTGCTGTTGACCTTTTTCCTCTAGCTTTGTGTTACTTACTGTGTTGCTTAGCAACTCTGTAGCATTATCTCCAAACCTAATATTAACTTGAAATATATATTAGAAACGGAAATTGGAGAAATGTGACTCTTAGGACTTGATAGTTTCAAGTTACTGTCAGCATAGCATGATATTACCAGGCAGACGATACAATATAGAATATTTCTTGGCATTTCTGAATTAATATAAAGACTAAAGCTAACATTGAGGCACTTTAATTAATAGTAATAGAAATGTAATGGCAATAGGAATCCTTTCAGCCAGCTTTTCACATCCCTTAATCTAAATAACTCTTTCCAAGAGGAAGAGGAAAACAAAACCCTAAATTATATGTATATTTCTTCTTTGAAAATTGTTCATAAAGGCAGAAAAGTGTGGCATTATTTTTTGAGTAATACAATGCCGTAATCATCTTGATGACCCTTATTATTCTCCTTTTCAAAGTTTAGGCAATGCTTTGGAAAACAATTGTTTAAGAAGAAAAAGCTCTGGGTTCCTATGAAGTAAGGAAAATTGGGTCACAGAGGAACAAATTAATTACTCTGTCAACAGCATTCATTGAAAACCTATCCTCTAGGCACTGTGTTATAGTGATTACTAATAAGACAGGAAGAATTTGGCCAAACCAAGAATTATATTGAGCTAGTGTTCATATTGTTGGTGGTATAAAAAACTAAGTATGGAGAATTTACATCAAGACCTATATGATTTCCAAACATTTAAGGACTCTTCTCACTTTGAAAATAAACACTGCCCCTTATATCTAAAAATGAAAAGGATTCAGGAAATGTATGTGAGCCTTTGAAAATTGGAATTTGAGTTCTAAGAGAATTGTCACTTTCCTTCCGATGAAATTCCCACCTTCCACTAGGTAGTGGAAGGACTCAGGGCAGTATGGCTTTAACTTTTGGGGTGAAAAAGACCACTTCAAAAATTTGATGAAAATCATAGACTTTCTTCCTAGAAAAATACAGATACTCAAAAACAACATTTTACAATGAAATTCCAGAGTCAGTAGAACTATTGAAGCCCATCTATTAAACTGGGATAAAAATTAAAAACCCTGTTTCCAGAGAGAGAGTTCTTAGTGGATGGAGAGAGGAGTGGCTGAAGGAAGGTGAGGGTGAGGTAACTGGTGAAAAGGTTAGATTGAGAGTGTGTGGGACTAAATAATAGTCTCTGGAACTAAGGATTTCCTATAACCTACAACTGAATTTTCTCCTCAACTGTTACTAAACTCTTCCTAATTGCTCTGCAAGTGGCATTAAAAAAGAGGGTTTTGAACTCTGTCTCTGCCCTTATTTCCCTAAGTGACTTTGGACATTCATTTAATCCTTCTTAACCTCTGTTTCTTGATCTGTAAAATGGAGATAATACATAATTCAAGAATTATCATAAGAATTAAATGAGACAATGCATGTAAAGTTGGAAGGAAGCCCTCAAATGATATGCATCATTTTATTTACTAATACAGTGTCAAAGTTTTATATTTATTGCAATTTTATCTTGTAGGCAGATAATTATTTAGCCAGAAAACTGGCTTAAAATAAAACAAAAGATGTTGTCTAAAATGAAAATATTTCTTTTAAAATTCCCCTACATGACATGTCTTGTTGGGTATTTGACAAGAAGAAACTGGTTGATAAATTTGAGCTGTAATAATAAAATGGAAAAAAATCCTTGTTGGAACAACATTTTAACAGGAGATATTATAGATAAATGTTTAAAGATTGAGCTATCTTGGTATACTTTTATTAAATTCTTCACATTATTAGATCAAAATGATTTTTATTTTAGAGGTAAGTTGTATTTCAATTTCAATACAATTCATTGTAAATCTTGGACTTCTTTAAGATTTGTTAATGAAAAATAAGTAAAAGTTATATATAATATACATTTGTATTAATATAATATTTTTGACATTTCAGAGTACAGATGATTCAGATATATCTGTCATTGGCCAGAACAAGAAATGCTTTGACAACGATATTGTTTGTTCTAAAAGTGTTTTGATTTCAGTTGGGGACACTGACATTTACCTGAATGATACTCCTTACAAACAGGTTAGTGAATTATTTCTCGTAAATCATTTTAACTTGTCCTGAGGATACTGAAAATAAAATAGAAACATTGTGGGGGTACTTTTCTTTATAAGTGGTTACTAGGTTTGAATTTTTTTCTTTGTCATTTTATGTAGCTTCAGTAAATCATACGTGATTTGTCTCTTTTGTTTATACTCCACTTCTCCATTTGCTGATTCTTTCCTTGTCACCTGTTACCTGGAGTACTTCAACATTCTCCAAGCTAGACACCTGGCCTCCTGTCTTAGTTTTTCCCCTCTGACCCATCCTGCCACGCTGCAGTCAGAGTGGTTTTCCTAAAACGGAAATGTAATCTCCTGACACCTTAGTGCTTCAAAGCTTTCAAGTGACCTCCCATTGCCCTTACACGGCCTCACCAATCTGGCCATTGCTGCCTCTCCTGCTGTACCTCTCATCGCTTTCTGCTTCAAGCCCGTGTTCCAGAAGTTGGAGCTTTTATCAGTTCTTCAAATGCTCTATATTCTTTCTCTCACCTCTGGTTCTTCATGAATGTCATTGCTCCTACCTGGATCAGCCTTTCCATTTAACTTATTCTTATGCGATAAGTCTCATCTTATCTCCTTCAAGGAGTTCCTCCTCTTGCCCTCAAGCTCCCTGTCAGGACATGCATCACACTTTAGTGAAATTACTTGTGTGGTGGCAGTGGTTCCCAACCTTTTTGGCACCAGACACTGGTTTTGGCACCAGGGACTGGACAGTTTTTCCAGGGACTAGGGGGGTGGGGGATGGTTTAGGGATGATTCAAGTGCATCACATTTATTGTGCACTTTATTTCTATTATTATTACATTGTAATATATAATGAAATAATTATACAACTCGCCATAATACAGAATCACTGGGAGTCCTGAGCTTGTTTTCACTTGCCACTCACTGATAGGATTTTGATATGAGTCTGCAAGCAATTGATTTATTATGGTCTCCGCACAGTCAAACCTCTCTGCTAATGATAATCTGTATTTTCAGCCACTCCCCAGCGCTAGCATCACTGCCTCAGCTCCACCTCAGATCATCAGGCATTAGATTCTCCTAAGGAGCGGGCAACCTAGATCTCTCACATGCGCAGTTCATAGTAGGGCTCACGCTCCTATGAGAATCTAATGCTGCCGCTGATCTGACAGGAGGCGGAGCTCAGGTGATAATGCAAGTGATGGAGAGCGACTGTAAATACAGATGAAGCTTCTCTCTCTCGCCCACTGCTCACCTCCTGCTGTGTGGCCTGGTTCCTAAGAGGCCACAGACCGGTACCAGGCCAAAGCCTGGGGGTTGGGGACCCCTGTGTGGTGGTCTGTGTCTTTTCTATTTGTCTGTGAGTTCTGTGAGGATTGAGACCGCTGTCTTATTTGTTTATTCTTGTAAACTTGGAGCCTGTGCAGTTTGAAAGAATGAATAAAATTCATTCATTCAATCATTTATTCATAATATCTACTTTGTACAAAGTTATGTATTAATTATTGGGACTACAACAGTGAAAAGACACTCATTGTGCTTGCTTTTAAGGAACTTATACTGAGGTGAGGGACACGTTTCAAGTAAATGAGGCTGTGCAGTGTGGTGTGCTATGGTAGGAGTGTGTTTAGGAAATCAGGAGAATCCCTAAGAAGAAGACCTAAGCCAACCTGGGATGTTCAGGGTAGTTGTGAAGAGCATAGACTGGCGTCAGTTAGTACTCACTTAGAACCTCTGTTCTGTCACCTGCTAACTGTGTCACTTTGGGCAACTTTATTTAACCCCTCCCAGCTGCAGCTTTCCCATTTGTAAATTTGGGATGATTATGGAATCTACTTCCTAAGTTCACATGAGGATTAAATGAAAGAATGAATTTCGGGAAATGGCTCTCCTCCTCTCCTTCACCCTCCTTATTTTTGAAGGCTCAGAAGACATGCTTTGGGGGAAATGGTTTGAACTGAGTCTTAAGGGGTGAGTAGGTATTAGGCAGGTGAAGAGAGAGAGTAGAAAGGCAATCAGTACAGAGGAACAGTCATGTTGAAAGGAGCAGAGTTCAAATATAAAATGGCACGTTTGGAGAACTGCAAGCAGTTTAGCTTGGTTGATGTGGATGGGGATAGTGGAGAGAGGGTGAGGCAAAGAGATTCAGGGAGGAGCGTCCAGATTGACTTTCATGCAGGAAGCTTGGGGACAAGGGCAGTAGACAAGGAGGCTGTGTAATATAATATTTGAACTTACTCTACAAGGAAGAAATTTTGGAATTAAGTGATATGATGTGACATATGGCCTTTATAAAGTGGCCTATTTTTGAGTTTTTAGACTAGCGTTTCTCAGTTTGGTTTGCAAAACTTCTGCATTAGAATCGTCTAGAATATTTATTATAAGAGCTGGTTCCTGGATTCCACCTCAGGAATTAGAATGGCTGAAGTTGATGACAATCAATATTTCAATGGTTTCCCCAAATTCTGCACACTAAAGTTTGAGAATCGGTGCCCTAGATCTTAGCTCATGTCTCAGTAAGAAATGTTGAGACCAACCAGGCAGCAATCAAGATTTGAGCAAAACAGAGTTTGTACAAGTCGTGCTAACATATTTTTGAAGTAATTACTGCAGTTTGGTGTAGCCATCAGCTGGATATTCATTTATAGGTGAAGGTTCTCTCTAAGAGAAAGGATGTGTTAAAAAAAGAAAAACTGAAAATAGTAAATGCTTTTATAAAGACTGTTTGACACATGTTTGAAGTGGTAATTGCAGTTCTGTGTAATGTTCATCTTCTAATTTTCACCTGAACGCAGGTGCTGATGAATCTCCTTCATATAAGTTGTGAAGTATAAAGTAAGATGAAGAAAAATCATGAAGATAGTTTGACCCTAACAAATCTCTGGCTAATATTTTTTCTTGAGCATCAAAATTGAAAATAAGTACCATTTGTTTTATGGCAGATGGATCGCTCATTCAGGGGAAGGAAAAAAACCTGTTATTTTTTTTCAATAAATGTACCACTCTAATTTTATCAAATATGTAGCATATAAACATTTTATGAGTTGAAGCTGTATTTTAAAAGTTTTAATTCTCTGCTTTTTATAACTTACTTTTCTAACATCACTAGAGTTTATTTAAAGTGCAGTAATTCTCCCCTGAAGTGGAGGTCCAATTCATAATACCTCAACCTTATAAGGAGAAACATCTTTACTTCCTAATCTGAAAAGTAAGGAGTACATCATCTCCTTTTGACCATTGTTCTCTTGTAGCAAACTGCCTTGTCTAATAAAAATGAAGGATTTAGCTCTACAGGCAAATAGAGAGGATGTGCTTTTACATCAGGATAACTAATACAAAGCCAACCTGAAGGAAGTCCAATAATCTTATCCAAAAATTTATTTTATGTTCCAGTGATATGTCAACCAGTCTGAGGGAAGTTTAATAGGAAAATACATGAAGAAGGTATTTCATGGATTGAAAAGGAGCTATAAGCTACAAACATTGCACTTACTTACTTTGATTATTGCTGTTCAGGCTGGAAGCTGAGAACTAAGAACAGGCCAGTGCGGGAAGGCGTTAAAAATATATGTTACCCTTGATCTAGAAGCTGCAGATACTGCCATGAACTTGACAAAGTGCATCCTTCTAGGAGCTAACGTTCATGTAGGGGGGAAGACAGATAATAATGCCAAAGACAAATCAGATAATAGAAAGGTCCTGAAAAGTGTAATCAAAATGATAAAAATAGGTTCTATAGCAGAGGGTGATATGGGGGCCTGGCAGGCTACACATTTTATGGACCTAGTGAAAAATGAAAATGTAGAGCCCTTGATCAAACAGGGAAAATTTTTTTCCTTTGTTTTTTAGTCTTTCTTTACCTGCCATGGTGTTTTTTCTTTATTATTTAATGCCTTGCTCACTTAGGCACAGGGTACTTCCAGGTTGAGTGCAGACCCTCACAGGTACTGAGGGCATTGCCCTGTAACTCCAACTTGGCACTTGGAAGTAGAAGGAAATGAGGTTAGGTAGAGTCCATTAACAATTCATACTGTCCTATACAATATACCGAGCGCTTATAAGTATGACCTTGATCTAGGAGACTGAAAACTTCTTATGGATGTGACTGAGTTTATTTAATTTGCCCTATGAAATATTTATAAAACGGTACACTATAGTACAGTGTTTCCAAACTATGCTTTTGTTCTCACTTGGGGAGAAAAATAACCAAAGGAATTCATATCTCCTTCACAATTTTTATTTTGCTTCTGGTTAAATTTGTTTTATTTACTTTGATTTAACCATGTACTTTTAAAGTTTTTATGTGAGTTAATTTCAATGTCAGATTCAGCATAATCTTTTATAGGGTATAGCCCTTGCCCATAAAGAACATTGCATATTCTCACTTTAGGTTAAAGGTACTCTAAATTTTCCCAGTGGGTTCCGTCTCTAGTTTCTCCCTATTATCCTTTCTAGCACACACATTATTTTCTTTTAATATACAAACATGGTCTGTCATTTTACTATTCAAAAGCCTTTATCGAGGACATTTTGCACATGGAATAACAGCCATTGATTGTGATGGGTAACTTGATGGCAAAGGGTCTCAGACTATGCTTGTCATGGAATCCATGCTGTAGCTCTCTGGTGCTCTCCTTAGTACTGAACAATCTTAAACTTCCTGCCCCTAAGCCTTTGTTCAAACTGATTCCCTTTTCTTGGGATGATTTCTTCCTCATTCTCTTTTCCAGCCCTT
The DNA here is from genome assembly GCF_008692025.1 of Phocoena sinus. Lineage (NCBI taxonomy): Eukaryota > Metazoa > Chordata > Mammalia > Artiodactyla > Phocoenidae > Phocoena > Phocoena sinus. The sequence continues at coordinate 38,855,299 of NC_045772.1, read as the reverse complement.
TATATCTTCCTATCATGGCTTCTTACATATCAGTATATATGTTCCACCTCTTGCAAAGAGCCTTCCTAAGTTCCTTTTATGGAAATTCATCTCCCTGTCCTCCTTAACACCTCTTTCTCTCTATAGACACACACACACACACACACACACATACACACACACACACACTTTGTGCTTTTGTTTTTCAATTATTCAGGTAAAGTCATACATTTTTAGTACTCAATCATATTTATTCACCATCAATATAGAATTTCTGGGTCAGCAGATATATCCCCCTAATGTACTCTATGTCCACGCCTTGTTTGTGCTCTTCTCTATAACTGAAATACCTTTTTCCCTTTGCTCATTTATCCATGTTGAGCCTATCTAGCAGTGTGTATCTTGTTACCAATTTTATGATTTTCCTATTTTATGCACTTGTTCTGTCTTTCACTACAAAATTCAGGAAAGACAGGGCTAAGCAGAAACACTAGTACGTAGATAATTATTGATGGATATAATTAATGTTTACATTTTGGTGAGAAAACAAGAAATTCATTTTTTTCTTTATTATGCTTTTTCTTTTCTTTTTTTTTTTTTTTTTTAAAGAAACGATCAGGTTTTTTTCTGGAAAATAAACCAACATACCAGCTTTGGAAGGCAGGGTACTACATAGTAGTATACTTTCCAGAGAAAGACATCACTATTCTTTGGGATAAAAAGACAACCATCCATATCAAAGTTGGACCACAGTGGAGGGTAAGTCAGCCTATTTGGTAGGTCAATCCAAATGAGGTGCAAAAAATGAAATTACATTTACCTTTTGATGTTTTGCAGAAATAAAATGATTGATGCTTTCTTTTAAGAAATAAGTTATATTTTCAGAATTACTAACTCAGACCCCAGAGAAGAACAACTTTACCAAGTGCTATATACAGTTCTTTTTTACTTCAACCTTACAGTATCCAGTTTTTCAAAGTTACTTAGGTCAGGTTCTTTTTTTCCCATTCCCTGCAGCATGGTTATTTGATATGTTTGTAGTAGAGTTAGATTCATTTATTACAGTTTGCATTCCATCTTTTCCTCCATATTCTGGATATTTTTTTTAAGTTTACATACAGTAAAATTCTAAAAAACATGTAAAATAATTTACTTTTGTGGTCTGCAGTTCTATGGATTTTAACAAATGCGTGGAGTTGTGTATCCACCACCACAGTTCTAGATAGAACAGATCCATCAATTCCCAAATTTCTCACATGTTGTCTCTTTGTTGTCAACTCCTACTTCCAACCCCTCACCCTTGGCAACCATTGATCTATTTCTGGATACAGTAGAAATGAAATCATGCAATCTATAGCCTTTTGGGTCTGGCTTCTTTGACTTGGTAAAATACATTCAAGATTCATCCATATTGTTGAATGAATTAATTGTTTGTTCCTATACACTGCTAAGTGGTACTCTGTTGTATGGATGTATTAGTTTGTATTATCCATTAATGGTTGAAGATTCAATCTGGGTTGTTTGCAATTTTTGTCAATTTATATTTTACATTGTTTTAACTATTGTTTACTGTTAAATATTGTACTAGATATTATTAAATATTTTTATTTTAGATATTTAAAATTTTATTAAACATTTTAAATTTATATGTTAAGGTTGTTTTTGAAACGTTGATATAGTTTTAAAAATCCACTTTATCTGAAATTGAAATTGAGACTCATGGATATAATCTGTGGCAAGTTAGGGAAAAATGGGGATAGTAATAACAAATTCTTATAAAACTAGAAAATATACATATTTTAAAATATTTTAAAATGTTATAAACTTAAGATATGATTGTACATTGAAGTCATTTTCTTTCAGCCCTAAGCAAAATAAAGCCCCCAAATCTATTCCTAGGTGTTTGCTGGCATCTTGCATTTCTTTGATGAAGATGAAGTAATTTAGTCATTGCCATACTTCTTCAGCTATGTTTTCTGCCATTGTCTACCATGTATCCTCCCTTCCTTACTTTCTTGAAAACAAATTAACCATTTATTCTTCTACATCTTCCCTTACTTTTACTGCTGCCTTAAATTTTGGGGTGAGCAGTAGCAGAAGAGGCCACTGTCTTTGAATAGGTATTGCAGCTTCTGAGAGCAGAGGCACCATGGTAAGCAGTGGCCTTGGCAGTTGCAATCCCAAGGTTATTGTCAGCTTTGCTGGAGGCATGGGCAGCCAACTTTACCATTAACAAAGGGCTGCGTTCCATTCTTCAGTACATGAGGGGAGAGGTCAGTCTGTTTAATTTCAAAGCTTAAGGAGGATTTTCATTGCTTTTGGAATCTCATTCTTCTCTGTACTCTTAATCCACCTCCCTCCCCAAGAGAAAAGTTTTTCACATTATTTGAGAAAATGCAGTGGACATTGTTGATGTGGATAATCCATACGGCACTTGCAGTAACCACTGCATAACCCATAACAAACTTTATAAAAATTAGGTAAGATGTGGATTTCATTTATTGTGTCTCATGGTGGCGTGGTATATGAATATAGAGTTAACGTTTTCTTTAAAAGTTATGCTTTGAATGTTTTGACTTTTCAAAGTACGACCTAAAGAAAGATAAATTATTTCTATGGTTTCAACATTTATAGTCTTAGAAAACCTTAAACATAATAGGAAGTGGGTCTTTCATCATTAAAATGTAAATATGTAAATATACACAGAATATGTATATATATATACACATATTTGTATATACACACTCAGACATATACTGTAATGTTTGTATTGTACAAATACTGTAGTGTTTGTATTATACTTTTCCAAGTTACTTGTATTATTAGTTATACCAATGCTAATACAATGGTAAGTGTGAATAGATAAACTTTGGGGGATGGAAAAACATTTTTGAGAATCTAAAATAACAGTTATATATAATTAAATAGACATGAAATTCCACCTTCTTGAAACATTTTTAAAATGGTAATTGTGGAAATTCTTAAAAAGTCTATTTTAAATCTCTTGAAAATTTCAGTGAATATTAGTCCTTAAATGTTAAAATGAATATAGAATATTTCATGATAATTTTCTTTTACTTTAGGGCAAATTATCAGGATTATGTGGAAACTTTGACAAATGTACTTCAAATGATATGACCACATCCAATAACTTAGAAGTGAGAAATGCCCAGGTATTTGGAGATAGTTGGGCATTAGGACAGGTAAGTGGAATATATGTATTTTAGAACTAAACAAATATTTTTTGTTGTATTTATCCACTAAAACATTTTATCCTTGCAGAAAAATTTATTTGGGTAATACTATTTTATGTAATATTTGTGCAGTAATTCATAGTTGACAAACTCAAACTACTTTCACATTTAATTTCTCACATAATCCTGTGACAGTCTTGTAATGTAAAGGGTGTTGACTCCATATTATAGATGAAGAAATTGAGACTCAGGAAGGTTAAATGACTTGTCTAATATTATATATCCAGAAAGCCACTGGAGTGACTTTCGAATTCACATCTTCTAATCTCATGCTTTTCCTTTCACTGCAAAATTCTCTTTATTTGTATTTCTAATGATGTATCTTTTGTCAACTCAAAGTAATGAATAAATGAAGGCAGTATTTCTTAACATTTGCTCTCCAGACATGGCTGGATGTGGGATGGGGAGGGGTAGGGAGTGGATTTGTGGCCAACTTACCTTTGGGAGCAGTTAGAATAAATTAAGTCAGGCATATTTCTTTTTTGAAGGATTTCTTGAGGCATTATATTCCTCTAAGGGAGGGATATGTTTGAAGGGATTCCCAAACTGACTGACACAGAGCTTACATTTTTGTGTATTAGTTATCAAGGAAATAGTTTTCCATGGGACACAACCTGAGAAATGCTGAACTCAGAAAACAGTCAAACTGGAAATTTGTTCTACTCTTTTCTTCTACTTTTTTTTTAACCTATTTTTTTTCTAACCGAAAGTAGTATCTGCAACTACAATTTCCTGGTTGGTTACTGTTTGGTTAGTTGCCTTACTATTTTGCCTAATTTACTAATATATGTAAATCTTTTTATAAAAATAAAAGGGGATTGGGGTTAAACATTCATCCAATTTAGTAAAATTTAAGCAGTATATTTCATTGTGGTCTATGTTGGAAAGTATAAAGATTTTATTTTTTAAAATATAAAATGAATTAAGGAATACCTAATTTATAATAATACTTAAATATTTGGACTCATCAAAGAATTTTAGACTCATTAATACCTAATGGACAAAGCTGAAAATAAAAAAAAAATTCATTCAGTAAGTTCTATTTAGCACTTAATGTTTTCCAGGATATATGAACACATAATATTATTAAAATATAGCCACTGCCCTTAGGAATTTAGTGTCTAGTTTAGCAGACGAGGTACAAAAACTTTAACAATGGAAATACGAGACAGGTGCTTGGATAGAGGTGTATACAACATGGAGTTCGTGATGGTCAAAGGAAGGTTCCCCAAGAAGGTGCCATTGAGCTGACTCCTACAAGACTCATAAGAGCTATACAAGTGAAGATGATGGGACAGAGTACAGCAGCAAAGGAGGGAGCATTCCTTTAGAACGTGTCAGGAAGACTGGAGTGGGTATGGTGCTTAACAGGAATTTTAAGAAGTTCAATATGACTGTGGTGGAAGGTTTGAAGTAGGGAATGGCTGGAATGCAAAATATGAAGCTGCAAGATATGTGTGCTAGGATCTGGACTCGAAGGCCCTAAATTACTTAGGCTCGTATAATCCAGCTGAGAAATGTTAAATCAGTGAAGATTTAGAAAACTATCTAAGTCTGAGAGACATCTGAAACATCAGCATCTGTTGAAAGGACTGCATAAGGAAAGATGAATTTGGAGAATTCAGCAATGCCTCCCATCTTCCTGGCTTATTGCATAGACACTGGTGCTCTTCCAGGAGACAGGGCACAGAGGAAAGTGGGTGGTAGGGGACAGTGGGGACAGGACAATGGTGTAAGATAAGTACATTTTAGAATGTGTTGAGAGAGAAGTGACAGATATTTATGTGGAAATGTCCCAGTTTTTGAGATCTCAGAAAAGAGATATGGGCTGGAAATATGGATTTGGTAGTTACTATCATATTCAGGTTGCTAAAGGCATGAGAAGTGTATAGAATGAAAAAAATAGAGATTTGAAGATCAAGTCTTGCAGAGAAGGGAGGTGGAAGGAAGATGAAGAGTGGCAGCAAATGAACTAGGAGGAAACCCTAGTGGTGCCACTGGAAACACATGAGAGACATGTAAGAAGGGTAAAGTATGAAACAGAATCAAAGACAGCGAAAGGGCAAGTGAGATGAAGCCGGAAAAGTTGCCTTTATTTTTAGTAACGAGATCAATGATGGCCTTCTCCAGGCCAGTTTCAGGGAGGTGGATTAGAAGAGGCAGAGACCGAATTGTTTAGTATGTGGGAGGTGAGCCTGTAGACCCTTGAGTGTATGCAACTCCTCAGAGGATGGCTTGTGACAGAAATGAAGGACGTGAAAATTAAAGGAAAGAATGATTTGCTTAGGCAATTTTTTTAGTCATGTAATGCTGCACTTGACAGTTTAAAAAAGATTTACCTTCACTCTCTAATATTTTCATGATTTTAATAGTAAATTTAGTTGCTTTCAAAAATAATATATACTATTAACACTGAGTTGGCTGAGCACAGGTGCTTTTGGTAAAGTCTGTCTAAAAGAATGAGAATATATTAGGTATGATTGTGGTAGATGAAGTCAGATTAGGTTACTCTGGTTTCAGCTTCAGAAATCACCCCTTAAAAACATTCTTTTCTCTTTTTCCACAGTGTGAACCCCCAAGTGAATTATTTAAACCCTGTGAGGCACATCAAAACAAATTTCCTTATGCCAAGAAAGAATGCTCCATTTTGTACAGTGATGTTTTTGCTCCTTGTCGCAATGTGGTAAATGAATGCTTTACTAAACTTTCCAATTTAAACAAGTACTGCTGTATTTATAATATTGAGATGAACAGGACAAATAATTTAGCTACCCATTGGCTTTTCAGGTATACTACCTAACCCTTGTTAGGAAGACAAATTTGGGAGTTTGTTTTTCTGTGGCACTGACACATTTAGTTGATTTACATTCTTCCTGACTCCATCTTATTTAACAGCGTATATAATGCTTGTTAATGATCTGTTTCAGTTTATGAAACATTTTTACGTCCATCATCAAAGCCATAAATGACTGATCAAAGCCATAAATGCTTATTTTTCTTCAGAGGACACTACCAAATGGGCATTCTTCTCCTTAACCCAAAGTATAGTTTAAAAGTATTATTAGTGACACATTTAAAATGGTTTTAGAAGCACATCCCAAGATTAAATGTAATTTATTTAGAAATTTAACTTTTTAAATGTCTTTCCAACATAATAATTTTAGGTTCCAATAGAAGTTTTAAAAATAGTTGAAGATATTATTAAAAACTAAGCAAAAGTACATTTGTAAGTAGAACATTCTTTTAATGCCATGCGAATATGTCAATAAAGAAACAATGAGCTTCTACAGATATTAATCTGTTGTATTGCAGATGTTGAAGTTATATTTGTTAGTCCCGTTACCTGTGTTGCTCGTTCTTTGATCTTACACTTGCCTAATAAATTCCTTTGGATGAGTAGAAGTTTGAGATATTGAGAACTCTCTAGGTGGCAGTGTTAAGCTGATAATAGCAAATTTTGAAAATCTACCAGTTAGTTTTCTTTTAGAAGGTTGAATTTTAATCAGTTGTAGTTAGTACTTTTTGAAATTTATCTTTCACTTCATTTTCAGATTGATGTTACTTCTTTTGCCAAAAATTGTCATGAAGACACGTGTAACTGTAACCTTGGTGGGGATTGTGAATGTTTATGCACAAGTGTAGCAGCGTATGCGTACAGGTGTTGTCAGGAAGGGGTTTCTGTTCACTGGAGATCATCTACTATTTGTTGTAAGTATCCTCTCAGGGCATCATCATTAGGTGGGAACCTTATGAAGAGATTCATATTGTCTTATCTTAGAAGCGATACCATGGAAATAGAATTTCTTTAAGATGAATAAATTTTATATTCTTTTGACAATGCAGATAAATTGTAGTATAGCTAAAGGATTTATAAAAGAAACTTTGAAGTAAGTTTTTCTGTTCTGTGTTAGACTGTTATGACTGTAACATTTGAACTACAAATTATTTACATACCATCTTCAGAGATACTGTTTATGACTATTTCTCTTATGGCTATGAAATTCCACTGTTCTAATGATAAGAGACATAGTTTTAAAAACATCATTTTGAATATGCGTTCAGATTTGACTCTAAACTTTTCATTTGCTTGTGTAGATAGTAAGTCATCTGATGAACAGCTTATGATTTTAACACTTTCAGTGGACATCTATAAATTGGCAGATATATTTGCCTACCTATAAAATAATCTTAGGAAATTTAATGAATTATTACAGAGTACTCTTAAAGAATCCTCTTTGCTCAGAGAAAACTCCCAAATAATGATGTCATTCTGAGTGCTTTCACTTTGTCATTGATAAACCATATCTTGCATGTATTCAGATAAGTGGTGAGATCCTTATTTAGTTTAACATTTCTTCTTTTTTCCTTTTAGCACTCGATTGTGACTATTACAATGAAGGTATGTGACATTTAAAGAATATCACTATAGTATTCTGTTAAATATATCTTCAGATTCAAAGTTCTTGAACAAGTTTGCTGGGAACAAGGTATGAAGAGTTCATAATTTGGCATACAGTTAACCCTTGAACAAGGAGGGGGCTAGGGGCGCCAACCCTTTGTGCAATTGAAAATCCATGTATGGCTGTATAGAGAGGAAAAGATGATTTTCAGGAGAAGAGGATACAGTCTGAAGGTAGGAAGTTGGGAACGTATACATTTAGGGAATGGCAAGTGATCCAGGAAGGATTAGAGACGTAAGAAGGAAACTGAGGTAGAGCTGAGTCCCCTGAGCTGAGTCACAGGACAGTTTCCAGGACTTTCTGAATGGAGATTTAGTGGTCTTCTAATAACGCACTACCTTTGCTGGGAACCAAAAGCTATAGTGTGGTTGTCATTAACTGCAGCTGAAGTCAGATCTGGATTAGAGTCCACTCTCTGTCAGGTATAAACATTGTGAACCTGGTTAAGTCATTTAAGTTTAATTATTTTGTTTATTTCTATGTTTGTTGTGAGCTTAGATGAGACACTGTATGTCACCTATACTGCTGGAACAAAATAAAGCCTTATTAAATGGTGCTGTTATGATAACTAAAAAAAAAAAAAATGAAAATCCACGTATGGTTTATAGTCACGCTGTGTATCTGCAATTCTGCATCTTCAGATTCAACCAACCATGGATTGTGTACTACTGTAGTATTTACTCTTGAAACAAATCTGCGTATACGTGGACTTGCACAGTTCAAACCCATGTTGTTCAAGTGCCAACTGTATGACTCAATGAAAGCCATTGCCTTCTAAAATGTATCTAAATTTCTAAGTATTTGTGCTAAAATTTATTCCCTGTAAAATAAAAGTGTTGTAACTAAGTTCTCAGCACCTAGGAGGCTCTCAGTAGTTTTTGAATAACGTGAATGAATGAATGAGTAAAGCTAGCTAATTTTTTAGGTTAAAAGGATGAAAGATATATACCAAATGTATACCTTTTACCATTATGAATAAATATGGACATTATTCATACTTTTATTACGTTGTGGAAATCAAAGAAACAAACTATAATATAGGAATTTATTTAGCCATCATTTTAGGCGAAATAATTATTTATATCTTATCAGAATGAGAACTTACTGATTTAGTAATAATGAAAATCTCCTGTCTCCCAAGCATTCAGATTTGCAATGGGAAGTCTAAGAGGAGGTGCTGCCTAAACTAAGGCATAGATGTAAGAGACAGAGAATTATATCCTCAATGAAAATGCCAGACATTAGCGGAATTGAAGCCTGCTTTTTGTCAAACCTATTTAATGAGGAAGGCATAGCCACTTAAACCTAATTCAGACAAATAAGATGATCCAGGGAAGTGTCCACTTTGACGCTAACTGGACAAAAACCCGTGATGAGTAGGTTAGAGTAATAGTTATAGGAAAGCTGATCCATTAAAGAAAAAAACCAAACAACCAATGCAAAGTAATTTCCATGACTTATTGAGCCAGGAAGAAATCTGGCAGCTGTAAAAGTACAAAGAAAGCCAGAAAATTTTAGTAAAATAGAGATGACGAATTAAAAAGGAAATGGACATTTTAGTCTTTGGTTGTTTCTGTTATATCTTTGGAAGTTTGAAGAGGAAAAAAATCCCACATTAAAAAAATTCTGTGTTTGTTAAAGAAAATCTAAACCAAACGTATTTCCCGCACCACACCCACTCCACATCAATCCTTTGGATTCCATGCTTAAGATGAGACTGATTGCCTAATATTAAGTACCTAATAATAAAAATAGCTTTTGTTGTGTCAACTATACCTATATCATATAATTTAAGCTTCAAAATATGCCTGAAAGACATAACATTATTATTATCATTATTAACACTTACAAAGGAGGAAATTGAGGCATAGGTGAATTAAATAACTTGGTCAAAGTCGTTTAGCTAAAATGTGGTAAATGGATTTATAAACAATCTAAGTTCAGAACCCACGAGCTTGATCTCCATGCTACACTGCCTAGTTATGGTTAGCACATCCTAGTCTAGGAATGATCACCGCACATCGTTATCATATGCTCTACACAACGTACACAGACAGCAAGTTGAGGAAACGCTCCAATAACTTCCTCGCTTAAGAATTCCTTCCTCACACAGTTCTGCTGTGAAAATCTCCATCTGTGCCTTTGTACTTTCTGGCGTTCCTTCTGCAGGCCCTTGGAAACAGAAGCAGAATTTTCTATGAATATTGAATTTCTACCTCTTGCTGCTTGGTACATTTTGCTTTTTGTCAATAAGTCTGCTGCACTTCTACTGATGGTTTGTTTCCCTAATGTGTTACAAGATTCTTCAAACCAGTTCCTCTAGTTTCATGTGTAATACTGTATTGGTAGTATTCAGAGGGTGAACACGGGGCGTTCGGCCTTCATGAGACCCACGAAAGACAGAGATTCTGTTTCCTATGATCAAAGTAATAGGGAACAGAGTCAACCTGCCAAGGAGAGGAAGAGTTGTGAAAGTAACGTGATCAAGGTAGATAATTGAACGGGAATAAAGAATTGTGGAAGTTGTTGATAGTAATAAAAAGAAAAAAAGTTTTAAATGAGCATTCTTAATTTGTTTCATCTCAAATAATTTCACAACTATTGTAAACTTACCTAGTCTTCTTTGGACATTCATAGCTGGCATTTTTCTCTGGACACTATGTTATTAAAATACTTAAATTATTCAAAGCAAATGCAGAGATAAATGATTGTGATTCTGTAGGAGGAAAAAAATTTTTTAAGTAGGAAAATTCAGAGATTACTACTGAGATAAGTTCAATAATCCTTCACACAATGACTGTCTCTAGTATCTTCATTTTTATGGCATTTGCTAAAAATATAAAGGTTCCATTGCTGTAGGGAGTTAAGACTTCAAGATCCTGCTAAAAATTGCTGTTCAAATTTTAAGTTCAGAGTGATTTATTAGATCAGATATTCTTAATACTGTGCTTAAATAATAACTACAGGAAATGATTGCTTTTAGTAGACAGTGAAATTATAATTCTCCCTGCAGAAAATTAATGATAAAGGCAGTGACTTTTGTCCCTCAATTGCTAGTGAAAATGCAGGAAAACAATTCAGACACAAGATATCCATCGACTGGGAATCAATTCAGGAGCTTTCGATTTTTATACAAATGGATTTCTCAGATGAAGCTGTCTCTTCAGGTTGCTGTAGGAAGGTACTTGTGCAGTAGGGGGAGAATATTTTGTTTAGTGGTCTATCTCCTTTCTCCTGTTCTTCTCTTGGACATCTGTGAGGGTGCTTGAAGCCCACAAGCTGTAGTTGTATATGTCGTCTTCATTTTGAATTGAATCTCATGATTTACATGTTTATATACCTATTTGTACATTATTTACATATTCACACAAATCTAAATTGGTGTATATTTTCATCTTGGAAGTTTATGTTGCTCTTGTCTTCCCTAGAAAATGAGCTAGTAGGTGGTGGAGACTAATGATATGGTTTTCTTGGGTGTTGTGGACTTTGGCTCATAGAGAAACTGTGCAGGGTATATATTTGTAACAGTGGTGGGGAGTCCATTGCTGCCAGGCCCATAGTGAAATTCTTCACTGCATCTGCTCAGTTCCATCTTGGTGTGGGGGGCAGAGGTTTTCAAAGCTCCATGTGCACTCAGGGTGTCTGAGTCCCGCCTAAAGCTCCTTCCCCATGGCTTAGAGGTGTCCCTAGCTGCTCAGTGATGAAGTGTCTCAGCTGATGACTCAGTGGATGGGACAGCACTTGAAGATTCATCCTATAATCCCTACCTTCTCCTGTTCCTCATGATGGAAATTTTGGTTCTTGCTCTCCTTCCTGTTTGGGAGACTTTGTAACCCTCTAATCCAATTATCTTCTCCCCTTCTCTTAGGCTTGGTCTTCATCCTGAAAGGGAAAAAACCCAGGTTGTGGGTTTCTTTGAATTTTTTCCCATCCACCTTAAGAGTAGTCTGGGAAAGGAAGACTGTCCTTGAGATAAAAATTGGAGAAAAGAGGAAAAGTGAAATTCACTGAGAGCAACCAGATTGTTCTTTTCTGAAACCACCTATTGCACCTATATTAGCATTTTACATAACCTACAACGTAAATATCTACATATATCTGTAAAAGTACGCAGCTAATAATTATGTAATTTAGATAATTCAGAAGAAACCTCAAAGTTTTATAGTACCTCACTTACTTTAAAACATTAAACGTCGTAGAGATTGGGTTGAAGGTAAACTGACGTTATTATCATAAAACTTAACGCATCAATTTATTTTTAATATTAGTGAATTTTAAAATTAATTTATATAGTTTTCTTTATAAGATGAAGTTTGTAGGAATACTACTTTGACTGAGTTTCAGGTTTGGTTCTACACTAAGTAGTTTTTTTACTATAGTATATATTTTTCACTTTATATGAAACCATTGAAGTGTATGGAAATGATAGCATAAGTAAAGTGACATTTGACTTCTCTGTTCAGCATCATCTTATTTTCTTCTTTATAGACATACCTCACTGATAAAATTCAGTAATCCCCAAAATAGTAAAATATTGTATATCATGTCTGTGAATTCTGTGTTAATGTAATGCAACCTATTAAGGAGAGATGAATTTTAGGAGACTATCAAAATACCTTACCATTGATAGAACTAAGCTTAAGTTTATTGAGAGTAGATTAGAGTCTTGGAATATTAGAGTGAAAGGTTACCTAGACAAACATCTTCAAATAGGTGAGAAAATTTGAGGTCTAGAAAGCTTAAGTCAACCTTTTATCCATCACCACTAGGTATACATGTACATATACATATATACATATGCAGTCATGTATATATATATTCTAAACTGCATATTCTAAATATGTATATATTCCAAATCAATATAATATATTCTTTTTGAAAAGAGTTGTTATTTTGTTACTGATGAATGTTTAAATGCTCAATAATTTTCGGAGTGTTTTTTGGTATTAGAATTTATTCCATTGAAATGACGGCTTGAAATGTAAAAATCCTATGCCAACTTATAATTCTCTCATTTGCATTTAACTAGGGCTTGGAGAAGGACCATATATGCTGGCAAGTTATGGGCAGACTGGCCTTATGCTGGGGGTCAATATGACCAGTAGAAACATTTTCTCTCTGCCAAGAAGTAGTATTCATGGCAATTTATTTTTTACTTTTATGATCACTCCAGGCCTTTTCAAAGATAAGGCATCATGTAAGTATAATTTCCAACTGAAAGTAAGAATTTAGTTTTCCATTGACCTTTTTTCATTTATTCATGCAGTAAATATTAATTGGGGAATCTAATATGTTTATGACATTTTTCTAGGTGCTCTAAAGGATTTGAAATAAAATAAGACACTGGTATATGAACTAGCTCTCTCTTTTGTATATAAAATCATTTCTTTGTTTATCTATTGGCATATATAGATGCAATTAGAATTGCAATTGTTTGTTGAGTTTTTGGTCCCAAATAAAGCACAGCTTCAGTTTTCATAGCATTAATCACAGAACTTAATTTGAAATTTTTGAAAAATAGTCTGCTGATAATTAACATGTGAAAGATTTTAATGCCAGATTAAAGTAAAAGAAAAAAAGTTGTGATTTAATATCAAGCAAGTTAAATTAAGACCATAAATCAAAGTCTAGATAGTCATTGAGACGGTCTGTTTTTCTTACGTGGCCTTGTCTGTCGTGGTACCTGGCACCACACTTACTGGTCTGCCCCTGTAGATCTATACTGGTCGTATCCACTTGGCACCTGTTCTGCCTGGTGGTTAGTGTCCCCTTCTGATCCATGATGTTCAGGCTACATTGTTACTATTCTTACCCTGCTTAGAACCATGCATGGTGTGTTCTATAAACTTAGGAAATATTTATTGAATGAATGAATCCGACTGAAGTTTCACTTAATTCAGAGAAATATCCTGATTTTCCAGTTAAAATAAATTGCTCCATTCTTGTAAAAAAAGGTCCTTTAATTCTTTTTAATCTGTGAAAACACCTATCACAGTCTAAAGTTCTAATTTATATATTAGTTATATATTTTTTCTCTTATAAAAATATCTTTTATTTTTCTTTGCATCTTCCAATGCTCAGCAGAGGGGTTTGTAAGTTTTAGGACACAATAAATGCCTTTGGAATCGTTTATTGGATTTGAGAGAGCTCTTCATTGTATGATTTACAAAAATAATTTTTTTAATAGAAAAATCCTAGTACATTTAAATTAAGGAATTAAGACCTAAAGAAATTAAGGTTTAAGAGATTAAATCTAAAATCTCAATGAAGAAACTTATGCCATGGGTTTTATAAATATAAGGGAAACTTTTAAAGTGCATAACAAAAAAGCATGGCACTTCTCAAATGCTTTGTAGTTGTTCGTTAGCTTTCTCGTCATCTCTTGGGAAATAGACAATAATGTTGAGCAAATAGTCTTTTCTTAATGCAGTAAAATCACTTGCAAGAACATTTGCTCATTAAGAATCCAGTGATATTGAAATGCAGCACCATGTTTAAATTGATCTGTTTCTCTATTCTCGTTTTCTTTTCTACCATCCAATTAACCATTGGTAGATTTTGTACATTTGAAAATGTTAAAGCTTGCAAGTACAAATGTGTGTCCAATTAACTGTTCAACTATTTGTATGGAATTGCACATTCTGGGGTCCTAAGTTGATACTTCTTTCTTTCGCCCAAAGACATGATCAATTATTTAAAAAATGGAACTTATCAAAGACTGATTATTTTTGGAGCTGTCACTTTATGCATTGCATTAAAATACTATTTTTTCCTTTAGAGATCTTATAAATCATTTCTGAAATCTTTGAGATTGGCATTAACTATGTATGACAATTGTGCAGTTCTGTTTTTGTCAGCTTTATAAATGAATTTTATGATGCCAGTGCTGACGATCTGCCTTCTCCAGAGAACCCAGGGGGTTGTCAAACACTGCTCTGTTTTACAGCATTGGCACTTGTTTCCTTGGAATCTGCTGAAAGGCCAAACTACTTTCTCTATGTCCATGATGATGACACTCTTATTCTGAAACTGTGGGAGGTGAATTCAGCCTTTCGTCGGAGAGCCACATTTTTTCACCATCAGGGCCTCTGGATTCCTGGTTACAGTGCTTTTGAGTTATGCAGCAAGAAAGGCTTTTTCATCATATTGACAGATTCTAGTGCCAAAGCATCAAAATATGATGATTCTGAAGAATTTAAACATTTAAGTAGCTTCAGCATAGAAGGTATGTTTCCTGAGATCTTCAAATACAGATTAAGTAGATAACTTAAATAATGACAGAATATTTATTAGGTTTTAATTTAAAAATCATTTTTAATTAGTTGCATGACCTTAGTAAGTTTCTTAACCTCTCTGCCTCTCAGTTTATGCATCTGTAAAATGGGAGAAATAATAATACCTACTTCATAGGGTTATAGTATCACATAAGTTAATGTGGTAAATTGTTTAGAATAGCCTTAAATGATGTTATTTTTATGATTGCCTCAATGATTACTTTCAGTGCTGTCTGGGCTTTGGAAACAGAACTTACCCATGTCTCCTTGTTGTCCAGTTTTGTATCTACCTTTTCCTTCATTAGAAGGCAACTTCTCATATAGTTTGATTCTTAATGATAAAGACAATGTGTTTATCTCTGTTCTTTGAATACTATGGAGTCTGGTTCCACTGACCTCTAGAAGATTTTTCTGGTTCAGCAGAATCCTGGTCTTATTTCTAGAGATCCTTGCTGTTCTATAGCTATTGAATTTTCTAAATTTCAGAGAGGAATCCTCACTGCCTTATCCAGTGTTTAAAAGTCATGCTTTATTTTCAAAACCTAAGAGCTCGATATCTGCCTTGGGTCTCCCAAACAAATTTTTTTCATTCTAACAGACTCTTCTAAGTCAGTCTAAGAGAGCTAATCATTTGCCTTTTTTTGTTGTGGATACATTTCTATAAATCTCTTTGGATTTTAGCAAATTCAAACTAAGCTTCAAATTTTTGCCTATTGAATGGGGCTCCTGGACTCATGAGAAAAAGAGTCACTGACATGGCTATACAACATTCTGTAGAGTGAGCGTGATATTTTTACTTGAATTTACTTAAAAGTTGAATTTTGCAAGCCTTTATTTCCTCTCCAATACACAAATCTGCTGCATTAGAACCAGACCCAGTGGCCTTACCTGAGCTTTGGACAACTGCAGCCAATGGCATCATCAAAATCTCAGAAACTCATCTTTGTGGGCTTCCCAAACCTAGGATACACTAGGGGTTTATTCTAGTCTTGGAACCAACCCTCTCTCATGCCCCATGATCCTAGTAACCCAGGTCTAATGAGTATTTTAATATTTAGATGCATAGATGCCTTCCAGAAAGCCTTATTTTCCTTCTCATACCTTGGAATTGAATTCCATATCTGAAGTCCAAGAAACATAACCTGCTTCCTGAACTTTCTCCCTTATGGAGCTGTCTCCTTCAGAGATAGTTCTGGACTGCTGCAGAAGGACTGGTCTATGATGTGGGAAGGGGAAAATATTAGCAGAGTGTGCAGGAGAAAAATCTTCAGTCAAGGAAGGTTTTTCTAGCTACAAGCATGTATTATTAAAACTTATTCATTCATTTTTGTCATTAGATAATACTTACCGTGTACAAGGCAATGAGCTAAATTCTATGAGAAGAACAAAGATGGAGTGTTTTCCTTACGTCTGATGTCAGGCAATAAATATCTTTGGTCTTGTCATTTTTCCAGTTGTTTGAATTTGGCAAGTCACTTGGCTCCTCTTAGCCTCAATTCCTTCATTTATAAAATGGAGGTGATACCCACTCAACAGGATTGTTGCAAGGATAAAATAAAATTATGGACAAAAAATTATTTTGCAAAAAATAAAATTCCAAACAAGTGTATGCTATTATCATGATACATAGATCAATGAACACCCACTAAACATAAAGAAAGGAAGAAGATTTAGAATTTTCCTTGGCCTCCTGCACCTCTTGCTTTTTTAAATGTTTGGAAGATAAACTAACATTTTGATATTCAACCTGAGTATGAAATGCTTTGATCAGCAAGCAATTACAATGCTTTTTATTCCCCATAGGCCCTGTCTTTTCCACAGCATTAAAATCAAAGAAAGGTCAAACCCTAAAGGTTTACTATCATAAAACATTATTTTTCAAGCTGTCCATTTTCGTACACAATCTAAATTTCATTTTTCCCCAGAAATCCAGGCAGCAGTGCCTTACAGGAGGATGTGTGAATGGAGATATGAACCTTGTGCCACTCCCTGTTTTAAAACGTGTAGTGACCCTGCAGCTCTAGCATGTAAATTTCTTCCACCGTAAGTCATGTTTAACCATTCATGAACAGATTCTAGCATTAGTAGATTCTGCTGTCAGTGATTTTTTTTTCTTAGATTAAAAAAATTCTTAACAATAATTTGTTCTAGATACTCATTCACGAATTTATTTTGTTTTATTCAAGCAGTAGTTATTGAGGGTCTGCTATATGCCAGCAATTCTTCTAGCTGTTAGGGATACAGTATTGAACAAAGTATTTACCTTTCCGCAGCTTAAACATTTTGTTGCATTGAGGCAGAGAATAAAAAATAAAAATGTAAATATATAATGCAATATATTGTTAGATGGACTTATGTATTCTGGAGAAAAATAAAGGAAGGTAAGGGAGCATAAGGCAGGTGTGTGTGTGTTTGCTCATTAATGTAGGGTGGTCAGGGAAGAATAGGCTGACAAGGTGACATCTAGTAAGAGATGTGAAGGAAGTGAGGGAACTAGCCATGTAGATATCTGGGGAAAGAGCCTTTCAATCTGAGAAAAGTGTAAAGGTCCTGAGATGGGAATGTGTTTGGTGTGCTTGAGGATGAGCAAGGAGGCCAGTTAATTGGAGCAAAGTGAACAGAATTGAGAGGTAGGAGAAGACAGCAGAGAATCATAGTGGTGGGTGAATCGTATAGGGCCTTGTAGCCTGTTGTGAGGACTCTTTTTTTTTTTTTTTTTTTTTTTTTGTGGTACGCGGGCCTCTCACTGTTGTGGCCTCTCCCGTCGCGGAGCACAGGCTCCGGATGCACAGGCTCAGCAGCCATGGCTCAAGGGCCCAGCCGCTCAGCGGCATGTGGGATCTTCCCAGACCGGGGCATGAACTCGTGTCCCCTGAATCGGCAGACAGACTCTCACCACTGCACCACCAGGGAAGCCCTGAGGACTCTTTTTGTGAGTAACGTCCTGTTGTATTTTGGGCAGAGGAGTGACAGGATCTTTTAAAATGTTTACACTGGCTATTGCACTGACTTTTGGTGAGGGGAAGAACAAGGGCAGAACTGGGCAGTAATACAGACATGAAGGGGATTTGACTAGGTTGGTAGCCCTGGAGGTTATGTGGGAAATGAACAGATTCTGGATATATTTTGAACTTAGGGCCATAAGGGATGCTGATAGAGTCAAGGTCAGTTATGAGAGAAAGAGGAGTTAAGGACTCCAGTTAAGGTCTCAGCATTTTGTAGGTTTCAGAATCATATGAAATCACCATTTTTGTGGTCAAAACTGGTCAAATATCAACAAACTCGAATGATTTCAATTTAACGGAAGGGCTGAGTTGCCATTTACTAAGATAAGGAAGATGTTAGGAGGAGCAGTTTGGAGGAAAAGCCAGGAATTTGGTTCTGAGGATTTTAAATTTCAAACTGAAAATTGTTCGTTGGATTTGGTGATCTGGAGAATAGGAAGAGGCAAAATGGAGATAAGCAATGTAACAACTTTTTTTTTTTAAGGAGTTTTGTTGTAAAGGAGAACAGAGAAATGCAACAGTAGTAGGAGGGAATATTTTTAAAAGAATCATTTTCTATTAGTCATTTATGAGCTTCTGCTCTACAACAAACACTGGCACTAGAAAAGGTTCTGACATATGAGTAAATGAGATGTAGCCCTTATTTCAAGGAGCTCACAGTCTTTAGGAAGAAGACAGGAACAATAGCAAATAATTGACAATACAGGGGAAAGAGGGCTAGAGGAATAACCACCACAACAACTAGCACATTGAAGTATTTACAGCATGACACATGCTGTGCTAAGTGCTGTACAATTGGTAATCTCATTATTCCCATTTTCAGAAGAGAAAACAAACCGAGGCACAGAGAAGTTAAGCAACTTGCCTCAGACCACACAGTTTGCAGGCAGCAGAGCCAGAGTTTGAACAACTACATCCTGTTGGGTAACAGGTGCTATGGGAACAGAGAGAAGGAAATGATATTTCTGTTTATTTTCTTAAAAATAAAAACAACCAGTTCTTTCTGAAAAGAAGTCTTCACCATTCACTTGGACCTCCCACATTCACAAACCTATTTCCTGTCTCTTCTGGGAGCCATCGGGAGGAGGGGAAATAACAGGGGCCCCATAGGAAGGAGAGCACGTGGGGGAGGAAGGAAGAAAGAGAGAGGGGCAAGGCCAGCCCTGGCACTGGGGAGGAAATGGAGCTATATTTTGAAGGGGCATTTGGCTAGTTGGTGATCCTCAGATCCTCAGTGCTTCCATTGTTTGGTCTGTAGCTCCCCCGAAGTTTCTTTTTTGGTATAGTTAGAACGCAGAGAAGAGACTCGGCATGAAACTTCACCCCTGCCAAACTGTTTCTCATCTCTGTCTTCACCACTACTTCTTTCTACTTCTTCCAGTTCCCTGGGCTGAGGCACCTCATTATGGCTCCCCCTGGTACTTGCCGTCCTGAGGGGAGACTCAAGTACTGAGTTGGCGTGTCAACATAGCCCTGCACGCCTCCTTCAAGTCCCCAGCAGAACCACCCTGCTTGTTCTAGATGATTTCGGTTTCTGGCACATAGCAAGTGTTGAAAATAAAAATATCTAGTGGAAATGAGAACTTTTATGAGAAAAGATGCCAACTAGCATACCGCAGAGCCCATATGTAAGCAGAGCTATCCCTATTACATAATATACCTATTATAAGAACTGTTCTACATCTGAGGCATATTTATCAGTCAGAAGTTGACTAGATTACCAGTTGTATGACAAAATAAAGAGCACCCTGCTGTGTGCAACCATGATGACATTTTAAAGGAACAAGTTACTGGGTTTTGGAAGCTGATTTTAAAACGATAGCTGTGATTTTGACTTGCATAAAGCAACTGCAGAATAATTGAGTTGCATAAAAAATGATGTTTTTTTAATGTGAGGATAATCAACCGGCCCTAGTATTTTCAGTAATCTAGTAACTTTTTCTTTTTTGCTTGACAGAGTTTAGAGTAGGATAGGAATATCATATACTGGTTAAAATTTTATTATTTAAGTTCACTTTATGAAATAAATAATTGGTCTTATAAGCTGAGCTGTTAATGTTTTTTAAAAAAATTTGTGAAGGAAGTATCCAAGAGATGGCCAAAGGGTCTCTGTTAAAAAGAGAAATTAGCTTTTCTTGGTTTTGGATTTCCTTCCATGAAAGAGTGCCCTCTGGTGGCAACACGTGCCCCTAGTGTCAAGTGAATTGGAAAGGGGCTGTATTTTTGGTCCAAATCTTTTACTTTATAGATAAGGCAAATGGAAACATTTTAAAATATTAAAAATAGTATCATAGCCTGCTGGTGTATTTGAGAGGCAGATAAGCAAGCCTTTTTAAAACTATGTGTACAGTAATTCTCTCTAGTAGGTATGAATCTAATAATTGGTTGTACATGAAGGATATATTTCTTTTGCATCAGAATAAATTGGACTCTGAGCCCCAACTGGACGAGAAGGAAGACTTTACCTCAGTCATTATCTTGGCTTCATTCCCTTAGAGGATAAGCACTCAGGATGGTCCTGCCTGTTTTTGGTCCCCGATTCCCAAGCCCATGCTTCTTGAAATGTGGGCCTCCTGATTTCATGTGCCACACACAAGACCAGACGTTTTGGGGCTTCAAATTCAGTCTCCTTAGGCTCATATACAACCACCTCCTCCCAGAGCACGGCCACTATTTTGGGCACAGGCCCTGAGGCTCTTGAGAACTGCAGCCTCTGCCATCCCCCTTCCCTGTTCTCAGAGAAGAGCAACCATGTCCCACCTCCATCTCTGCCACCCAGAGATTTCTAACTACTTTTCAATGACTTCAGGGCTTAATAATAAGCAGGGAGAGCCCCTGAACATTCTGTTTTTGTTCTACCAACATCCTTATGGATATTCAAAGAGTGTGTCTCTCTGCTTATATGTTGGGGAGTATAGGAAAGTAACGATATGATGAACATAGAGTAAAATCACAATTATAGAACATGGCCTTAGTGTGTCCCAAACATAAGTGTATGTTTTGAAAATTCTGTGTTCAGATTCTGCCTCAATCATGAATATTTCTTTATCATCCACTAGCTTGTGATTTCATACAATGAGGTATGATGGAATAACAGCAAGCAGAGCACTGCTTAGTGCTTGACAAGGAGAATAGAAGAATTTTAGGAAAACTGTATCTTAGTTTCCTATATTAAATGTAATATATTTTTATATTAAAATTTTTTTCTTACTTTAATTGTTTTTTATCTAAAGGGTTGAAGGATGCTTGCCCTACTGCCCTAAAACTATGATCCTTGATGAAGTCACTCTCAAATGTGTTTACCCAGAAGACTGTAAGTGTGAACCTTACTTCGCTTATTCTGAAAAGTAAAATACTTGAATATTTTTTATATGATGGCAAGTGACTATAAACAGAAGTTTTAGACAGACAATAAACCTTCATGAGATTCTTATTCATTGTCCTTTTCAAAGTTTTTGGATTCTGAATTACTTTCTAAACCATGTAAGTCTTTGCTCTCACATTCCTTCTGCAACCTCTCTCCCAAAGTATTTTCCTTAAAGCTAAACATCCTTATATGAACTATGTGGGCTTCACTTTAAGCAAAACAGATTAAAGAAGAGTATCTTTGCTTCTTTGTAGGCGTACCTCTGATTCCCACAGAACCAGCATTAATTTCTCCAGGTAAGCCATCTCTACCCATGTTTACAGGTATCGTTACAACTTTAGACACTAAACTTAGCATCATGTAATTTAAATCTTGGCACTCCTAAACAGCTACTGGTGTTGTTAGTACTATCCCATCCATGAGAGAACCCAGCAGTCACTTTGGTCTCACTAAGTAGCTGTTCACTGGATCAACAAGCCACATTTTCAGAATGGCTTCTACATTTGGTCCACCCCTGTCCCATTTCAGTTAGTATAGATAATAAGAACTTCCCTCACGTTTTTGCCTAGAATTTAGCTTTTGCTAAATCCTGATTAAATTTTCACAGTGACTAAGTTGACGCTGAAGAGACTTTAAGGCAAATGAAGTCATCCTTTTAGCACTTTTATTCTCATTCCTGTGTCCTCTCACAGCCTCTGGAGGAGGCATTCTGGCCTCAAACCCTCACTTCGCTCCCTCACTGTGAAACTTGCCTCAGGAAAGGATTGAATAAATCCACTCACAGTGAGGCTTGACAAACCTAATGTATTATATCTCCTGGGGTTATAATTTAGAAAAATTCAGATATTTATTCTTTAAATATGTTTGACAAGCTTTCATTGAGTGTCAACACTGCCAGGTACTGTCCTGACACTGGGGGTGGGGAGGGGGGAGGAAGGGAGAATGGTGAACAAGTCACAGCTCCAACCCTGAAACAGCGAATAGTCCATAGGCTGTTGTGATATTACGGTAGGAGTAAGTCCAAGCGGTAAGCAGGAGGGATCTTATTCTGGACGTGTGGTCTCAGTTGGCTAACAGAAGGTCAGAGGTGGATAGCTAGAAGGAGGAAGTGTGTGCACGTGCAAAGAAAGGCCTGCAGCCGAGAGGGAACCCGTCACACAGGGGCTTCAAGCAGGTCATCGCACCCTGAGAGTGTGGTGTGGGGGAATTGTGCCAAGAGATGGTCTGGAAGAGATGTTTAGAGGCCAGATCACAAACGGCCCATGAGGAAAGTTGTTGGGTTTGTGTTTTTTTCTGAAGGCCATGGCGAATCACTGGAGGATTTTAATAAGTCCTGTGACATCTTCCAAATAATAGTCTCGCTACAATCATCGCTATTACTACTATTCTTTTTTTTCAATTATGATATTTATTATTTTATTTTTATTTTTTTCACACACACACACTGTATTTTATTTTTACAAGAGATAAATAAACTGACACCAAGCATTGTAAATGCATGACCACAACAAAAGCAACAATGATTGCAATTACCAAACACGAAACACGCTCATACTATGTCATAATATTGACATTCAGTCCAGTAATCCTCCACTGTAACAGCTCCTTTACTTTGCAGTGAAAATTGATTTGTATAGTTTTTGTCTCTGAGTCCTTGTGGGATTTTTTTTTTTATTCAAACAGAAAGTCACAAAGATTATAATCATCCTCACCAGTTCACTCAGTCCCATGTAATTAATTTTTTTATCTTGATCTTTTGTTAGCACTTTTATGAATTCATCAGTTTTCCATTAGAGTTCTGAAAATGCTTATTCATTCAGTTCAGCAGTATAGTCAGTTACCAGAAACCTGTACTTGTCAGAGTCTTTTCCATGAATTCCTTGAAGATGAAACCCTTTTATAGGAACATTTTTGCAAAAGCATCAGAGTATACCCAGAACTGTCTGTAAATGACGAAAGACTTAAAAATTACCACGGTTAAAGATTTGATGAAAGTTCATAATAATGCAATTGACAAGGAAATTTAGTTATTTCTGAGATATACATTTTAAAGTAATAACTAGAATTATGACATAACATTATACCAGAACATATAAGATTTTTAGAAATTTCATGTAATGTCTGAATCATTTATATTAACATATTTCCATACAAATAACCCAAAGAAAGTTTAGTATTAGTTGTTTCTCTTTTTGTTTGTTTGTTTTTTTTATACAGCAGGTTCTTATTAGTCATCAATCTTTTTTTTTGTGGCACACGGGCCTCTCACTGTTGTGGCCTCTCCCGTTGTGGAGCACAGGCTCCGGACGCGCAGGCTCAGCGGCCGTGGTTCACGGGCCCAGCCACTCCGTGGCATGTGGGATCTTCCCGGACCAGGGCATGAACCCGTGTCCCCTGCATTGGCGGGTGGACTCTCAACCACTGCGCCACCAGGGAAGCCCTGCATGTGTCTTTTTGAATTATGGTTTTCGCTGGGTATATGCCCAGTAGTGGGATTGCTGGATCATATGGTAATTCTATTTTTAGTTTTTTCAGGAACCTCCGTACTATTCTCCATAGTGGCTGTATCAGTTTACATTCCCACCAACAGTGCAAGAGGGTTCCCTTTTCTCCACACCCTCTCCAGCATTTGTTGTTTGTAGATTTTCTGATGATGCCCATTCTAACCAGTGTGAGGTGATACCTCATTGTAGTTTTGATTTGAATTTCTCTAATAATTAGTGATGTTGAGCAGCTTTTCATGTGCTTCTTGGCCGTCTGTATGTCTTCTTTGGAGAAATGTCTATTTAGATCTTCTGCCCATTTTTTGATTGGGTTGTTTGTTTCTTTAATATTGAGCTGCATGAGCTGTTTATATATTTTGGAGATTACTTCTTTGTCCATTGATTCATTGCAAATATTTTCTCCCATTCTGAGGGTTGTCTTTTCATCTTATTTATGGTTTCCTTTGCTGTGCCAAAGCTTTAAAGTTTCATTAGGTCCCATTTGTTTATTTTTGTTTCTATTTCCATTACTCTAGGAGGTGGGTCAAAAAAGATCTTGCTGTGATTTATTTCAGTGTTCTTCCTTTGTTTTCCTCTAAGTGTTTTATTGTGTCTGGTCTTACATTTAGTTCTCAAATCCATTTTGAGTTTATTTCTGTGTATTGTGTTAGGGAGTGTTCTAATTTCATTCCTTTTTTGTAAAAAAATAATTTATTTATTTTTGGCTGCGTTGGGTCTTCGTTGGTGTGTGCGGGCCTTCTCTAGTTGTGGAGAGTGTGGGCTACTCTTAGTTGCAGTGTGCATGCTTATTGTGGTGGCTTCTCTTGTTGTGGATCACGGGCTCCAGGCTCATGGGCTTCAGTAGTTGTGGCACATGGGCTCAGCAGTCGTGGCACACGGGCCCAGCTGCTCCACGGCATGTGGGATCTTCCCGGACCAGGGCTCAAACCTGTGTCTCCTGCACCAGCAGGCAGATTCTTAACCACTGTGCCACCAGGGAAGCCACTCTAATGTCATTCTTCTACATGTAGCTGTCCAATGTTCCCAACAACACTTACTGAAGAGACTGTCTTTTCTCCATTGTATATCCTTGCCTCCTTTGTCATAGATTAGTTGACCATAGGTGCGTGGGTTTATCTCTGGGATTTCTATCTTGTTCCATTGATCTATGTTTCTGTTTTTGTGACATTACCATATTGTCTTGATTACTGTAGCTTTGTAGTAGAGTTTGAAGTCAGGGAGTCTGATTCCTCCAGCTCTGTTTTTTTTTCCCTCAAGATTGCTTTGGCTATTTTGGGTCTTTTGTGTCTCCATACAAATTTTAAGATTTTTTGTTCTAGTTCTGTAAAAAATGCCATTGGTAATTTGATAGGGATTGCATTGAATCTGTAGATTGCTTTGGGTACTATAGTCATTTTCACAATATTGATTCTTCCAATCCAAGAACATGGTATATCTCTCCATCTGTTGGTATCATCTTTAATATCTTTCATCAGTGTCTTATAGTTTTGTGCATACAGGTCTTTTGTCTCCCTAGGTAGGTTTATTCCTAGGTATTTTATTCTTTTTGTTGCAATGGTAAATGGGAGTGTTTCCATAATTTCTTTTTCAGATTTTTCATCATTAGTGTATAGGAATGCAAGAGATTTCTGTGCATTAATTTTGTATCCTGCAACTTTACCAAATTCATTGATTAGCTCTAGTAGTTTTCTGGTGGCATTTTTAGGATTCTCTATGTATAGTATCATGTCATCTGCAAACAGTGACAGTTTTACGTCTTCTTTTACAATTTGTATTCCTTTTATTTCTTTTTGTCTCTGATTGCCGTGGCTAGGACTTCCAAAACTATGTTGAATAATAGTGGTGAGAATGGACATCCTTGTCTCGTTCCTGATCTTAGAGGAAATGCTTTCAGGTTTTCACCATTGAGAATGTTGTTTGCTGTGGGTTTGTCGTAAATGGCCTTTATTATGTTGAGGTAGGTTCCCTCTATGCCCACTTTCTGGAGAGTTTTTATCTTAAATGGGTATTGAATTTTGTCAAAAGCTTTTTCTGCATCTACTGAGATGATCATATGGTTTTTTTTTTTTGTGGTACGCGGGCTTCTCACTGTTTTGGCCTCTCCCGTTGCGGAGCACAGGCTTCGGACGCACAGGCTCAGCGGCCATGGCTCACGGGCCTAGCAGCTCCGCAGCATGTGGAATCTTCACAGATCGGGGCACGAACCCATGTCCCCTGTAACGGCAGTGGACTCTCAACCACTGCGCCACCAGGGAAAGCCGATCATATGGTTTTTATGCTTCAATTTGTTAAAATAGTGCATTGCATTGATTGATTTGTGTATACTGAAGAATCCTTGCATCCCTGGGATAAATCCCACTTGATCGTGGTATATGATCCTTTTAATGTGTTGTTGGATTCTGTTTGCTAGTATTTTGTTGAGGATTTTTGCATCTATATTCATCAGTGATATTGGTCTGTAATTTTCTTTTTTTGTAGAACTTTGTCTGGTTTTGGTATCAGGGTGATGGTGGCCTCATAGAATGAGTTTGGGGGTGTTCCTTCCTCTGCAATTTTTTGGAAGAGTTTGAGAAGGATGGGTGTTAGCTCTTCTCTAAATGTTTGGTAGAATTCACCTGTGAAGCCATCTGGTCCTGGACTTGTGTTTGTTGGAAGATTTTTAATCACAGTTTCAATTTCATTACTTGTGATTGGGCTGTTTATAGTTTCTATTTCTTCCTGATTCAGTCTGGGAAGGTTATACCTTTCTAAGAATTTGTCCATTTCTTCCAGGTTGTCCATTTTATTGGCATAGAGTTGCTTGTAGTAGTCTCTTAGGATGCTTTGTATTTCTGCGGTGTCCGTTGTAACTTCTCCTTTTTCGTTTCTAATTTTATTGATTTGAGTCCTCTCCCTGTTTTTCTTGATGAGTCTGGCTAATGGTTTATCAATTTTATCTTCTCAAAGAACCAGCTTTTAGTTTTATTGATCTTTGCTCTTGTTTTCTTCGTTTTATTTCATTTATTTCTGCTCTGATCTTTATGATTTCTTTCCTTCTGCTAACTTTGGGTTTTTTTGTTCTTCTTTCTCTAGTTCCTTTAGGTGTAAGGTTGGATTGTTTACTTGAGATTTTTCTTGTTTCTTGAGGTAGGCTTTTATAGCTATAAACTTCCCTCTTAGAACCGCTTTTGCTGCATCCCATAGGTTTTGGATCGTCGTGTTTTCATTGTCATTTGTCTCTAGGTATTTTTTGATTTCCTCTTTGATTTCTTCAGTGATCTCTTGGTTATTTAGTAACGTATTGTTTAGCCTCCATGTGTTTTTGTTTTTTATGGTTTTTTCCCTGTAATTCATTTCTAATCTCATAGCGTTGTGGTCAGAAAAGATGCTTGATATGATTTCAATTTTCTTAAATTTACTGAGGCTTGATTTGTGACCCAAGATGTGATCTATCCTGGAGGATGTTCCATGCACACTTGAGAAGAAAGTGTAATCTGCTGTTTTTGGATGGAATGTCCTATAAACATGAATTAAATCTATCTGACCTATTGTGTCATTTAAAGCTTGTGTTTCCTTATTAATTTTCTGTCTGGATGGTCTGTCCATTGGTGTAAGTGAGGTGTTAAAGTCCCCCACTGTTATTGTGTTACTGTCAATTTCCTCTTTTATAGCTGTTAGCAGTTGCCTTATGTATTGAGGTGCTCCTATGTTGGGTGCATATATATTTATAATTGTTATATCTTCTTCTTGGATTGATCCCTTGATCATTTTGTAGTGTCCTTCCTTGTCTCTTGTCACATTCTTTATTTTAAAGTCTATTTTATTTGATATGAGTATTGCTACTCCAGCTTTCTTTTGATTTCCATTTGCATGGAATATCTTTTTCCATCCCCTCACTTTCAGTCTGTATGCGTCCCTAGGTCTGAAGTGGGTCTCTTGTAGACAGCATATATATATGGGTCTTGTTTTTGTATCCATTCAGCAAGACTGTGTCTTTTAGTTGGAGCATTTAATTCATTCATGTTTAAGGTAATTATCAATATGTATGTTCCTAATACCATTTTCTTAATTTTGGGGGGGTTTGTTTTTGTAGGTCCTTTTCTTCTCTTGTGTTTCCCACTTAGAGAAATTCCTTTAGCATTTGTTTTAGAGCTGGTTTGGTGGTGCTGAATTCTCTTAGCTTTTGCTTGTCTGTAAAACTTTCGATTTCTCCATCGAATCTGAATGAGATCCTTGCCGGGTAGAGTATATCATGCCACTGTATATCATGCCAGGCTGCAGGATTGTAGTTCTTCTTGCTTCTGCTATCTGCCCTCTTGTGGATGAGGCTAGATCTAAGAGGCTTGATGGGAGGGACTGGTGGTGGGTAGAGCTGACTGTTGCTATGGTGGGCAGAGCTCAGTAAAACTTTAATCCGCTTGTCTGCTGTTGGGTGGGGCTGGGTTCCCTCCCTGTTGGCTGTTTGGCCTGAGGCAACCCAACACTGGAACCTACCTGGGCTCTTTGTTGGGGCTAATGGGGGACTCTGGGAGGGCTCACGCCAAGGAGTACTTCCCAGAACTTCTGCTGCCAGTGTCCTTGTCCCCACATTGAACCAGAGCCACCCCCCACCTCTGCAGGAGACCTTCCAACACTAGCAGGTAGGTGTGGTTCAGTCACCCCAGGGTCACAGCTCCTTCCCCTGCGTCCCGATGTGCACACTACTTTGTGTGTGCCCTCCAGGAGTGGAGTCTCTCTTTCTCCCAGTCCTGTCGAAGTCCTGCAATCAATTCCCACTAGGCTTTAAAGTCTGATTCTTTAGGAATTCCTCCTCCCGTTGCCGGACCCCCAGATTGGGAAGCCTGACGTGGGACTCAGAACCTTCACTCCAGTGGGTGGACTTCTGTGGTATAAGTGTTCTCCAGTCTGTGAGTCATCCACCCACCAGTTATGGGATTTGATTTTACTGTGATTGCGCCCCTCCTACTGTCTCATTGTGGCTTCTCCTTTGTCTTTGGATGCGGGGTATCTTTTTTGGTGAGTTCCAGTGTCTTCCTGTCGATGACTGTCCAGCAGCTAGTTGTGATTCTGGTGTTCTCGCAAGAGGGAGTGAGAGCACGTCCTTCTACTCCGCCGTCTTGGTTCCTCCCCAACTCATTACTCCTATTCTTAATAGCAACCATTTACTGAGTACTTACTATGTGTCAGGCATTGGAGTACGGACTTTGCATGTATTTAATCTTTATGAGAAAGCTAAGAGAGAGGTCTTATTATTAGCACTGTAGAGATGAGGAATTACTCTACTGCTGTAAAATTTTAGGCATCAGTGAATTTAGTACAGTTTAAAGCATATTTTGAGAGGGGCTGGTAGTACTTTCCCTGTGTTGTATAATCTACGGAGTGAATAAGTTTAGAATAACACTGCATGTACTAAATCTGGGACATACACTGTTAATTCCTCTAAGTACTGCTGTCTACTTTGCATTCTGTAATATCCCCCCAAATCAATAGTCATTGTATATTTTAAACATCTAAAACAATTTAAAGTACCGTGGTCACTATATTGGGGAGATAGATTTTACTCCATGACCCTCAGAAGTAAGAAAACTACCCTGTAAAATTATTTTTATTTGTAGATGATATGATCCTGTATACAGATTATTCTAAAGTATCCACTAAAACCTGTTAGCACTAATTAATGGGCAAATAGTAATACATCAACAAGCTTACAGAAAAAAAAGACCAGTGACTAAAATCAATTGTATTTCTATGTACTAGCAATGAACAATCTAAAAATGAAATGAAGAAAGCAATTCTATTTACAGTAGCATAAAATATGTAGGAATACATTTGGCAAAAGAAGTATATGACTTGTACAATGAAGACTACAAAATGTTATTGAAGGATTTAGGAAGATCAAAATAAATGGAAAGCCGTCTCATGTTCCTGGGAGACTTAATATTGCTAAAATGACAATGCTCCCAAATTTTATTTACAGATTTAATGCAATACCTATCAAAATCCCAGTTACTTCTTTGCAGAAATTGACAAAGGGACCCTACATTCATATGGAAATGCGGGGAACCTAGAATAGCCAAAATAATCTTGAAAAAGGACAAAGTTGTAGGACTCATACTTTGCAATTTAAAACTTACTACAAAGCTATAGTTATTATGACAAGCTTGATTATTATAATTCTACCCCAAGACAGTGCTTATAACCCATTGATGATTTTAGAAAACAATGGACTACTTTATCGCTGAGACCACTCAGACCCCCAGTTATCAGAATTTTTCATGACTCTGTGCTTGCTCTGGGCTGGAGCTTTGTCTCCTATTACTTTGCTCAAACATTTATGATGATGGAAATGAAGGTATTTAAGTCTGTAAAAATTTCATATTCTCTAGAAGATACAACATCTAATATACCATGAACACTGTTTATAGGACCAAGCAATGGGAATTTTTATTCTACTTCATTTATTTTGTAAGTTAGAAGCCATAAAATAAGTACAAAATTAAGGTTATTTATGGAATTTATTTAACAAAAAAATAAAAGTTTTGTCTAATGTCATTGTGGTAGGCTGAATAATGGCCCTCCAAAGATGTCCATGTCTTAATGCCCAGAATTTATAAATATGGGACCTTACATGCTAAAGGGACTTTGCAGATGTGATAAAGTTAACAATTTTGAGATGGGGAAGTTATCCTGGATTATTCATGTGAGCCCAATGTAATCATAGGGTCCTTATAAAAGAGAAGGAGGAGGATCAGAGTCAGAGAAGGTGTCACATGTCAGATGTCAGAATCAGCAGGGAAGGAGAAAGGGAGGGAGGGAGAGAAAGAGAGAGAGAGAGAAATTGAGATTTGAAGATATTATTCTGTGGCTTTGAAGTTGGAAGAAGGGACCATGAGTCAAAGTATTCAGGCAATCCATAGTTGGAAAAGGCAAGGAAACAGATTCTTCCATAGGGGCTCCAGAAGGAGTACAGCCCTTGCTGATATCTTGATTTTAGGACTTCGGACTTCCAGAACCACAAGATAATAATTTGGTGATGTTTCAAAACACTAAATTTGTAATAATTTGTTTACAGCAGTTATAGGAAACTAATATAGTCATTTTTTTTTTTTTTTTTTTTTTTTGCGATACTCGGGCCTCTCACTGCTGTGGCCTCTCCCGTTGTGGAGCACAGGCTCCGGACGCGCAGGCTCAGCGGCCATGGCTCACGGGCCCAGCTGCTGCCGCGGCATGCGGGATCCTCCCGGACCGGGGCACGACCCATGTCCCCTGCATCGGCAGGCGGACTCTCAACCACTGCGCCACCAGGGAAGCCCTAATATAGTCATTTTTAGATGGTATTAACAATGGACACTGCAGTTACAGCTAGACAAAATTTCAGCCATTCATTTTCACTCTTCTACAGTCCTTCAGATTTTGAATATTTTAGAGATACCTTTAGTACTAACAAAAAGCTTTGGAAGAACTCTTACAAATGTGTTTACCAGTTGTGTTTTCCCTTTCCATGGGTAACTCCTTCGCCACACCCAACTGAGGTCTCCAATGATCCACAGCATCAACTATTCTGCTTGCAAGGAAAACATTTTAGAGATTCACCAGGGAAATGAATCAACCTCACTACTCATTTTAGAAATGCAACAAAATTTGTAACTCCTGAGCAATCTTTAGTGATACTATTGATATTTCTACCTGTTCAAACAATTGTGTTGACACCAACAAGGCACTGAAGATGTTTCTAGGATGGTGCTTAAAAGCCAGTGCTCTGGAATCAAAATTGCCAAGTTCGAATTCTGCCTCTGACACTTACCAGCTTACCTCTCTACAACCTTAGTCTCATTATCTGTAAAATGACAATAATATTATTATCTACTTCACAGGGTTCTTGTTAGAATTAAATGAAATAATCTATCTAAAATTTCTTAGCATGGTCTCTATCACAAATGAATTTTATATATGATCAATACCACTCCGCTAATGCAGGGGACCTCTTCATTTCCTTCAGAAATGATTACTCCATCAGACTTCACTGCGATTGACAAGCTAACACCTACGCCAGGTTTGGAATGTGAGGTATGACTGAGTCATCTCTTCAGCTGTTTGTCATTTCCTTATTGTGTCTATTCATGTTTCTGTATCACTATCCAGATGCTATTAAACTTCTTTTGGTATGCTCTCTAGTCTTTCTTTGCTAAATTAAATAAGCATTACATTTTAGCAATTTTATTTCTTTAACTGTCAGATATTTCTTAGTAATTAGACTCTGGTCACACTAAGAAAAACAAATAAAATGCAAATGAAGTCTTAAGGATGATTCCTTAATAGTAGTAATTGTGTGATAGTTAGGTGTAATAATAATTACGTGTGATAATTTAATACTTTTATTTATTGATTTATTTATTGGATAATTTATTAACTTAATAATAATTATGTTTCTTTAATAATTCTTTAATAATAACAATTCTTTATAATAATAAAGAGCATATTGTGGGCTTCTCTTCGGGCATTCAAAAATATTTATTAAGCAGCTGCTATATGCCGGGCACTGTGCAAGATGACAAATATATACTAGTAAGCAAAAAAAGATAAGGTCATTGAATCCCAGAGCTAGTAATTGTCTTGGCTGAAACTTGAGAAATTATCTCCTTACTCCAAATATGCTACTTGTTCTGATAAACCAATGATTTATTCAACCAATTTTTATTTAGCACTATTTCTGGCTAGGAACTATTCAGGTACCATAAATAAAGCAATATAAAAGCAGGCAAAAATTCCTGCTTTTATGGAGTTTACATTTTATTGGATTCTGAAGCAGCCAATAAGCAAAATAAATTACCAAGTTATGTAAAACGCTAGAGATTGCTGCTCAGGAGAAAAATAAAACTATTTTCAATGAAATGATCCTCACTGAACCTCACTGAGAAAGTGACTGTTACTTTAGAGCAGAAAATCTGAAGAAGTGAAAGAGTGAACCACGCAAAGAACCAGGGCAACAGCATTCCAGGCAGAGGGGCCAACCAAGTGCAAAGGCCCTGAGCTGAGAATGTACCTAACATCTTAAAACAATAAAAGAATAGCAAGGAGTAAAATAGTATGGAGTAAAATAGTAGGAAGTAAATTAGATTATGTAATAATAGTAGGAAATAAACTAGATTATGTAAGGCCTTGTGGATGATTGTGAAGACTGTGGCTTTCATTCTAAATGACACAGGAAGAGAAAAGGGAGATTTCTGAGCAGAGGAATTATATCATCTGATCTGTTTCAGGATCATTTTAGCTGCTGTGTTGAGAGTACGGTGTAAAGAGACAATAGAACCAGTTAGGAGGCTATTGCAGGAGTTTAGGCAAGAGACTGATGGTGATCTGGACCAGGTGATAGCATTGGAGATGGTGAGAAATGTCTGGGTTCTGGATCTGTTCTGAAGGTAGAGGCTACAGAAATTACTGAAGAATTAGATGTGAGGTGTGAATGAAAAAGAGGCATTAAGGATTCTAAGAGTTTTGCCTTGAACAACTGAAGTTTAAAGTGGGCATTGATCAGGATGGGGAAACTGTGGGAAGTGAAGGTCTGGGGTGGGTAGAGTCAGGAGTTCAGTTTTGCCACGTAAAGATTAAGATTCCTCTTAGACATCAAAAAGCTATGGGTACACAGATCTGGTGAACACAAGTGGAGTTTAGGGTAGAGATCAAGTTAAGATGAAATTTTTGTAATTCTCAGTGGATGAAGGGTATTTAAAATTGTGGGATTAGATGAGATCACAAAGGGATTGAGTGAAGACAGGGAAGAGAGAAGGGCCACTACAACTTCAACAGATTGAGAAACAATGACAAACATGCAAAGGATATTAACCACTGAGCTAGGAGAAAATGGAGGAGATTGTAGGTGATCTGGAAGCCAAGAAAAGAAAATATTAAGGAAGATGGAGTAATAAGCTATACTAAATATGTTAACAGGTCAACCAGATGAGGTCTGAGAATTGATCATTGAATTTAGCAATGTGGAGTTCATTGGTGACCTTGTTAAAGATTCTTTCAGTAGAGTGGAAGGTATAGATTCTTTAGGTGGTTTAGGTGTTGTTTAGGCGTTTCAGTTTTCCTCTATCTCCTTTCATTTTCTGGGAGTTGATACAACTTATACACAGAAAATTTTGCGAGACTGAACTTGACTATTTGCCTACTTTTGGCTTTTAAATTGAGAAGTCCTCTCTTAATAGTCTCACTATTTAGAAAACTATTTACCCTCTCTTATTCTTGTTTTTTATCATGTATAACACTGGAATGATATAAACTGACCCACAAAATTCAGGGAGAATTAAATGAAAAAAGCTACTTTATTAGTGCATGATATATAATAGGTGCTAAATAGATGTTAATTTTTCTTCCTCCATCCCCTGAGATGCAGTATAGAGTAGTAGTTAAGAGCCCTGGTCTTCAGAGCAACAATGCCTGAATTTAAGTTCTGACTCTACTAGCTGTGAAACTCAGGGCAAGTTAATTTGACCTTAAACCTGATTTTCTATCTGAGAAATAGGGAAAAATATTAGCTCCTACCTCAGAGGGTGTTTTTGCGGGAATAAAATAGACTAATTAGAACAACGTCTGGAGCGTAATAAGTGTTATATTATTTATCATTGCTATAGTTATTACTATAATTTATATAGAATGTAATTTATAAAAAAATCTACCACTTATTTATTTTTTTATTTATTTATCTAGAAGTCTGTGAGCTATATATAAAAAGTAATTTATGATTCTACCCAGGTGCTGTCAAACTGATATCACATTTGAGTTTTAATGGAATATATGGATAATATTAAGTTGTAATTTTTTTAAAACTGACCTCAACAGAAGTCTTAATCATATACTAGCTTTATACAACATAATACGAAAGGTTGACTGCCACTGTATAAGTCTGCTTGCAAAGCACTAATCTAGGCAATTTAGGACAAGACTTCAGTTTGCTCAGAAGTTGGGTATCTGGACAATTCTGATAGTCAAATCAATATTAAGGTAAAGTTTAAATGAAGTTCATACTGAATATTTCAGAGAGGATACCTCAACAAAAAGCTGTAGTGAAATTTTAGTTGTTCATCTTTCAAAAGCTTTTGTATTTAGGAAATGTACACTATAAGCAATGTGAATGGGAAACTTAAAAATTAAAACATTAGTTGAAAATGGAAAAATATGCATTAATTTTCTTTTTTATTAACAGCCTCAAGAATTTGATCCTGTTTATAATTGTACCCAATATATATGCCTTGATATGGAATGGAAATTGTACAACTGGTCTCTTAATTGCCCAAAGGACATAGAAATGCCTGACTGTGGTTTCCGGGGAAGAGCTGTTCAAGTGAACAGAGATATTTGCTGCCCTGAGTGGGAATGTCCGTGTAAGTCTGCATTCCTTACATGGCAATGAATTTTTAATCGGGGGAGATTATTATTTTTTTTTGAAGCAATCACCTCATCAAGACAAAGTTATTGTTGAACTTTCTTCATTTGATTTATGATTTTGATTCCCAGTAACTTTTAGAGTTGCTTTTTGTCAAACATAAGGAGACTAATTTAAAAGATGTTTTTAAAGGAGCAGTTATTACTGTAATACAAATAATTAGTTAATAGACTAAATCTACTCTCTACCACTTTTTAGGTCGGTGTTCCATGTTGTCAGAGCTCAGCATTATTACATTTGATGGAAATAATGCAGCATTGTATAGTATGGCTTCTTATATCTTAGTAAGAATTCCTGGAGAAGTTATAGTTGCTCATATTGAAAAATGTTCCATGAATCAGGTAAGTCATAATCTGTTCTTTTGTCATTTCTTCATAAATCTAGTAGCAGAAGTATGTTGCAACATTAGGTGTTCCCAGAGTAAGAAAGGACTCAACAACTCACTGAGGTTTATCTTCTGGTACTTAAAACAAAACGTGTTTCATGTGAATATATTTAGAGGCATATAGTATTAATCCAAATAGTGTTTTTAAAAGTCAAGTAATGTATTTTTTTTTAATGTTTTTTCTTTCAGAATGGAAACTCATTTAAAAAGCTAGTGAGTATCTGCAAAATGTCTAGTGAATTACTTATGTTTATTGCTAAAATTATGTTTAACTACATAAAGTTGCAATTTTCTTTCAAATTAAGGCTTCCTCTGGAAGAATCTCTGCACTTTGTTTTAAGAAGTTAAATTTGACCACACCTCTACATAACGTACTTGTCAATCGGGCAGCAAGAAAGGTAGGAACACAAAGTAAAGCATATCCTCATAATGGATGAAATTGAGAAATTCCATAAGCACAGTTATTTCCAAAAAGAGGGGAAATTAAACACATCAGTGGAATTTCATTGCTATGATGTCTAATCATTCTTTTCATGGACAGTTGAAAATGTGTTTCATACTGTTATATGTCTCCTACCATAACATGCCAACTGTTGCAAATGTTTCTCCCCTTTTGAGGTTAACTGAAACAGCCATGTTAAACATGCTACGGCTCTCTTGGATCATATGAGTGGCCAAGCTTCTTAGTGTCAGAGTTAATGTTTAGTGTTTCAGATTAGACAAAGTGGAAATGATGTGAAAGAGAGGATCCTAAGGTTGCAAAGGGTAGCAGCCAAGAACACCCGAAGGAAGACTACTGAGAGAAAAACAGAGGGAAAGAGTAGTTTTGAAATGTTGACACCATTAACTGATAGCTTAAAAAAATGAAGGAATATTTAAATTTGTTGAAATGAACTGAAGAAGAGCAATGCACCATTAAAAAGTTGGAAAGGAGCCATTTGATTTTACAGGAAAAACCTTTATCCAAAGGAATTATATTTACCAAATAGGAGTGAGTTATAAGCTGGATGCTTCACTCAGGTCTACATGGTCTCTCAAAAACATAAAAAAAAAAATTTATAAAGATTTTGCTCAAAATGGCTGAGATGTTATATGCTTTCTGGAAATAATTCTGTTAGCACAGGCCATACATTCTAGACTGGAAACAGTGTTAAAGCAAGCCTAAAATGCAGTAAGATATCAGAAAGTTTAACTTTAAGTCAAACTTAAAATATATGAATGTGTTACTTTTTTGGACACGAGAATTTCTATATATACCTTTGATTTTAATGAGGTTGGTATATTAACAGGAAGTGGGTGGGAAATTAAACTCAAACCTGGTCCGTGCTGTTGTTGTGAACATTTGGTTGGAAGGGCTTATTTTTGGCCTCAGCTGAACTGATGGCTGGTCATGTATTCAGTTGAAAACTTGTTAACTTAAAAAATCATTTAGTGAGTTTATGTGATAAAATGACACAGGTCCTGATCTCAAGTAACTTGCAGTTGTGTGTGGGGTGCATAAATGTCATTATCTGCCAATTAAAAGGCAGTAGGAGCTATAGTGATAGAGTGATGACCAAGATATCATGGAAACAGAGATACAGGTCATTGAAAAATGCAGTTTATAGGAGGGTCAAGTGGATATTTTTGGAGGAGGTGACACCTAAGATAAATGTTAAAGAATGAGTAGAAATTAACCAGGCAAAGAAGGCTGTTTCAGCTTGAGGGTAGCAAGAGGAGGAAGATATAAAGATGAGAAATTGGATGGTTAGTCAGATAGAACTCTGAGAAATTTACTGCTAGTTACAGCTCATGGTTCCATGTCATCATTGTTATTTAAAGCACTGTTTTCAAAGTAAAAATCCTTGGATTCCTTATATTAGTATTACCAAGAAAACGTGTTAAAAATATAAGATCTAGGATCCAATCCAAACCTTGGAAGTAGAATTTCTGGTAATCTTAATCTTTACCAAGCTTCACAGATGGTTATTATGAACATTATAATTAAACAAACACTGATTTAGAAGATCAAATAGAGGACCCAGATTAAAGAAAACATCCTGAAAAAAACTTTATTATCTTTAATTTATATTAGGAGGTAATGGTATAATCAACATATATTGGGGGAAACATAAAAAAGCATATATAACTTAGAAGAAAGTTAGGTTTTGAAGAAAATAAAGGGCAATGAGGTTAGAACAAATATTGACTATAGCAAGACAGCAAAAGAACAATAAAAGAACTTAGGAGTTGTGAGAAACTGTGGCAGCAGCAGAGAAGTAGATTTTTAAGCATTTAAAAATAGTTTACGTTAAATCAGAAGAAATGGAATAATCTGAATTTTCCTAATTTTTATGAGTGTATATTAAAACATAAACATTGTTCTAATAGGTGTAAATGCATTATGTAATTTTAGGTAGAAGTGGATTCTATTGCTGTACCTTTGCCTTTTTCAAATCAAGATCTGTCCATAGAGGATTCTGGTTCAGTGTATGTGATTACTACTCCAGCTGGACTAATCATAAAATGGGCTCATCTTACAGGGATCATAGACATTCATTTTGGCTCTCAATTTAACTTGTCATCCTACACAGAAGGACTTTGTGGTGAGCACTGCTTTTCAAATCTCTATTTCTTCTTTTTTTTTTCTGTTCACATTACACCGTCTTGACCCCTCTTGCCCCATTTTTTGGGTTGGAGAAGTGATGTTAACTTTCAGTTCCCCATGTGAATAGTGAAGGAAGCAATGTCTTTCCGTAAATGGACTTAGAAGCAAGAAATAACAGTTCAACTTGGGTATTTTATGGAAATATATGCTTACCACTGTTTCTACAATACTGTTTGTATTCCTACTAGCTCATCTTTATTACGCATTAATGAAGTGTCAGGCATTATTTTACATACTTTAACTCATTTAATTCTAACAGTAGCCTCAATAAGTAGGCACTAGTGTTAATTTATAAGTGATAAAAATGAGGCATAGAATGATTAAAGACT
This sequence comes from Phocoena sinus, assembly GCF_008692025.1. NCBI lineage: Eukaryota > Metazoa > Chordata > Mammalia > Artiodactyla > Phocoenidae > Phocoena > Phocoena sinus. The sequence continues at coordinate 38,816,670 of NC_045772.1, read as the reverse complement.
TAAATAACTTTGTTTCTTATTTTTTTAAGTTTGAAATCAAAGAAAATTTAGTTAAGTCATCTTGAAAGTTATATACAGGGAACACAGTGTTCTGAATATTAGTCCCAGTTTTCTTATGAAGTGTAAAGCCTAGACGTACCTTTACACTTAGGTTCCATAAGTGTAACCTAAGTGTAAAGGTACATCTTACACTTCCTTATCACAATATGTTACATAGATACATAGTGATAAGCCAAAGGAAACAAATTAGAAATATCTCTAGGTACATAACAAAATAAAAAGAACAATTCTGGCTCTGGTGTCTGCCAGAGCTATCCCGTTTACAGATGGTTAAGTGAACATCAGTTTCCTTATCTTTAAAATGGGAATAGTAAAATCTACCTTCAAAATTGTTGTTAGAATTGAATGTGAAAGTTAACGTAAAACACTTAACACATTGCTTAATACAGTCAATAAATATTAGCTTAGTACAAATACATCTATTTTAAACTCACTAAATATTAATTGAGTAAAAGTTAATGGATCAGCTTCTGAGTGTCTGGCATTATGCTTGGTGCTGACAACTCAAAACAAATAGACCAAGTCCTTGCTCTCAACAAATTATATGAGATACCCAAATTTCTTCTTCAAAAATGTAAAGCATTTAGTGGAAAGTTTGGCTAAAATGGTTTACAATTTCCTTGCCTGTTTAGAGCATGCTAAACACAGCACAGACTTCTGTGGTGACTTAGGTTATCATTGTGGAAATAGTTATTGTATATACATGGTATTGGGTATACATAATAACCCAATAGATATTATTGAGTAATAACTCAGGGATTTGGGGAATGCATATTTTCTCTTCTGATTTATCACTTCTGTGTGCTATAACTTCTGCTTGATTTTCATGTTTGTTTGGTTCTTTTCCTCTACTGTCAGCTCATGCTTTTATGGAGACAGTCTGCTAACTGGATTCTTAACTAGTCACTATAGAGAAGGGGCTAGGGTCACCTTTTTGCTAACAAGGGTCACCCCCTAAACTTCCTGACCTCCACAATGGGAGAGCGGTGGTTTGTTAAAAGGAAATCAGGGTGCTGGCTGATTGAGTTGTAGTGGACAAGAGTGTGACCCAAACTGAGTATGGACACCAGAATGGGAGGTCTATATTGACAACTTGTTCTCCATAGCACTGTGAAGTCACAGGAGTGGTGGCTAGAGTTGCAATGAAAACATATTTTTACTACCAATACCTCTTCCCAGAAGAGTTTAGACTTTAAACATAGCTGCTTTACAGTATAGCTCACTTAGCTTGAGCTTTATTTATTTATTTGTACTGTACTCAGTCTCCTGTATATTTACAAGTGTGGGGCAACTATGGCAGCAGAAACCTTTATTGATCTTGTTATAACTGCTTGAGGATTAAGATTTGATACCTGAAAAAAATGTTTAACTCGTATCTTTTATAGCTAGGAGCCTTGGGAATTAAGAAAAAATTATGTCTTAAAGTAGGGTGGGATTCAGGTAAGGTATGATCAGGGTCCTAGGCCCATTTCTCTGTACTTCCCTTGGCTTTTCACTTCACTAGATAAAAAGTAAGCTCTGTCCTCAGTTTGGCTTCCCTGAAGGAAGCTAGAGGCTATAGCAGGTCACAGCATCACAGCCATCAATCGGCCATGTCATTGCAAGGAAGAGAGATTGTCTATGTCCTAGAATTCCCCAGGTCAAATCCTGAGCTTAACAATGGTTGTTCTAATGTTGAACAAATCTGTGTGTCTAAGTGACTGCCACAAGCTGACTGGTTTATGCCTGGATTACCTGTAACAGTTGTTAATGAAAGGGAGTAAGGCTTACCTTTATGCTTACCAGGGCCCTCTGCTGGAGTGGCGTCATGTGCTAGGTAATGGGGCAGAGATAGTTCCTGAAGAGAAAAATTTAATGTTTTCAGGCAGGGTTTTCCTGGGGGAATAGATGCTTAGGAGGCAATCACAAAATGTCTACTATTCTGGGGAATACCCCGTCAGATTTAAGAACTAGTTCTTAAATTATGAGATAGTGGTAATAGTGGAAGAGTGTAGGGACAGAATCAATCTCCTCTTTCTTCTTCTATGATCTTTCAACATATCTTGACTTCTAGGATTATAATTTCTTTCTTATCTGGTTAAGACAGTTCTATACTATTTTATCAAAGAATCAGACACATAATTAAAAAAAATTCAATCAATGTTAAAGTCAAAGGACATAAATTTGGTGCCTGATTCAGTAAATAATTTATTCATTTTAAATCAGTTATTGAGATGATTTACTTCTGCTGCCTATATTTGGTTTAAGGGAAAAAAATTTTTCCTTCTAAATGTCACACATCTTTTTAGGAACTTGCAATGAAGATCCAGATGATGATCTAAGGATGCAAAATGGCACAATCATTACGAATATGGAAGACATAGAATTATTTATTGAGAGCTGGGAAATTGAGAAATCATTTGAAGTAACAACGAGGAGGCCTTTTAGAAATTGTACTGAGCACGACTGCAGTCACTGCATTGAGTTATTAAATAGAAGAGTTTTCATCCCATGCCATAATGAAGTAAGTTGAAAGCAACCATAAATCAGAACTGTCATGTTAGACATGTTGAGAGGAAAAGCCAATAACTTCTTGTTCTTGCCGTGATGTTCTTCTACTGAGAATAGTATATCCCCAAACGTCCTCTCAGTACGCTTTGGAATTCAAAATCATTTACTGTTTATTGACTTATAGAACAGGAAGGATAATTATCTTTTTCCCCCCATGTTTTTTTTTCTGAACTATATCTACAGCTTTCAAGAAAAGTGAAATTTTGTCCTATGAATAAATGCCTCTAGGAGAAAGAGATGAATGCCATTTGATAACCCAGTATAGAAACCAAGACAGTGAGGCTTTAATCAATTCCTGGCCTCTTAGGAGAACAATTTAATTGTTCTTTATTAGTCTCTAACTTAGGAGAACAATTTAATTGTTCTTTATTAGTCTCTAACTTTCTGACTTTAGGTGACTAGTAGATATTTTAAATAATCTGCATCGTTAAAAAAAGATCTGTTGTTAGAGACAAAAGACAGACAAATACAGCATTTCGTGTATCATTAAATGAAAAGTTAGTGAGATCAAGTACCTACTAGGCACTGTGTTAAACTCCTATGATACAAAGATGAGTAAGACCCTCTCCTTGCTCTCGAAGAGTCTAGAAGGAAGGCAAGTCTGTGAACAGATTAATCAACATATACAATATGGAGATGCATAGGCACCCAAGTCGGGAGAAGACTTCCCAGGGTTTCAGACATCTTAATTATTTAGAAGGATGAGTTTGCCAGGAGAGAAGAGGGAGGAAGGGAGACCTAGGCCAAGAAAACAGTATGACAAGAGCAGGGTTGCTGGAAAAGGCCATGTTAGGAAAACACTGAAATAGCTTAGTGCAAGACTTACGGAGGGGCGAAGTCTGGGAAGGAGAGTGAGTGAATTGTCAAAGCAGAAGGAGTTCACTCTAGGACTTTCTGTGTTCGGCCATCAAGCGTAGACGCCATAGTTCTCAGCCTGCCCTCTATGAGTTCTCTGAGGGAAAAGACAAAGGATATGAAGTCATGGGATAAAAATGGTGTATCTTTCTGGAGCTTCAGTTTTGCTCAGAGATTTGCAACAAAGTAAGTTTTAAATGTTTACATTTTAAAATGCATGCATATAAAAATGAAAAAAAAATCAAATACTTTTTAACTCATTTCAGTGTCATTGTAATCTCTTTTTAAAGCATAAGGACCTTCAAAAATTGCATTTTTAACTGGTAACTTAGAAGGTTGATTACATCAGGAAACTTTTCAGCTTGACTATTCAAGGCATAGTGAGGCAACATAGGGTACCATTTAGTCTATGATAGCTCCAGCTTTCCCTTAGGTTCCTCCCAGTGAATCTGATGGCAAAAGGAAGGAATGCTTGACATTTCGTTTTTCCGCTTCTAATCTTCATCCTCATTTGCAAATCTCCACATAGCAGGCAGATGATCTTTTGAAAATGGAAACACAATTGGATTATTTCTCTACCTAAAATCCTTCGGTGTCTTTCACTTACCCTTAGAATACGCTCTAAATTTATCAGGGCTTATAATTTCCTCTGTGCTTTGGCCTGCCTACTTTTCCAGCTTCCTCTTGTGCTACACTTTTCTTACTGGCTAAGCTCCAGGCATTCCAGTCTCCTTTCAACTGTTGCACTATTGCAAATGGGCTTTTATGCTTGGAGTGTCCTAAGCTAGAATACTTCCCTCCTCTGATCTATTTTAGCATGGTGACTCCTCTTGATTCAACACATAGGCTTTAACTATGAGATCCACAAGGCAGAGAACAGGTCTGTTTTAGTCACCTTTATATTCCTCATGAATAGTACGGTGCCTGATAAGTAGTTAGGTGCTCAATAAACCGTGAAAGGATGCATAAGTGAATGGAGGATACAGGAGAATCAGCTTTTGTGGGTTCAGTAGAGAAGGGTTACAATTATTTTTATATTGGAAAAATTAAGTCATGTGGGACTTCAAGGCAAAAATACCCAGAAAAAATTTGAAGCTATTCTAGATCTCAGAGGAGACCAGTTGAAGCCAGAGGTCAAGTTTGGGGAGTTATTAGTATATGGAGTTTTAAAAAATAACAGTAACTCATGTATGATGTGCCAGAGTCTGCTCTCTATACTTTCCATATATTAGCTCACAGCAATCTAAAGTAGTAGTAGGTTTATTATTAACTCTATTTAACTTATGAAGAAACCAAGGTGAAGATGTAAATGCCCAAGATGGCGGTAGAAACTGTGGGAATGGGTGAGCCCAGGAAGAGCGTTTGTAGTGAGTAGACAGGGCGATCAAGGAAGGGGTCTAGACAAATACTCAGAATGAATCAGGAAGAGGAGACAGCAATGAACAGATGGAAAGGCACCAGTGTGGTGCTCTCAAAGTCAAGGGAGAGGCTTTTAAGACACAGAGGCCGTGCATGGCATCATACGCCTCTGAGAGGTTGGCGAGGGTTTAGAATATCAGGGTGTTCCCTGGATTTGACAAGTAGGGGGCTCTTGTTGATCATAGCAAGTATTCCATGAAAAGTAAAATGGTTGGAAACTGAGGAGATTCAACAGAGGAGACTAAAAAGGAAGTAATATCTTAGTTTTTATAGATATGGACCTTGAAGAAAAAATGATAGGATATGAAAAATATTAAGTATTTTTATCTGACACTTTGACCTGTGTCCAAATTTAACATCTGAATGTAGTTGCTTAGTATGTTTGCTGAATAAATGAGCAGAGAAAAATTGGAGTGAATGTTGTTTCAAGTTAAATTATTTAGATTTCAGGTATCTCTAGATCAAAATGAAACATAATCTGTAGAAAAAATGAGTTTCTAATTAAGTTGAGGCATGACAAATTATATAAATTATTTGACTAATGTTCAATATTAGTACACAATTTTTTGAGAAGCATTTATAACCTCATTTAATGGGCAGTGCCATGTATCATTACAGAAAGCTTTAGGAGTTTCCAGTTTTATCTGTAATAGATCAAAGTCTTATTCAGTATATAGAAAACATGATTGTAACCCAAAATGTAATATCAGAAATAGGTTTTTGCTAGATCCACGTACTCTGTTTCTTTTCCATCTTTATAAGATAGATTTATGTACATTAGTACAGACAATATTTATCTTATCTAAAACTGTGTGTTTAAAAAATTATAAATTCAGAAGTGACATCTAATATTACGAAGCTTTGAAAATCTAAGGTCAAAGAGGAACTATAATGAATATTAACTTGCTACCTTTTGATTCTCCAGATAGTTTAGTCTAGCTTAGGGCCTTCAGAGAAATAAAACAACATAACTTATCCCAAGGCACAATGTATCTCTAGGTTTCACCACAAGACTTTTGTGAAAAGATGTGGATCAATTACACCTATTTTTGGAACTATGAATGTGATGCCCTTTCTGCATATGTGGCTCTATGTAACAAGTTTGACATTTGCATTCCATGGAGAACACCTGATTACTGCTGTAAGTAGTACACTTCAAACAATATTTTCCAACACTCAAATAACAGTCCAGTTTTTTGCATTTACTTCTTTCTTTTCCTTTTCAGCACAAAATAATTTTTTAAAATTCATTTATTTATTTATTTTTGGCTGTGTTGGGACTTCATTGCTGCACGCGTGCTTTTCTCTAGTTGCGGCGAGCGGGGGCTACTCTTCGTGGCGGTGCGTGGGCTTCTCATTGCAGTGGCTTCTCTTGTTGCGGAGCATGGGTTCTAGGCATGTGGGCTTCAGTAGTTGTGTGGCTCGTGGGCTCTAGAGCACAGGCTCAGTAGTTGTGGCACACGGGCTTAGTTGCTCCACGGCATGTGGGATCTTCCCGGACCAGGGATTGAACCTGTGTCCCCTGCATTGGCAGGCGGATTCTTAACCACTGCGCCACCAGGGAAGTCCACAAAATAATTTTGTAAGAATAAAACGAATGTAAGTGTAACCTATAGTTAGGTCTCCCACTTAAGCAGCTTCTGTTTTTATCCTGGTCTAAATTTAAAGCAAGGGTGGGGGTCGTGGAGTAGGAAGACCTTGAACTCACCTCCTCCAACAGACGTACCAAAATTACAGTTACTTACAGGGAAACCATCTATGAGAATGACCTGAACACTAGCAGAAAAGATATTCCACAGCAAAAGTCATAAAGAAGGAACAACACCAAGATGGGTAGGAAGGGCAGAGATGCGGTATAGTCAGGACCCACACCCTTTGGTCAGTGACCTATAAACAGGAGGTATATCACAATTGTAGAAGTCCTTCCTAAGAAGTGAGGGGTCCAAGCCCCACATTGTCCTCCCCAGCCTAAAAGTCCTGCACCAGGAAGATGAGTCCTCAGAACTTCTGGCTTTGAAAACCAGTAGGGCTTATGTTTGGGAGAACTGGAGGGCTATAGGAAACAGACTCTGCTCTTAAAGGGCGTGCACAAATTCTCCCATGCTCCAAGTCCCAGGGCAGAGGAAGTAGTTTGAAAGGTCACTGGGTCAGAACCACTTGCTGATCTTGGAGAGCCCACTGGAGAGGCAGGAGGCAACTGAGACTCGCCCTGGGGATGGAGATGCTGGAGGCATCCATTTTTGGGAGCTTATTCTATTGCAATAACACTGGCGCTGGCAAAAGACTGTTTTGGGATCCTCCCACTAGCCTATTAGTTCCAAGGGATTCTCTGCCCTCCAGTGGGTCAGCACCAGCTGCAAGCCCTCCAGGCTGTGCAGACAGCCATGCAGAAAGCCTGCTCCACCCTCCAGGGGCCCCTAGTCACTGCGGCATTGCAGCCAACCAGGCCAGGGGCCAGCCCTGCCTACCAGCGCACCCACATTAGTTGGCACTGCCACAACAGAAGCGTGCACACAGCCTACATAGGGGGCACTCCTAGAGCATGCAGCTCTGGTGACTAGAGAGGAGTGTGCCCTCATAACAAAAACCAGAGCAAGACACCAAAGAAAAGAAAATTACAGGCCAGTACCACTGAGGAACATAGATAACAAAAGTCCTCAACAAAACATTAGTAAACTGAATTCAGCAACACATTAAAAGGATCATATGTCATGATGAAGTGCGATTTATCCCAGGGATGCCAATGATGGTTCAGTATCTGCCAGTCAGTCAGTGTGATAAACCACATTACCAAATTGAAGAATATAAATCATCTCAATAGGTGCAAAAACAGTTTCTGACAAAATTCAGCATCCACTTATGATAAAAATCTCTCAATAAAGTGGGTACAGAGGGAGCATACCTCAATATAATAAAGACCACATATAAGAAAACTACAGCCAACATCATACTCAGTAGTGAAAAGCTAAAGGATTTCCTCTAAGATCAGGAAAAAAACAAGGACACCCACTCTCACCACTTTTATTCAGCATAGTATCAGAAGTCCTAGGCACAGCAGTCAGACAAGAAAAAGAGATAAAGGTGTCCAAATTGGAAAGGAACAGATGACATAATACTATACATAGAGATCCTAAAGACACCACCAAAATCTATTAGAACTAATAAATGAATTCAGTAAAGTTGCAGGGTACAAAATTAATATACATAAATCTGTTGTGTTTCTGTACACTAATAACAAACTACTAGAAAGAGAAATTAAGAAAACAATCCCACTTACAGCTGTATCAAAAATAACAAAATACCTAGGAATAAATCTAACCAAAGAAGTAAAAGACTTGTACTTGGAAAACTATAAGACATTGATAAGAGAAATTGAAGATGACAAAAACAAATGGAAACATGCTATGCTCATGGATTGGAAGAATTAATATTGTTAAAATTATCATTTACCCAAAATCTAGAGATTCAATGCTAACCCTATCAAAGTACCTAAGAAATTTTTTACAGGACTAGAACAAATAATTCTAAAATTGTATGGAAACACAAAAGACCTCAAATAGCCAAAGTAATCTTGAGAAAGAAAAAGCTGGACATATCACCTTCCCTGATTTCAAACTATACTACAAGCTATAGTAATCAGAATAGTATGCTACTGGCACAAAAACAGACACATAGATCAACAGAACAGAATAAAGAGCCCAGAAATAAAACCACACTTACATGGTCAATTAACCTATGACAGGAAGCAAGATGTATTTGGGGAAAGAAAGCCTCTTCAATAAATGGTGTTGGTGAAACTGGACAGCAGCATGCAAAAGAATCAAACTGGACTACTTTCTCAAACCATATACAAAAATAAACTCAAAACAACTAAAGACTTAAATGTAGGCTGTGAAACCATAAAATTAGACAAAAATATAGGCAGTATGCTTTTTTGACATCATCAGTCTTAGCAATATTTTTTTGAATATGTCTCCTCAGGCAAGGGAAATAAAAACAAAAATAAACAATGGGACTAAATGAAACTAAAAAGCTTTTGCACAGCAAAGGAAACTATCAACAAAATGGAAATGCATCTTAGTGAATGGGAGAAGATGTTTGCAAAATATATGTCTGCTAAGGGGTTAATAACCAAAATATCCAAAATACTCATATAATTCAACATTAAAAAACAAACAACCCAATTAAAAAACGTGTAGCATATCTAAATAGACATTTTTTCCAAAGAAGGCATACAGGTGACCAACAGACACATGAAAAGGTGCTCAATATCACTAACCATCAGAGGAATATAAATCAAAACCACAATGACATACCACCTCACACCTGTCAGAAAGGCTGTCATCAAAAAGACAAAAATAACAAGTGTTGGTGAGGGTGTGGAGAAAAGGCAACCCTCCTGCACTGTTTGTGGGTTTGTAAACTGGTACAGCCACTATTGAAAATAGTATGGAGTTTCCTCAAAAAACTAGAAATAGCATATGGTCCAGAAATTTCACTTTTGAGTATTTACCTGAAGTAAACAGAAATACTAACTCAAAAAGAAATATGCACCCCTATGTTCATTGCAGCATTATTTACAATAGCCATGAAATGGAAACAACCTAAGTGCCCATCTATAGATGAATGGATAAAGAAGATGTGGTATATACACAGTGAAATACTACACAGCCATAAAAAATGAAATATGGCCATTTGCGACAACATGGGTGGCTCTAGAAGGAATTACGCTAAGTGAAATATGTCAGACAAAGAAAGACAAATACTGTATGATCTCAATATGGAATCTAAAAAACAAAACCAAAAAACAAAACAAAAATAGATTCTTAGATAATAGAGAACAAATGGGTGGTTGCCAGTGGGGAGGGGTGAAATAGGTGATAGGGATTAAGAGATACAAACCTCCAGTTATAAAGTAAATAAGCCTAGGCGATTTAATATACAGCATAAGGAATATGGTCAATAACATTGTAATAACTTTGTATGTGGACAGATGGTTGCTAGACTTATTGTGGTGATTATTTCGTAATGTATGCAAGTGTCAAATCACTATGCAGTATACCTGAAACTAATGTAATATTGTACGTCAACCATATTTCAATTCGAATAAATGAATGAATGGATTTAAAGTAGGCCTCAATTCTCCCAAAAGGAAACCTAGTCCACAAATGTTAGTTAGCAAAATAGATTGAAATGTTTAAGAAATCACAGAGGTTTGAAGGGGATTTTAATCTTATATCCTACAGCACACTTTGCTGGTCCTCATTCAACCTGCCTCTCTTTCCCATGCTTGTCCTTACATGTTGTATGTGGAGAGGTTGGAGATTTTTCTTCCCCCTTTTCCTTCTTCCTAACATAATATCTACTTCCTAGAAACCAGTCTTTCTGGCTTTCTTTGATTAATATCTAGGTTCAATATTTTTCCAGATACATGTTTGTATTTCCTTTTTCTTTTATATTTATCCTTTGCCCATTTTTATACATAGGGCTCAAGCTTTCTCATCAAGTTATAACTTCATACAAATTTTTTATTAAACTTTTCAACAATCTTGGGCACATTTTACAGAAAATATTGTTAATTTAATTATAGCCATTCAATGGTAAAAGGTTTTCAAAATGAATGTTACTAAAATGCTCAAAATAAAAGGTTTTCATCCCCCCCCCAAAAGAATAAAATGCACAGATAAAGAATAATATATCACAGACACCAGCTACATGACTCCGCTTCAGAAATAAAGCAGCTCATGGTGTACCCTCTCTTGTCCCTTTCCTCTCTCTACTCCCCCAGAGGTACTCACTATTCAAGAGTGGGGTTACTTGATTCACTGGGAACATATGACATCTTCAGTTTTACTATTACAATCGTTCTCTGCTGAGATGTTACCAATTTACACCTCCACCAGCTGCATGTTCATTTTTTAACAGTATGACTTTTTAAGATCACTGAAAATCAACAAGAATTTTCTGAAACATAATTTAGAAACTGCTCAGCAATGGTAGTTTCTTTTGACAGTGAAGGATTAAGCCTAAATACGCGGGATTTTTTGTTTCTATGACTTGGTTGAGTTGCATATTTAAAACATGTTTCTGTGCTTATTCTGTGTGGACTGTTGTATCTCCTCCTACTGCACAGAGCAGTAACTTCATAATAGTCGACTCTATATTTATGCCAACCAAATTTGGGCTGCGTTTTGGTCATATTTATTTGATATAAATCAGATGAATTTTTCCTGCTATAACATAATACTAGCTGGACACCTGGAAGATGCTCAAAAATATTCATTGATTGTTTTGTTTCTAATTTATAGTTAAGTAATACATGAAAAGTGGACTTTGAGGAGACTGAAAATGTGCAAAATTTATTTTCAGAAAGAAAACTAACATTTCTTCCTTTTACTAGAATTCAAGTAGGTCACTTTTATCATTAGCAAATTCCACAAATCCTCTATTATTTATAGCTTTGAGTTGCCCAGAGGGGAAGGAATATCAACCCTGCGTGCGACCTTGTGAAGCAAGAACATGTCTGAACAGATGGTTCTATGGACACTCTTCATGTCTGGATTTAAGAGAAGACTGTGTGTGCAAAAACGGAACCATTCTTCACAGGCCAGAGTCAACTCAGTGCATTCCAGAGAAAGAATGTGGTAAGCAGAGAAGTACAAAATGACATCTTAGGGACCCAGCAAATAAATAATACTTTTTTAGAACTTGGAGAGATGTGCTGAGAAAGACTGATTAAAGGTCACCTTAAGTGTTGGAAAGGAAGAGAGTAGGTAATTTGATTTTAATATGATTTCAGTTGAAGTTACCAGAATTAGGGACTTCGGTGGTGATATGTTTTAATCTCTACTTATGCTTATAATAACTGGAAAAGAATATGGCAAATTAAGAATGAAGAGAATAGTGTGTGGACTGAATTGAAAGTTCAATTATTTCACGTATTAATGATTCAGCTTTACCTCTATGAGCCTGAGGTTATGCATCTGCAAAATGGGGAAAATAATAGGACTTATCCCACAAGGTTAGTGTGGGGATACATAAAATAATAGAAAGAGTTTTGTAACAATGCCTAGAGAAAAATAAACACTCAAGAAATTTCAGAAAGTGTTGTTATCTGGGAGAAAACATTGAGTATTTCCACTTTCATTTTCAAACCATTTTATCCTGACACATTGTCTCCGTGGTGGTTGTGGATGAAAAAGGGCCCAACTGAGAAAACTGCAGTGCAGTACTTTATCTATCATAGGGCTCATTGTTATGGTCAGAAGTAACGCTAGTAATTCAAGGGAAAGGCAAGTAGAAGTGAAATGCATATATTGTTTCAGAAAAAAGTTTGTGTTTGCCACTGAAGAAAGTATTTGTGGAAGAATTTGAGAATATACATGGTTATATTTGTTTTTAGGGACCTGTGAGATTGGTTTGGTAGTAAATAAAGTAAGAGAAATTCACTGGAGGCTGGGAATATGGTGGTCACTTCGTTTATCTTTATTATTCCTTAAAAGAACTACTAGAGGGCCATATTTATCATTATGTAAAACATTCATAATAAAAGTAATAGAGTCACTAAATAATATTTTGCTTGACTGCCTACTCTCTACATTTAGATTTTAAAGCTGAAATGTTTTGAATTTTGATATGACAAACATGTTAATGTGAGGTAGAGACTACCTTGTTTTCTAATACCAGTTTTAACAGTTGATATTTTAAAACCAATTAAAATTTATGTTACCAAGTTTGTTCAAGCTAAATAAATTGTATTAACAAGACTTAAAATGAATTAAAAAAATTAACAAATCATCTTATTTATAGAAGAGGACATGCAAATTTACAGATAGTTGTAGAAGGGAAAAATATTTTCTGTGGAATATAAAAATTTCATTAAAGAAAAATGTAAGCTAGTAGCTGATGAACAAAAAGAAGAAGCTGAGAAAGGGTAGATAATGTGACATGTTACCTGTGTCACTGGGCCAAGTCACAGTCTGAAATCAAAACATCACAGCTTGGTTTATTTTCGTGCCCAGGTTCTAAGTGATATAACATTGACCATCTTTTTAAGCGTGCACTGATAGTGAAGACCAGCCTCGAACTGCTGGGGAAGTTTGGAATGGGGGCATTGACGAATGTGCCCTGTACAAATGTTTGGAGAATGGAAGCATTATTCCCATAGAACCTGATTGTGATGAAGAGCCCTCGCCAATTTGTGAACGAGAAGCTGAAGTCGTCCTGGGTTTCATTGATAAGTGGACCTGCTGTTCAAAGGAAGTTTGCGGTATGTATGCAGGCTGAAGCCTTAACAGTCTGTTAATGCCACAAAATATGTTGATACTCTTTGTGAAAAAGCAGGGCAGGCATGATGCTTGGTGTTAAAAAAAATGTATGGGGTTTGGGGCTTTCCTGGTGGCACAGTGGTTGAGAGTCCGCCTGCCGATGCAGGGGACACGGGTTCGTACCCCGGTCCGGGAAGATCCCACATGCCGCGGAGCAGCTGGGCCCGTGAGCCATGGCCGCTGAGCCTGCGCGTCCAGAGCCTGTGCTCTGCAACGGGAGAGGCCACAACAGTGAGAGGCCCCCATACTGCAAAAAAAAAAAAAAAAAAAAAGTATGGGGTTAAAGTAACAATGAAAGTATTGCCATAAATGTCACCTACACTTTCTCAAAGCAAGTTTTACCTCATTATAGTTTTGTTGATTTTGCAAATAGACATGCAAAACTCTGGCTATTATCAAATAATAATATTCAGAAATACGTGAAGATAAAAGATCTGGGAATCTTTGACTTATGACAATCAGGGGTCAAAGACAACAATAGGTGACCTTAACTCTGCTGCCTTTTCACATATGACCATTCTATGAGCTGAATGGTTTAATTGTAGTGTAAAAACATGCATAGTGAGAATCATTTCCCTGCTTTGAGTTAGAAACACAGGATTTTAATTGTGTTCACAAATTTTTTAATACTTCTGTTTATTTCCAGGCTGTGACATGACTTTGTGTGAAACTGCCATTCCAACATGTACAAATAGTCAAAAATTGATCGTTGGCTATAGCCCTCTTTCTTGCTGTCCACAGTACCAATGTGGTGAGTAATTAATTAGGAAAAGTAAGAATGAGGTTCACTGTTCAGAGTAGTGGATTAAATTCTCATTTTTGTGTCTACAAGGAAATTTATTATAAAAGATTGTTTGCAGAGCTGTCTTGCTAAAGGTAGCTTTTTAAAAACCTGCAATTTCTTTATAAATATGTATATATATGAACTTTAAACCTATTTATTATATATATATAATTAACTCATTCTAAAAACCTTAATTTCAGTGGAAATATGTATTTTGAATGTATATATTTGTTTATTTTAAATGTAAATAATTTGCCATTTCCTATATATTTCTGCTAAGATTTTATGACAGGAGATATATATATATATATATATATATATATATATATATATATATATCTCCTGTCATAAAATCTTAGCATATAGCATATAACCTATATATATATAGCATATAGCATATATAGATATAGCATATATCCTATATATATATATATATCTCCTGCCATAAAATCTTAGCATATATATATATATATATACACACATATATATGTATATATATACACATATATATATACATATATGTGTGTGTATATATATATATATGTATATATATATACACACACATACATACATACAGATGATTAATCATATATATGATTAATAGAATGTTATATATATTTTTTAAATGTCTATTTACATATATTTTATATGTAAAAGTATTTATTTTATATATAAATAACCTGCTATTTCCTATATATTTCCGCTAAGATTAAGATTGTTTTAATGAGCTAATTATCACTAAATTCAAAGAGAACTGAGCCACACTATTTCATTTATTTATTGTCTCACTCTATACACATTTCCAAATATCTCTGGAATGTTTCTGCAGAATGTGACCCACTCAAATGCCCCGAAATTGCAGTGCCAGAATGCAGAGAAGACCAGTTCATGCTTCAGGTTCAAGAGGAAGAGACTTGCTGCTTTCCTCCTGCCTGTGGTAAGCATTCTGTGAGGTCATTTCCTGGAAGAAGAGGGAGGATCTAGGGAAAATCTCTCATTTCATGTGAATTTCATGGGACTCAATGGTAACCAATATTCTGCTGATATACTCTTAAAATTCAACTGAACAAGAATAGCAGAAAAGAAAGTACAGCATTTTAAATGATTCTTGACAATTATTTCAATTAGTACTACTTTTCCCTATCGACAAAGACTATGTATATCATTGAAAACATGATCAAGGTAATATAATCAAAAAAAAAAAAAAATAAGGCTAGCACCTAGTTCTTTTTAGAGAAAAATTTAGCCCTGGCTTTCCTGAATAACCAACGAAATAAACGACTCTGCTAAGCAGCTCACCTCTTTAAAACTTCATCTCCTGTATATCCTGTGTAAGCAGATGATCTTGAAAAGAGAATGGTAGAAATAAATGAAAGGTGTCTGGGAAATGACTGAATTTGAGCTAAATATTCTGACGAACTAGACTTTGAAAAATAAAGAAGTCTCTTTACCATTTCACTGAGGAATTATCATATCAAAGGCTGTTGATTAATGTAGGTTTCAGATAAACCTATGTAGATCAAAACACTTCTTTTTGTATCATTTAAGGTTCTTTGACTGCAGTGGCAACAACTGAGTGATTCTGGCTAGCTTAAGCACAACCAATTATTGGGAGAATTGGGGAATCAAGATTTTGTAGAATCAAGATGAAGCATTCAGCCAAGCCCTGGGAATAAGGGAAACCAGCTTCTCTAGGTGTCAGTCACTAATGATTGAGTCAGCAACATCCGTTTCTTGTCTCGATGTGCCTCTATTTATGACTCAAATGCTATAGAAAGACATTCTCATTCGTCTAAAGTGGGTTTTTCCTACACATGGGCCTGGTAAGAGTGAGGCACCTTTATTAAGAGTCACTCCAAGGCTGCGTAGGTGAGGCATTTCCTCAAGTGCATTAAGAGAGTTGTTATCAAAGTTGGAAGAGGGATGCTAAGAGCTCAGAAGAACAGGTGCCTACTACATTGTTCATTCATGGGAGTGATCCAGAGTAGTGAATTAAGAAAAATAAGTATATCAATGGTATTTTGATTCTAGTAAGAACAAATTACTCCTGAATTTGTTCAGGAGTACACTCCTTATATTTAAAAATAAAAATAATATTATTTTAAAAATAATTTTAAAAAAATAATTTATTATTATAAATAATAATAATTAATATATAATTTATATTAATATATAATTAATATAAATAATAATAATTTTAATAATTTAAAAATAATATTTTAAAATATACTCCTTATATTTCTGGTAAGATGGCTCTTCTGTGTCACTGTGCTTTGGAAAGTATAAAGCAATACACTCAGATAGTATTATTGTTTTTATGACTAAATAAGGAGATCCGTTTATTAAATCCTTATTTTCCTTGCTTCCTATTTTGTTTTACATAATGTATTTTGATTTTGATTTTATATGTGTACAGTAATCTGAACTGATAACTAGTTTGTTTTTAGCTCAGCTGTGACTTTGCCTTTTTGTTTCACCTTTAGTTTGCAAATCCTGCACTGAACCTATTCCACTATGTACTGACGGAGAATTTCTCACTGTGGATCTTAATACTACACAGTTCTGTTGTCCTCAGTATTACTGTGGTAAGTATATTTTAACTAATTAAATTATCTAGATATGTTCAATATTTAAGAAGGCCAGTGCATGTTAATTGTACTGTTATATGAGACCTTAGTTGAGTTCTAGCATATTAAATACATGTAATGTTTTCATACATCTAAGAGTGCTTCTTGGACAGTATTGTTACCTCCCCAAAATAGATTAGCTATGACTTTTCTCATCATCCTAGACTTTCTAGATATACACGTGATTCCATACCCTCTTCACCTCCTTTCTCTTCTTGCCCCCCTGCCATTTCTCAGGGCTCTTAACCTGATAAGTGTGTCCTAGTTCTTCTACTACTGTTGTTGTATGTGCTTGTGAGTCATTTGTTCGGTCCTTACCAACACACTGCAATTGGGTGGTGGAAGAGGCAGCTCTGGGGAGATCCAAGTCCATGTATCACATCAGTAATGGCGGTGAACTAAATGGTAGCTAGTGAAAACTAGCAACTACGTGAAGTTAATCTTTACTCATGTTATTTTTCTATTTAGTGTGTGAGCCAAATCTCTGTCCTGCGCCACTACTCGACTGTGCACAAGATATGAAACTTGTGAAAGAAAATGTATCTGGTCAATGTTGTCCAACATGGCACTGTGGTAACTAATTTTCATATTTTAAAGTTTTACTAGAATGTATTAATATATACGATCAATATAAATACATTGGTTTTTGCCTTTTAGAATGTAGCTGTGAAAGTCTTGTTGTGCCAACTTGTGAAGTGGTAAGAACACATATTTTTATTGAATTTTAATATAATTTAAATCAGTTTATTCTTCCTTTATTGCTTTCATTTCTGATTTCTTTTCAGAGTTAATGGAATTATTCTCTTTAAGTTGTACTGAAGTAGATTAAATCTTCTCTGATATTTAGGGAGCAGTCAACATTTTAAATTATACTTGAGACAGGAAAGTACAATCAATATGTTTTTTTTTTTCCACTGGTGACTGAATCTACCAGTCTTATATCTACGTAAGTTCACTAGTCTTAAAATAAGCACAGTATTGAAAATATATTACCTCAATAATGAAAGGTTTTCCAATGATTCTTTAAGAAAGTGCACTAACAATGCATCTGTTTCAGAGGAGGAGGGGGTATAAACATGTAACTGTCTGTACCTTGTTAGGGGTTATGTATGAACATGCAAACCTTACAGAAATTCCAAAAATTTAATTTTTAGAAATAATAATTATGACTCTGGTATCACTTATTTAACCATTAGATGGAGGTTATGGTGCTTTACAAGTCTTTTTTTTTTTTCTTTAAATATTTACCTCCATGGTATGCCTCTAAGACTTGAGAAAGATAATATATTCCTGGCCTTATTTATCAAAGAAGACATGTTTTCTTTCACAAAGATTTTCTTTTTCTTTTCCTTCTCAAACAATGTGTATCATTAGAAACTCATTCAGACTTTTCAGGCAAAGGCTATATTCAGGGGAATAAATGAGGCAGTTTTTAAAGTAACAGAACCCTTCTTAGGATACCACTGTTTCATTTAAAAAGCAGGGTGCAAAGTTTCAGTTATGCGGGATGAATACGTGCTGGGAGAACTGTTGTACAGCATAGTGACTATAGTTAACAGCACTGTATTGTAGACTTCAAAATTTGCTAAGTGTTCTTACCACAATATAATAATAATAATAAATAAGAGAGTGGGAGGAAACTTTTGGAATTAATGGATAGGTCTATGGCACGGTGATATTTCATGATGTATACTTATCTCCAAATATGTCAAGTTGTATACATCAATTATGTACAGCTTTTTGTATGTCAAATAAATTAATTAAATTGTATTTTAAAAAAGCATTGGGCTTCCCTGGTGGCGCAGTGGTTGAGAGTCCGCCTGTCAATGCAGGGGACATGGGTTTGTGCCCCAATCTGGGAGGATCCCACATGCCGCAGAGCGGTTGGGCCAGTGAGCCATGGCCGCTGTGCCTGCGCGTCCGGAGCCTGTGCTCCGCAATGGGAGAGGCCACAACAGTGAGAGGCCCGTGTACCGCAAAAAAAAAGCATTAATCTAACATTTACTCTAATGATGAGTTACCATCTGTGATTTGCATACAATGTTTAAGCTTTACAAGTAACTTTCATAAAAATTCTCTTGGATTATTTTGTGTATACACTATATACATAACCTACAGAAAAGAGTGGAATTCTGATATTGTATTTTTCTCAAGTTCTTCACAGTTTACATAACAAGTTTTGTATATTATTTCATTGAATCTTTACAAAGTAGATATATTTAGCTCATTTTATAAGTAAGAAAACTGAGGTCTAGAGAGAGTAAATGATAGACTGAGATCTTCAGGAATTAGACCAAGGGTTGTGTCTAAACGCCCATGTAAGGCAATTTATTTTTAACATTCCTTGTTCTACAAAGGTATTGACCTGATCCATTGTTCCTGAAATTGCTAAATATTTGTTTCAGTGTCTAAGATGATATATATATTTTTAAAATTTATTATTTATTTATTTATTTTTGGCTGCATTGGGTCTTCATTGCTGTGTGGGCCCTCTCTAGTTGCAGAGAGTGGGGGCCACTCCTCGCCGCAGTATGCAGGCTTCTCATTGCGGTGGCCTCTCGCTGCGGAGCACAGGTTCCAGGCGCGCGGGCCCCAGCAGTTGTGGCTCGCGGGCTCTAGAGCACAGGCTCAGTAGTTGTGGCGCACGGGCTTAGCTGCTCCGCGGCATGTGGGATCCTCCCGGGCCAGGGATCGAAACCGTGTCCCCTGCATTGGCAGGTGGATTCCCAACAACTGCACCACCAGGGAAGTCCCTAAGATGATATATTTTTAAAAAGTACTATCTAATCTTTTGGAGTAATTTATGCAGTGGGGGAGTTTGATTTATTACTATTTTTAACTCTGTATTCCAATATTTTATTTCCAATCCCATTAGAATTGTATAATGACTAAAAGTCATAAAACAACAAAGGCGTTAATGTCTATGAAACTACTTTACATCTCATAAAGCACTATAAAAAGTGAGATATTATTAGCTTATGGAGAAAAATGCCTTTTATATATTACTATGAATTTGAGGTTTTTTTTGTGTCAAGAATCAAATTAGTTTTTATTACTGATGTCATATGAAAATTAAACACACCCAGGAAAAGTTGATGTTTAAAATACAATCCTTGAAACTTTAAGCCTGAGTCCTACACTTGAGAAGAACCTATACCATTTCCCTAGTAGGGAAAAGTTTAAGCATTGGTCATAACAGCAATTTACTAACAGCTAAAGGTTACAGCACTTTCTGTACATCAGCTTGTTTTAAGCTCTTTACATATGTTGATCCATTTATTTCTTTCAACAATTCTGAGGCAGACGGTATTATTATCCCCATTTTACAGATGAGGAAGGTGAGGAGCAGACTGGCTAAGTAATCTGCCCTAGATGACAGAGCTATTAAGTAGCAGAGCATGATTGGCACAAGGGCAGTCTTGTTCCTGTGCCTGTGCTACTAATCATTGTACTACACTCTTCTGCTCTTGTTTTATATGCTAAAGAAGCCTTGCTCTGATGCAGACCTCAGGGTTCTGGACCAGCTCTACAGAGCAGATCAAGAACATTTTCATCAAGAGAATTTTCTAGGGTTAGCAAGCATCCTTTTATCTCTAATTGCCCACTAGAAGCTCAGAATCTAACAATATAATTTTAAAGTTAGAACAAATCATAAAGATCATCTTATCCACCTTCACTCATTTAATAGATAAGGAAATTTAAGTTTAGAGAGATTGAGTGGTCTATGATCACATTTTTATTGTGAGTATTTTCTATAGGCTACTAATTAAATGACCACTGGGTTAATCAAAGCTTGTTCACTGTCAAATATTTTTATGAACTTGCTATGTGGCTGTGGGGTAGGAAACTTATTAGATGTTATATTGTGCATTTTTTTACAATGGTAATATAATAAGCCATATTGATAAGTCATATAATAATATCTTTCTAATAGGGAGAATTTCATGCAATAGACCTCAACTTTCAGAGTGACTGTGGATGTGTACAGTATCTCTGTGGTAACTATGTTTTTTGAAACTTTTAAATGATAATGAATATTATTGATATCTGTTGTTTACTATGAATAAATTAAAAATAAGTTTTGAGATGTACTACACATTTTAAGCCATTGGCCAGTTTTTAAGTATAAAAAGTGTACTTTTTATTTTTCAATTTCCTCTTTTGTAATATTCCTAAATGTTCTGAGAAACTTGGTAACAGGACATAAAAATGATTCATTTTCAGAGGCTTCACAGAATTTAAAGTTGATGCCAGGGTTCTTTTTAGTGTATATAATTTAATTTAAAATTAGACAACATCTAAAAGAGATTTTTGCTCACTGTTTTATTATTATTGATGTTAACACTGCAAAGCATAAGGTTGATTTTTCTATGAAATAACAAATCTTCATATTAAGTATTAGTAGGTTAATAGAAAATAAACTTTTGTTTAATAGCTTAAAACTTTTGTATTTTTATATGAGAGAAGAGTTAAATCCTACGTTCGCAAGGCACAAAGAGCTTCTGAGCTGCATTCTTCATCACTATTCTAGCCTACTATAAGCCACTTTTAATGATGTGATAGCACATTATATCACCTACCTTCATCATAAAGTATCATTTATATGACTTTATTTTGCAACACAAAAAATTGAAAAATTTCTCTCAAAATAGCAAAAAACATGAAATGTTACACAATCCCTTCATGAAGAGACCAACTGTTATTGATTTAGATTTTGCCTCCATTTATATCCACTCCCCAAAATTGTCATGTTATGTTTCCAGAAGAGGGAACAGCAAGTAGCTTGATGATCACTTTGGGCTAAAATTCTGGAATCTGCTATAAAGTATAGTTTTTAGAGGCAGTTCAAACAGTGTATAGCAGTTGAGTTTAGGAATCAATTTCTTACTCTGTGTTAAGGAATAAATGCTACATTCATTATTAAGTGAACTCGAGCTGTTAACAATATATAAAGGTAAAGATCTTTACTGGTTTTGAAAAAATTGCATATCACAATAAAAACATAAACTTAAAAGTTCAAATGATCAGTTAATAAAAAACTTAATATAGTACTTTTTGTTGACTTTTTTTGTTTTCTTAGAAAAGGATGATGTGTGTGTGTTTCAAGAAGTATCAGTATTGAATCCTGGCCAATCTATGATAAAGTATTTGGAAGGGGACTTTTGTTACATGGTAGAGTGTCTAGAAGAGAAAGATAACCTTACAGGCTTCCACACTTTGAATTTTACAATGTTGAATTGTTCAAAAGAATGTGATGTTGTAAGTATTCTTTGTAAGTCATTCTGGTGAGAGTTAATTAATCTTTAAATGGCAGCTGTAGAATTCGAATGAGTGAATACTCCATAAGTTAAAAATATACACTTGAATAGTTCTTTAATAATCTGTTAATTTGTAACTTATCTACATAATGCAGTTTCCTTTTCCTGTGTATAACCTTGAGCTTCAGGAATCTTATTACCTATACAGCTTGTTTGACCTGAGCTTGTTAAATCTACTTGATGAATCTTGGCTGCTAGATGTAAAGGTTAACATCTACTTCACTTCTAATACAGCTATATAAAGTCAGTTATTTTTTGAAGTGCTTCAAATTCAACCTCAGAAATGCTTTACAGGTGCTCTGAGACAGCATAGGCTGTATTGGGAAGCACTTTCAGAATGAATTCATTAAAAATATCAGTATTGTTATTGGCTAATTCAAATTATTATTATGCACAGCACCAGGTATACACTCCATCGCCAAGTGATTATGATTGTTGTGGTACCTGCAAAAATGTATCCTGCAAATTTCAAATGGAAAATGGAACATCAGTTATATATGAGGTATGAATTTCTTCGTTCCTAAAATGTGCTCCACGGGTAGCTGTCTGTGCTATTTTCTAAAGAAGCTGTTCCATAAATTTGAAAAATATCACTCACACACACACGTAGTGTTCTACATACAATAAGCACACCCATATACAGCATGCTTACAACACACAAGACATAGTTACATTTTAAAGTATCTGATTTCTATTGTAAAGGAGCATGTTAAAATGGTTTCTCAAACTTATTTTATCATAGATCCTTACTTTTTTCCCCAGATGTTAGGAATGGACTTTGAGAAATGTTGATTTCTAATAATTAGAACAAAGGAAAAGAACAATGTTATTTTATTCACTCATTTGAAATGAAACATTTTGATGGAAATCTGAAACTTAAGTTGTTAGCACTTTATTATTTCAGGTATCAAAGATTTCAGTGGGTAAATATGACAAAAGATTAAGAATATTTGAAAAAACTTTTAAAAAGAAGATCCCAAGAGTAATGAATGCTATACCACATCTTTCTGCCCAAAACAATAAAATTATTATTCAGAATTCTTCCGTTATCTCATAATAACTCTATGGAGGTTTGAAGACTGACCTACTCCTTTCCTTTTTTAGAATAGAAGAATGGAACCATGTATTAGTACAGTTGTTAGTGATGTCATCAGATTTAGGAGGCTCACAAATTCTGTTTATAATTTACATTACCTGAAGGTAGTTCCAATTTATTATTGCTATCCTTAAATTTTTTCCATTAGTAGTTTAATTATATGGAGGTCTTATTTATGTTGTTCTTAAGTACAAGGGATTACTCATAGACCCAAAAGAAAAAGAGATTTCTCCAATCCTGTGCATTTTATTAAATAAGAAAAGTGAACAATTATCTTATTGTTTCATAGTCTATTGTTTTATAATTATGTGAAAAATAGTGTTATTGATTTAAATAATGTTGTTGATATTGTTTATTTGTTTAATCATAGCAATATTTGTTTCATATTATATCATTTTAAAGAGGGAGACTTGAAAAAGGAAGCTTATAAAATGAGGAGACATAGGTGTGAAAGAAAATGAATCAGAGACTACTTGAAAATATACAGTCATGTGGGGATTTAGTAAAAGAGCAACATAAACTCTATAGATGTCAGTAATCCT
This sequence comes from Phocoena sinus, assembly GCF_008692025.1. Lineage (NCBI taxonomy): Eukaryota > Metazoa > Chordata > Mammalia > Artiodactyla > Phocoenidae > Phocoena > Phocoena sinus. The sequence goes on along the minus strand of NC_045772.1, from coordinate 38,793,092 downwards.
GTGATAGCCCTGAAATTTAAATGAAAGATTAAATTATGTTTAGAATATTTTTTGAGAACACAACAAGTAATGTAATATAGGTAAACATATATGAAGATTGTTAACTCTTGGCTCTTTCAAAGATAAGCTTTAGTTATCTAGAAATCTAATTCTTATGGAACAAGTAATTTTTGATTTCAGATAAATTAGTACTATTTGAATTGAATATTAGAATTAATATTCAAATTTGAATGTTTTATCTTCTTTTATACCTGGACTTGTAGATCTTTTCCAGTTGAGATTCATAGAAGACCTGATGATATTTATACATTAAAATAGAATCTACAGAAAATAAAGTTTGTCAGAATTCTTTGCTGGTTCACAAGGCATCTTCAAGTCAGAGTCTGACTAGCATTTTAAAATGCAGGTTATAAAATAAAAAAATATATCAACAATTACAGCATAATAATTATATAATAGTTATTTTCAGCTGATTTTGTTTCTAAATAGGAATTCTGAAATCAAGAATGAAATAAACACTTAGGGACTTCCCTGGTGGCACAGTGGTTAGGAATCTGCCTGCCAATGCAGGGGACTTGGGTTCGAGCCCTGGTCCAGGAAGACCCCACATACCACGGAACAACTAAGCCCTTGTGCCACAACTACTGAGCCTGAGTGGCACAACTACTGAAGCCCAGGCACCTAGAGCCTGTGCTCCGCAACAAGACAAGCCACCACAATGAGAAGCCCGCGCACCACAACAAAGAGTAGCCCTGCTCGCCACAACTAGAGAAAGCCCATGCACAGCAAAAAAGACCCAATGCAGCCAAAAATAAATAAATAAAATAAATAAAATTTTAAAAAAAGAATGAAGTAAACACTTAGTATGTTGAAAAAGTTGTTAAAAGAATAGGGATATGTTTAAAAATAACCAGAAGGTATAGAAAACTAGAACCACAGGTGAATAATCACTATCATCCAAAGATTTTTAAATTTTTTGGTGATAAGGGAGTAGAAGGAAAAATAAACAAACCTCAAGAGAGGAGGTGTACTAAGTATTATGACTTGTTGTTTTATAATTAGTAAGGGAATATTAGAGCAAGACCTTTGACACTTGGCCACGTTAGATAATTAATTTTGTAGTAGAAAAAGATACCTATTTGCTTCTTTCCTCTCTGTTGCTTTGTTTCACATTTACATCTTGGTTCTAGTATGAAACCAAAACACCCCCCCACACACATACCACATATATGTATTTTTAATTATTTTAGATAAGTTTGGGGACATTGCCAGATGGACATTTTATGTTACAAGAAGCTCTCTGAATCTAGACTTTTGATTCAGTAGGATAGGAAACATTCTACTTAAGAAATATAGCAGATTTTAATAAGCAAACAGTAACTTTCTCTTTTATTTTTAGGAGGGCAGTACTTGGAACTATAATTGTACCACATTTGAATGTGTTAAAACTGATGAAGGGACGACAATTCTGAAGTACAGTATGGTCTGTCCCCCTTTTAATGAGACTGAATGCAAAATGGTTTGTACTTTGTTATAGCTAAGAAAATTTGGCATTAAATATAATTTAGAAAATCACATTAATATGTTTTCGAAGGTCATACATACATACATTATGGCTTATTTATTTTGCTAAATGTTTTATTTTCATGTATATATAAAAGCTCTATTATATTTTCTCAGTTTGACACTGAGTTATATATGGCATTCCAAATAATTTTGAGTCTCCCTGAACGGACATGATGCTATGTCTGGGTTTTTAATATGTAGACCAAAGGATTATTGAAAAATCCTTTGATCAGCCAACTTAGCCTCTTCTTTCCATATGGATTAATAAACTAATCAATCAGAACTTGGTCAAATTTCTCTTTCTTAAACACACAGCAGATTTATGCTGTCATTCTCTGTTTAAAGCATACTAGCCTAAGTGAAATTTGCCATAGTTTCTCTGAGCATGGGCCACTGTGAAACTCAGCACATGCCAGAGCATTGCTGATTCTTTAGTTTTGCTCTTCCAATTCCCTTTTCTCTCGTAGAAGAGCCTATTGGGAGAGTAGATTTTCGAAAGTCAAACAGTTTTTAAAAAAAGATTCTTTGTAGCCTTAATTATTTAGGAGATAATAATCCCTAATGAAAAGTAAGCTTTATTCTGTTGTGCAAGGCAATATTTTTCTTTAAGTGTGGAGAAATAGCACAGTTTCACTTTTTTTTCATGATGTGCCATTTTAGTGATGATGGTTAGCTAGTTGGCTGGCTAGTGAGATACAATATGTACTAAAGTAATAGAATTTCAGCTCTTGAAGGAATCTTAGGCATCATCTTATTTCACAGATTCATTTTTATAGAATAAATTCTTTTATTTGAATTACAATTAGCAAGTTACTAAAAGCAATTAGCAACTTACTGTAAGAATTCCAAAATAGATGAAATTTTCTTAATTTAGCCTTTGTCAAGAGACATCCTGAAGTGGGGAATTTTTTTGAATAATAAAACATTAAAGAAAAAGAGACATCATTTTAACATTCAGTTATATTCAGGAACTCAGTCTAGTCTCAAAAAAGTAGTTCAGTTTGTTTCAAGGAGTTTAAAAGATATAATGGCCTCTATTTAGAGTCCCTATTAGTACTTTGATTTGGTAAGAAAATCTTTTGTGGTATTTAAAATGGGTTCTTTTAAGTAAGTTAATCCTTTTGCACTTTTTCATATTACTAATGAAGAAATAACAAATTTTAAACAAAATATCTGCTCCTAATTTTACAAACAAAAATTCTTATTAGAAATTGTTAAATTTCAGTCATCTTTCTATAAAGTCTTTGTGATGTTTAGTAAAAATATTGAGAAAGTTGGTTTTTTATTTCTAGTTTAGGATGAAATGACAAAACACTGAATTTTAACATTATTCCTTTTTTCTTCCTAGAATGAAGGGATTGTAAAGCTTTATAATGAAGGCTGTTGCAAGATCTGTAAGTGAAGACAAATTACATACATTAATTTGATTAGTTTTAATTGCTCATGATTATTATTTTTTCACATAAAATTCAGTTCCTATGTTGCAATGAGGGAAACAAATTTTATAATGTTTATTATTTAAATGTTTTTGTTATGCGGTTGATTATTTTGTAATTTTATCTTCTGGAGCATAAGTTTTTAATTGAGATGAATTTTAATTTAAATATTAGAAATTTATTGTTGCATTTTTCAAAAGGTATTGCACAGGATTTCAGTAGGTTTTAAGTTTGAAAGTGCCCTATGGTGAAATGTGCTTTGAAGAGGCTGAACTACACAAAGTAGGTTATGATGAGACGTCAATAAGGATATAGAAAGTGTGATATTTTCCAAACCTATGGTTCTGTATAATACATTTGAGAAATACCAATTTAGTCAATTATATTTAAATCATATATATAAAACTTCCCATATTTATTCTGACAAAATTATGTGCATGCAATATATTTATTTGAATTATAAGGTTTATTTTATAGTGTGTTTTAATGATTTTAAGGACTGAAATAGAATAGAGGGGTATTCATGCAACCATTTTTATTTATGTGTTTATGATTTTATTTTTTGTGTTCATGAATTTATGTCAAGAAAACGTTTAGAGGGGAGCGGAGGAGTGCTGCTTCATGGGTATGGGGTTTCTTTCTGGGGTGATGAAAATGTTCTGATATTGGATAAGGTGGTAGATGTACAACATTCTGCATGTATTAAATGCTACTAAATTGTGTATTTAAAAATGGTTAGTTTTATTTTAATGCAAATTTCATTTAATAATAGAAAAAAATGTTCAATCTCACATATAATAAAGTTATTAAAATCCAATGAAAATACTAAAACAAAAAAAAAGAAAAATGTTTTAGGAAACTTGGCATAAATAGTAATTTTAACATTGTTTAGAGAAGCTTTTGGGAAAAAAGTCTACAACACAATTCAGGTTAATAATGCCACTGTGTAGGGTTGGATTTTTCGACACAAATTATCATGCCTCTCAAGGGAGATTTCTGAACTTCTTTCATGAAGGGCTAAATCCCATAAATATGTAAGAATAGTCTTGTCTATTTAGAGGTGTTAGTCATATTGAAAACAATATTAAAAGGTATTAGGGACTTACCTGGTGGCACAGTGGTTAAGAATCTGCCTGCCAATGCAGGGGACACGGGTTTGATCCCTCGTCCGGGAAGATCCCACATGCCGCGGAGCAACTAAGCCTGTTTGCCATAACTACAGAGCCTGCGCTCTAGAATCCGCGAGGCACAACTACTGAAGCCCGCGTGCCTACAGCCTGTGCTCCACAACAAGAGAAGCCACCGCCATGAGAAGCCCGTGCACCTCAACAAAGAGTAGCCCCCGCTCACTGCAACTAGAGAAAGCCAGTGCACAGCAACGAAGACCCAACGCAGTGAAAAATAAATTAATTAATTAAAAATAAAATAAAATAATTATCTTTAAAAAAATAAAATAAATTAATATTTTGATGAAACATAAGTAAAATATATATTATTGAACATAATAACAGCTTATAAATCAGAAACTCACCTGTTTTCTACTGACAATTTATTTCTCACAAAATTCCAATGATGGGTTCTGCATTTATCCTGATTTTCAGTTTAGAGAGTTTAAGTAACTCATCTAAGTCATACCTCTTGTGGGATTTCCCTCCAGGCCTGATCTCACAGCCTGCTTCTTAACCGCTAGTAATATTCTGGAACATCATCAGTATAAGTTTTAGGAGAGGGCAGAGGCCGACTGATGATGTCTGCTCATCAGTGCAGGGCTGGAACGACAGAGTCTATTTACATGAGGTGTGAAAAGTAAAATCCAACACATTCATACCCACCCACAACAAACATTCTGATGTCCAATTTGTTCTTGTATTCATTTGCTGGGGCTGCTGTTAACAAAATACCAGAAACTGGGTGACTTAGCAGAAATTGATTGTCTCAAAGTTCTGGAGGTTAGAAGTCTAAAACAAAGGTGTCAGCAGGGTTGATACCCTCTGAGGGCTGTGAGGGAAGGGTCTCCTCCAGGCCTCTCTTCTTGGCTTGTTAGACGGCCATCTTCACGTTCACATGGTGTTCTCCTTGTAAGTGGATCTGTTTCCAAATTTCCAGTCATAAGGACACCAGTCATATGAATTAGGGCCCACCCTAATGACCTCTTTTTCACTTGATTACCTCCGAAAAAAACCCTATCTCCAAATAAGGTAACATTCTGAGGCACATAGGAGTATTTGGAAGACAGAAGTCAACCCATAACAGCTATATTGCCAGCATTTTAGTGGGTAATAGAGTACCACTTAATGCTTTTTAATTACTGGGGCTCTTAGACACATACTAATGAAAATTTTTGCTCATTAGAAATGAGCAGTTTTTCATTGTTTTCTCTGAATCAAATGTAAACTAATGTGTATCAAATAGTCATTGTATCAAGAACTCAATGAGTGAAATTTAGGCTCCAGAATCTAAGGAAGTTTATATTTTTATGCTCTCATGTCTTTTTCCTTCTGCTTCTTTAGATTCTAGACTCTTCCATAGGTATGAGATATAGGAATAGAATCACATTGCAATGTAAACACCTTGAATTCTGTAACCCCATTTTAATTATTAGAGAAGTGAGTGTATTTATGTTATCTGAGGGCAGACAGGGGAAGATCTGTCTGACTTGACCGTATTGCTACTATTGATTGTCCATCACGTGTCAACACTCTATTAAACCCATAGCAGACAGTACTGCAATGAATCTTCACTACAGTTCTGGAAGGTAGGTGGGGAGGTAGGTATGGTTTCCCTACAGGTGAGGAAATGAAGGTTCAGAAAAGTGTATCACACTAGTCAATAACACTCAATAGATTTAGGCCTCTCCATTGCCTGGCCTCAGGATATTTCAATTTTGCCAAGCTCTTTGAAGTACAGAATAATACCAAGCCTCCTCATTTTCTCTCATCTGATGTATAAGCCCTTGTGAAGTAGTTTCTGCTTTGGCATTAGAGAACCCCTGTCTGTAGTCTTTGCTTTTGGGTGACCAGGCTTTATCAGAGAGACTGTGGATATTGTGTATTGTTGCAGGTGCTACGCTAAACAAAATGTGTTACAATAAAGTCTCTGAGGAATAAATAGGAAATGGCTCTTGGCACGAACAAATCCAGCCAACTAACAATACATTTATGCTGTCCCAGTTTCATTCATTGAATGAGTTAACACAAACAGATTTTTACTGAGTGCCTCTCATGTTACCAGACACCCTTTTAGGCACTGGGACCATGATAGAGGATGAAACAATATCTGCATGCATAGTGTATGTTATCAAGAAGGGGAAGAAACAATAAGAGGTAAATATACATTATTATGTCAGGTAGTGATGAATGGTATAAAGAACAATAGCACAGAATAAAAGTGATGGAGAGGGAGGGAAATTGGGTTGTTCATTTAAGTGGGTGATTAGAGAGTGCCTCTGTGATGAGGTGTCATTTGAATAGGGACTGAATGTCCTTGGGAGCCAGCCAGGTAGAGTGAAGAGTGTTCAAGGTGGAGGAAATGGCAAAGTACAGTCACAGCACAGGGATGAAAGTGATAGAAGGAGATAAGGACCTTATAGGTCATGTCAAAGATGGTTTCCTTCTTGACTATTCTTTGTTTTAAAACTTATGAGAATAGAAGGGCTAATGCAGTAACCACTGGGTGAAAGCATCATAAGGAACAAAATAGCCTGCCCTCTGCCACCAACACTGAGCCTCAGTCCACACCGTATTTGGGAGGTCGGGGAAAGGAGAAAAAACAAGCATAGGAGATTGAGGAGGAGCCACAAAGAGATGGGAGGCAGAGCAAAGAGTACGCTCTGGAAGCCAAGTGCAGAAAGTGTATCCAGGAGGAGAGAGTGATGGACTGAGTCAAACACTGCTGAGAAGTCAAGTAGGATGAGAACTGAGATGTGATCTTTGAAAATAGTAATTGAAAGTCATGGATGACCTTGACAAGAACAGTTTAATTTCAGGCAGTCTTTGCTACCCATCTCTGCTTCAACCAGAGTGGCTTAACTTTTATATACTTCACATGTTGGGATTTCATACAAGCATTTATTTTATTTTATTTTATTTATTTTGCGGTACGCGGGCCTCTCACTGTTGTGGCCTCTCCCGTCGCAGAGCACAGGCTCTGGACGCGCAGGCTCAGCGGCCATGGCTCACGGGCCTAGCCGCTACGCAACATGCGGGATCTTCCCGGACTGGGGCACGAATCCTTGTCCCCTGCATCGGCAGACAGACTCTCAACCACTGCGCCACCAGGGAAGCCCTCAAGCATTTATTTTAAATAAAGATTTTGCGACTAAACTCATTTGAAGATTGGAGCTCTAATTCCAGTTTTTTGCAAACAAGGAAACTCAGAATGATTGAGTCTCTTTCCTAAAATGACAGAACAAATTAGTAACAGAGTGAGATGAGAACCTTGGTTGTTTTGTATCCTGATTCAGGGATTACATTCTCTATCATACAGCATTAACTATATATTATTGGGTGTATTATCAAGTGATAATACATCATGCACACAGAAGCATATTAATAGATTAATTAATAAAAGTGTTTTCATTAGAAATTGTGACATCATTTCAGAGCCATAAAATCAAGTATGAGTCATCCATACATTTCAACATGGTTGATAATAATTCAGTTACATTCTTGAATTTTACATTAATATCCATTAAGATAATGTGATTTTAAATCTATCAGTTTATATTTTAAAATTGATTTATATATATGTATGTATGCCTTAATTATGTACATGTATATTTACCTGTACATGTACAGGTAAATATGTATTACATTAAAATATAATGTATAAATATTACATTAAATATAATAATAAATATACACCTGACACAGGTTGATGTTAGCATTACTCCATGTGTGGAATATGTTTGATTTATGATTATGATAATTATTCTAAGACAATAAGATAAAGAGATAAATATAAAGCTAGAAAATATATGAGAAAAGAAGTTGAAAATAAATATTAACATACACTATGTAAGAGTAAAATTCTCACTATCTCTTATTATAGAAATATGTTTTATATAAATATATCAGTTTTCAATTATAAATATATTCATATGTTTAATTGAATTAAGAAACAATTTGATATGGACTTTTGATGAATAAATATATTCTGTATTTTATCAGGCAAACGAGACGAAAGAATATGCCAGAAAGTGATTATTAGATCAATCATAAGGAAACAGGACTGTATAAGTCAAACCTCTGTAAGTGGAAAAATATCATTTGTTACATAAAGCGTATGTGTCTTTCCAGAAGTATATGTGTCACAGCACTGGTAAGTTTGTAAGCCAACAAAATGCCAACACTTAAAATATTTAACTTCTGGAGATTATTCCTACATTCTAATATTAAAATATTCTGTTTGTGAAGAAGTATGAATTATTCTTGGCATAAATAATCAACAGTTCTGAATGTTAATTGCAATACAGAGAGATGGAAATTTAAACCTAAATATATTTGACCACATATTGTCTTAAGTGTGTAATTTTAATCAGCAAAAATAGTCTTAGTTCTAACTTTTCCCACTTTAATAAGACCTGTCTGATTCTATAGTCTACTTAGTTGTGATACAATACAGGTTACAATAGAATCATTAGATTGTGATTACTATATTCCATAGATCTGTCTAGTTTTGTGTGCACATTTCATACTTTGAGTTATGTCAGATTGCCATCTTGGACAAACAATATGCTACCTTAGTGGAATCAATATCACTGTCTTAAAATTTTTTAAACAATTTTCTCATCTCTTCTTACAGATAAATGTTGCATCTTGCGATGGAAGATGCCCATCAGCTACCATATTTAACATCAATATTGAGAGCCAACTAAGATTCTGTAAGTGTTGTCGTGAAAATGGGGTGCGCAACTTGACTGTGCCGCTGTATTGCTCAGGCAATGGCACTGAAGTCCTGCACACTCTCCAGGAACCTATAGACTGCACATGCCAGTGGAATTAAATTCTTGGATTCCAAGAACTCTATGCAACATCATAAGGTCAAATGGAGTTAATTTTTATCACTCTTTTTAAGGCACTGGGCAGATTTATACTGTTTAATAATGTATTTTTCAGACTACTGGGATATGGCAATTTAACACTTGCTACAAAATAAATAAAATTTCCAGGAAAAACTAGATTTATTGACTTAGTCTATTTTAGAGAATCAAATGATTTTAAGGTGTTCAGCTGAAATGCTGTTATGTATATAATTGCAGCATGCAATTATATTCTCATCTATTAGAAGGTTGTTTTGTAGGATTCTTTCAGTTTCACTCAATAGTCTTTTCTTTTTAATTTGAAAAGTCTGCCATAGCTATTCGAATTAAGATACTCTTCATTGCTACTGTTTATTCTGGTAAATGTAATCGGTTAATAGTGGCATCTGGATAGTCATAAAGAGTGGTACACTTAGAGACTGATCATAGAACAATAGGATTTTAGATTATTTGAAATCTGAGTGGATATTAGGAATGTTATTGCAAATTTCCCTTATTTTGCAAATTTATCAGATAACCAGAGAAGCTATGTGACTTGTACAAATTCGTCCGGTGTAATGATATAGTGAATTCATGTTAACAGCTGGATTAAGTCTACATCTTTGACATTCCAGCAATATGTTCTTTCCTTTTGAACAGTATGGTAAGGTGTGTATCACAGAACCTTTTATTCTTAAAGAGTTTGCTTTGCCTAGAATTAAGAATTTTAAACTCAATTCCTTTAAAAACAAGGAAAAAATGCCACACATACATATGTATATATGTAATAGTTACCTGAATAATAAGGAACGGGGAAATGTAGCATCATTTGCTAAATAGAGGAGGGAGATCTCGGGCTTTTATTTTTTGTACCATTAAAACTGTTTTCAAATATGTTGTTATTATTTAACATTTAGTTAGCTATTTACTGTCTCACAGACGTCTGATTTTTGAGATGTATTTGCCTAACTATTGAAGTTGCATGCTATTTTTCTGTTCATGCTGCTGTTTTGCCAATGAAGGATGAAATAAAATGATTTGAATGTATTAGTAATTCTACAGTGGAATGCCGCACTTTTTAAAGACAGTAGATTATTGACATTTGCAAGGAATATATTCTAAGATCTTTGCAAACCCCCCAATTGTTTGCCACTTATAGTATATAATTATCTGATTCTCCTCATCTGTAAAAAGGAGAGAATGCCCCACTTGGTATGATTGTGAGGATCAAATGAAGTTGAACATCAATGAGAGAAGAGTAAAACTGCATTGAAAAGTGGTTGTGGGAGCCTGATGACTAGGCTGAGCTAGGTGATTTGTTTCTATTTCAAAATCATGCTACCCAGAAAAATTACAACAGATTAGATATTTTGGGACCCCCAGGGTTACTTAGAAATGGATGAAAGAATCAAATGAACGTTGCATCTGCAAAGCCCCAGTATCTACTGTATATAAAAATTGATTTTATCTTATTTGCACTTAATAACACTTATAAGTGTTCTGTCTAGACATTAACATTTCAATATTCTTTGATTCCTGTTAACATATAGATTGAATCAAATCTATTTGGTTAAAATATACTAACATTTTGCTTAAGAGGAACTGTATTTACCTCAAATGAGGTACAGAATATTGTATATTGTCTACCACTCATTTATTTTCATGCTCTGTTAAATATTTATTATATTAAAAATATTGAATTGTCTTTAAACCTATTTGTGGGGAAAAAGGGAAACATTTTCCTAGAACTTCATAAACATTCTCAAATACAATAAATCTATATTGAGCACTTGCTATGTGTCAGGCACTGTTCTAAGCTCTTGAGAACATGGGCAATACAAAATAGACACAGGGCTCACCCTCATGCAACTTAGAGTCTAGTGAGAAAGTAGGTATTGCATAAATAAACACACCTGCGGGGAAAGTCCAGAAGGAAAACCCAAAATTCTTTGGAATGTAGTTCAAGGTGGCCATCAAATCAGCAGAGGGGTACATATGGACTTTCCATAAATGGTGTTGGGACAACTGGATAGTAAACTGAATAAAGAGATGTTAGATCAGGGTATATGGAGTCTGGGATATGAACTTCTCAATGTAGAACAATATATTTTTTGATTTCTGAATTATGTTTGTATCACATATTCCTCACACTTAAATTAGTTATAAAATAAGTATAAGGGATCTTAGAAAAGAACAGTCAGGAAAGGAGGCTGAGAAAGAATAGTTATAGAGTTTGGAGTAAAGCCTGGAGCCTTAATGGAGGTCATAGAAGCCAGGAATTGGAGTTATTCTGTCAAAGGGTGATGAAAAGTCATTTGATTTATAGAAATAAGAGTTCATTGGTGTTTCTTATTATGAACAAAAGCCATAATGAAGTGGTGTATTAGTCAGTTTGGGCTGCTATAACAAAACAGCACAAACTGGGCAACTTAAAAACATCAGACATTTATTTCTTACAGTTCTAGAGACTGGGAAGTTCAAGATCAAGGTGCCAGCAGATTTGGTGTCTGGTGAGGGTCTGCTTCCTGGCTCAAAGACAGCAGTCTTCTTGCTGTATCCTTTCCATGACAGAAGGGGTAAAGGAACTTTCTGGAGTCTCTTCTAAAAGGGCACTAATCCCATTCGTGGGGGCTCCACCCTCATGTTCTACTCACTGCCCAAAGGGCCCACCTCCTAATACCATCATATGGAAGGACTTCAACATATGAATTTTGAGGGGACATGGCCATTCAGCCCATTGCAAATGAGTTGAAAGGTGATAAGTAGATGATAAATTGGACTCAATATGTGCACTGCTCCTGATGTACTCATGCCCAGATTCACTCAAACACATGCTTATGTTTCTGCAGCTGGTGCCGCCTGCCCCCATCTTCATGACAGTTTCCCCTCCCAGGCAGCCTGAGGCAGCTAGGCAGGAACAGCACAGCACATGTGCAGCAGGCCCAGACTAAGCCATTGACCTGCTTGCCTTACTCTGACCACTGTCTCAGTCTTCTGGGGAGGAAGGACTGCATCCCTCCCCCATGTCTGCCTTAGGGGCTCTGGTTTCTCCTGCCACTTCTGAGCCTGGAAGAAGTATCATGCCCCCTGATTACCATGAAGAACTGAGTAATGCAGCCTGGAAAAAAGGAGGAATTAATACCCTGTGAAGTAAACTCTGAACAATGGACAGGTCCAGGAGCCAGCAGGTAAATTGCTCACTGTCACCCCTCATCCTCAATGACTATTCCAAGATGCAGTGGTTCCATTTGGCCTTTCCAGATATATCTGTTTTGTGTAAGCAGTGGCCTGCTCTCTAACAATCTGACTTGTATTAGCTTTTGTCCCTCTCCTGCCTCACTTTCCTTAAATCAGTTCCTTGTAGAGTCTTCTTCACCTCAGTAAATGACAACTGTCAAATTTAGTGTGTGTGTGTGTGTTGCATTAAAACTACAAGATGTGATTTTTAGCTTAGATTTTTTAAACAGCTAACACTCTTTATTGAGTCATTTTGGAAGGGAGAAGAGTAAAAACAAACTCTCTTGTATTGTTTGTAGGAGAAAAATAATACAAAACATACACATAAATAATTTCTATTGTCATTTTGTTTATTTTTGTTTTTCTCCCTGCCCCTCCTGATCTGGGATTAAATTGAATATAATTTTTAATTTCTTTAAGAATTTTTAGTGAAAGCAGTCTTGAGAAAAAAGAACAAAGCTGGAGTTATCATGCTGCCTTACTTCAGACTATATTACAAAGTTACAGTAATCAAAATAGCATGGTATTGGCACAAAAGCAGACACATAAATCAATGTATCAGAATAGAGAGCCCAGAAATAAACCCACACACCTATGGTCAATTAATCTATGACAAAGGAGCCAATAACATATAATGTAGAAAAGACAGTCTCTTCAGTAAGTGGTACTGGGAAAACTGGACAGCTATATGTAAAAGAATAAAACTAGAACATTTTCTCACAGCATATACAAAAGTAAACAAAATGGATTAAAGACCTAAATGTAAGATCAGAAACCATAAAAGTCCTAGAAGAAAACATAGGCAGAACACTCTTTGATATAAATCATAGCAATATTTTTGAATCTGTCTCCTAAGGCAAAGGAAACAAAAGCAAAAATAAACAAACAGGATTTAATTAAACTTAAAGGCTTTTGCACAGCAAAGGAAACCATCAACAAATAAAAAGACAACCTATTGAAGGGGAGAAAATATTTGCAAATGATATGACCTATAAGGGGTTGATATCCAAAATATATAGACAGCTCATACTATTCAATATCAAAAAAATGAACAACCCAATTTAAAAATGGGCAGAAGACCCAAATAGACACTTTTTTCTAAAGAAGACATACAGATGGCTAACAAGCACATGAAAAAATGTTCAACATCACTGATCATCAGGGAAATGCAAATCAAAACCACAATGAGATATTACCTCACACATGTCAGAATGGCTATCATCGAAAAGTCTATAAATGAGAAATGTTGGCAAAGATGTGGAGAAAAGGAACCCTAGTACACTGTTGGTGGGAATGTAAATTGGTGCAATCACTATGGAAAACAATATGGAGATTCCTCAAAAAACTAAAAACAGAACTACCATATGACTCAGCAATTCCACTATTGGCTATATAGCTAAAGAAAATGAAAACATGAATTTGAAAAGATACATGCATCCTAACGTTCACAGCAGTATTATTTACAATAGCTAAGATATGGGAACAACCTAAGTTTCCATCAACAGATGAATAGATAAAGAAAATGTGGGGCTTCTCAGGTGGCGCAGTGGTTGAGAGTCCGCCTGCCAATGCAGGGGACACGGGTTCGTGCCCCGGTCGGGGAAGATCCCACATGCCGCAGAGCAGCTGGGCCTGTGAGCCATGGCCACTGAGCCTGTGCGTCCGGAGCCGCCTGTGCTCCACAACAGTGAGAGGCCCGTGTACCGCCAGAAAAAAAAAAAAAAAAAAAAAAAGAAAGAAAATGTGGTATATACATACAATGGAATATAACTCAGCCATAAAAAAGAATGAAATTCTGCTATTTGCAACAACATAGATGGACCTGGATGGTATTTTGCTTATTGAAATAAGTCAGACAGAGAAAGACAAGTACTGTATGTTATCACTTATAGGTGGAATCTAAAAAAATAAATGAACAAAATAGAGACTCATGGATATAGAGATCAAACTAGGGGTTACCAATGGGGGAAGGGGGAGGGGCAAGATAGTGGTAGGGGATTAAGAGGTACAAACTAGTCTGTATAAGATAAATAAGCTACAAGGATATATTGTACAGTACAGGAAATATAGCTTTCTGAGCTTTTTATATGAAATTAATTACCATGCAATGTTTCAAGATTAATGTTCACATTACACGGAAAATAACACTATTGAAATCCAGATATCTCAATAATTTCTTAAAATTAATCTATTGAGAACATGTGTGGCTACAATATATAGATTCAGAAGATTTCAAGATACAGAATAAGTATGACTCTGATCAGAGGGCCTGTATGTAGCCCAAGTGGATTAGGATTCATGTTTGTGCTAATATTCCCAGACAGGGTCGCTGTGAATGATTGTACATTTTGGTCCCAGTATTAAAGTGCTCATCTGAGAGGCGAAGCTGTGCTGAAATCTGACTCAGGTTCCTCAAGCCAGGTCATGAACCAAGACAAGAGACTGTTTCTACTCAGAGGATGAAATTCCCTTTTCTTTGTACAAAGGCACTGGCCTCTTGCCAAGCCAAACACCCGTCTTTGGGACTGTATCTTCCCAGAGGGAGGAGCCTGTTTCTAATAACTCCTGAGGTAAGAAAGGGGAGGCATTTTCTAATTCATCCATCAGACATTGTGCCTTTTCCTAATACACCTGTCATGAGTAGGCACCTTTTCCTAATTTGCACAAAGGTCAGCAACTGTCTGTTCCCAGCCTTCATTTCTTTCTAATAAAGTCTTAAAAATGACTATAGTGCTTGAAATCTTGCCTCTAGACTGCATCTCTGGGGAAAAAACCCTTAACTTTCAGAGTTTTTCTTCAACAACTGCTAACTAGAAAGCTTTAAGTTCTAGCTAACATAAAAGTCCTATTATTAGATTATCTATTATCAGAAAATACAGAGATTAGCAAATCTTGAGATTGATAAAAAAATAAATTATACTTACTAAAGAGTATGGAATTTAAGTTTTCTGCTTTCTCAATCATATTTGTGTCAAAATTATCTTAAATTATATGTCTATATTTTCTATTAAAAGCTATATATGACACATATAAATAACTTGTAGTTTTGTGACCCAAGTTAATAGTTCTATATGTGAGTAAACTATAATCCTTACCATCAGTGTCAATGGCTCCAGTATTTGCTTATGTTTATTTCCTTGTTGCTTGATTTAAATCTCCAAGTAATTTTTCTCTAGAAAAGTACATGGAGTGTATATTTTCTAAATTTTTAATCACAGTGTATCATGACAGCTAAGATTTCAGGCTCTCAGACCAAGTACGTACAAATTCAACTCCTGATACCTTCTTTTGCTGTGTGACTCTAAGTAAATTTAACGATTTTGCACTTCATATTTTTCAAATTTCTCATTGGATTAGTGTAAGGCTAATGGACTTAATGCTTGTAAAGCACTTACTATAGTGTTTAACATGTAAAAAGGACTTGATATATATTAGGTGAGTATAAAAACCTGAGGTGATAGTTTGCTCCTCCTTACATCCTTTCATGCTCCTCTGATCACCCAAATTGTCAAAATTCATGAAAAACTACAATTTCCTTCTTTCACAGCTACTGTTTTTGTTGTTAGCCATCTTTCTTCATCTCTAATGTTTGTGTTGTGATGGCCACTCATAAAATACAGTGGGATGCTGTTAAAACCTGTTGTTTCCTGGCAGCTACTATGTCTGAATAGATATAGAAAGACCAGGGAGACAGTTGGAATGAAAGAAACTTCAGGTACTTTTGAAAGATGCACTTTTGTAATAATACAGTTTCTGACCAGTTTCTGGTATTTACAGATCTCAAAACTCCAAGTTAAGGAATTGGAAATGGGAGAGCTGTAAATTATTTCCTTTCCCTTTTCCTGGTAGACTTTGATCTATTATAAATAACAGAATTTCTTCCAAAATCAGTTTTGTTCTGTTAAGCAATTTTAGTTTATGAATTTTTTTGTTTTTATATTTTTCTGTTTCTTCACTGTTTAGAGATACATTAGCCAGGGTTACACTGAAGTGCTGGTGATACACCATTTTAAACTTGAAGATCCATTTAGACATTTTTTTTATGGTGCCCAAAATTTGGAAACAAATAATCTACAGTTCTACAGTTCAGTTATTGTTATATAAATTATATGATATTCATAACTTGGATTATTATGCACAATTCAAAATTATATTTTCAAAGATTCTTTACTGAAGCAACATGTTTTGTGAAAAAAAGCAAAATATAAAAGTAAATAATTTCAATCTTGCCAAAATATATATATATGCATTGTATAAACAATATCGGGAAGAAACAGATGAATATGTTCAACACTTGCTATCTTGGGCTGGTGGGATTATGGGTAAATTTATGGTAAATTATGGTACATTTTCCATGTATACAAAGATGTATACATCTTTTGTATACACCTGTGTACCAAAAATGTATACAAAATGTATACATCTCTTTAAAAAGCAAGTGTTTCTTTGGGGATTTGAAAAAACAGATTTTTTTTCTTTTTTCTTTTTAAGGAGAAAGTGAAGTCCTTAGAGAAACAATTGTGGTAGATGGGACTAAAATCAAAATTACCCCGAAGTATAAATTTTATTACTTAAGTAATACATAAACAATTCTACTCATTTTTGCATTTTTTCTTTAGAATTAGCCATTTTGAATAGTATCAACCTCAAACAAACATTGTAACACTTAATAGAAGAGAAAAATAGAAAACTGGTTAGCTTAAGTAAAGGAGTCTATATTGTGATTCATGTGGAATTTGTGGCCCATATTTTTTTTTTTTTTTTTTTTTTTTTTTTTTTTTTTTTTGCGGTACGCGGGCCTCTCACTGTTGCGGAGCACAGGCTCCGGACGCGCAGGCTCAGCCGCTCCGCGGCATGTGGGATCTTCCCAGACCGGGGCACGAACCCGTGTCCCCAGCATCGGCAGGCAGACTCTCAACCACTGTGCCACCAGGGAAGCCCTGGCCCATATTTTAAGAATGATGTTTGTTTGTATTAAAAGAGAAATGCTCACCAGCCTTTTAAAATTTACTACAGTGGTAATTGTTTCTCTTCACTTAAGAATTAGAGATATTGGGCTTCCCTGGTGGCGCAGTGGTTGAGAGTCTGCCTGCCGATGCAGGGGACACGGGTTCGTGCCCTGGTCCGCGAAGATCCCACATGCCACGGAGCGGCTGGGCCCGTGAGCCATGGCCGCTGAGCCTGCGCGTCCAGAGCCTGTACTCCGCAACAGGAGAGGCCACAACAGTGAGAGGCCCGCGTACCGCAACAAACAAACAAAAAACACAAGAATTAGAAGATATTGAAAAGGAACACTGCTTATATCTATCATTGTCAAAAAATGACCATCTTCAAGAGCTTGATTTTGGCTAAAATAACATGCATATACTACGTGTTTATGTGGCACACATAGTTGAAATAAAGCACTACATTTTCTTGTCATCTGTGGAACACTTATTTTTTGTGCCCTTTTCTTTCCTGGATAAGAATTATATATTTTGTAATACATATAGTATACTTTTAGCACCCAAATCTTATCACTGATTTTATTTTAGAATAGTACAAACTCCGAGATCAAATATCAACTTTAAATAAAATGTCTATAAAATTTTGCAAAGAAGTCTTAAGGAAATAAACTGACCATAATATTAGGATAATAAATACCAAATATATGAGAATTATTCAATGATGAGAACAGTACAATAAAATCAACATTTAGAAAATGATTTAACTTAAGAAATAAAGTACATAGGTTATAAATATATTAGACCTTTTGCTAAAAGTAGTACCTAAATACCTGTACTTTTTAAGTTATATTCATTTCCTTGATCTAGCCTCAGCTCTAAATTATATCAAATAAGACAAAATTATTTAGTCAATGAGCAAGGAGATTCTATAGCTCTTTATGTAATTAATGGTTAGGAGAACAGACTCTGGCACTAGAGTGTCTGGGTTCAAATCCCAGTGATGTTACTTACTACTCTGGGAGAGGAGCTGTAGCATGAGTGCCAGTCCGATGGATTCCTTCAAAGAATTTGAGAATTTGAGATAACCGGACTTTGAGATGGGCAAGAGAGAATGAAATGCTGGGACTTGTATGCATTGACCTCTGCTTCCCTTACTCTGCTAGCTTCATCTTTCCCACTGCATCCCAAGTTGTCACATGTGCAGCTTTGATAACTGCAACCTTGCATACAGCCACAGCTACGCAGCTTTGGTGAAATCATCTTTATTATGTTTGTCAACAGAGAGGAAGGGGCATCTGTCTCTGAGCTCTTGTTGGGAAATCCTGTGCAATGATTGGTCAGGCTTGCTTATCACCTGATCAATCACATCGACTGTTGGGTGTGTATTAGCTTTCTATTGCCATGAAACAAATTACCACAAATTTTGTGGCTTGAAGATAAATGTTCATTAACTGACAGTTTCTGTGGGTCAGGAGTCTGGACAGAGTTTAGCTGGGCTCTCAGGATCTCACCAGGCTGAAATTAAGTTGTTAGGTGGGACTGTGATCCATCATCTGAGGTTCTGGGTCCTCTTCTTCCAGGCTCATTTAGGTTGTTGGCAGAAATTAAGTTCCTTGTGATTGCAGAAAACTGAGGCCTGTTTTCGTGCTGGCTGTGGGCTGGGGCACACCCTTAGCTACTGGAGGTTACGCTTGTATTCTAACCACTTGGCCTTCTCACATCATGGCTGCTTACTTCTTAAAGGCCGGCAGGAGGATCCCTCTTTTGTTCTGCTACAGTGAAGTCTTATATAATGTAACACAGCCATGGAAGTGACTGTTATTTTTACAGGTCCCACCAACCCTCAGAGGAGGGGGATGGTACAGGGTGTGACTACCTAGGGTTAGAATATTGGGTGTCATCCTAGAATTCTGCCTACAGTAAGGGTTAGAGTATTATGCTTGGCCCAGCCAGTATCACTGGCCATCCGTATAAGCTCACAGAGCTCCGTCATCCTCTACTCTCCTATGAAGGGAGACAAAAACAGTACCACTAATTTATCCAGCTTAGCAGATTTAAGGAAAGATGTTTTTATGTTGGTCTTTAATCTTTTTCTCTAATTTTTCAAGGTGTAAGGATAATGGACTTTCCCTCTGGATATAAAGCCCTTGCAGTAAGTCAGGATTTCACTTCTGCCTCTCCTTTTCTTTCCCTCTACCTAAGATACTTTCTGCATCAAAGTTTCCCAGTAAAAGTTTACTGAACTGAATTCATTACATGTTAAGTGTGTTGATAATCTCATTTAGAAAAAAATTCCCACCCATCCTGGCATACTTGTTAACAAATCTAGCAGGAAAGCCATAAACTTAATGGACCAGACCTCTGAATTACTTCACAACCACCCCTATTCTGGAGATGAAGATCCTCTTTGTATAGTCCTGATTCTCAACATGACATCTGCATTTTAGTCCACACCAATAGATATAGATAAAACCAATTTCTAATCTTGGATTCTGACACACAGCCAATAACACTTGATTAAACACAACATTTTCACTCAAAGTAAATTAATTTGGATTATTTTGGATAATTAAATATTTTCATAAAAGATCAAAATAACTACTTTTCATATTGTATAAATGAATATGCTAAAAGAGACTACCACCCATTTTAAGGAAGTTTTACATTGTAGAAAAGGCCAATCCTACTTACAGAACCAAAAAGCCAATCTTTTTGGCACCACATTTAAGAAATCAAATACAGATGAAAAAATGCTGCTAATCCATCTTTTATTTTCTTTCTCTTTTAACTTACGCCAGCAAAATAAAGCTTAGGAATTCTATAGCAACAATAGCTTCCCATTAAATAGTGATAGAAATATGGCTCACTTTGATTACATATCAGCTTGTAAAAGTGTTATTTTTGTGAGAAAAGTTTGAGTAAAATATCTTCTTTGAAAGAGGAAATTTAAAAAGATCTGTAAGAACAGGAAACATGAGACAAGGAAAGACAAAAAATAGTGCCACTAGTTTTCCAATTCAGAAGATTTAAGGAAGAATGTTTTTATGTTGGTCTTTAATTTTTAAGTATAGTTCCATTTAAATCTTAAAACAGTACACTTTTCTACACTCTGGAATGTGACAGATCTTGGCCACTCTAAAGGTTAACACATAGTTTAAAAAACAAAATACAACTGAGCAAATTTTACAGATCTTATTGGCTTATTCAAGGATGCATGAAAGGGGCAGCATCCAATCTAGCAGACAGAAAAGAGCTCCAAGGAGCTGTATAAAATGAAAGATTTTTACAGGCAGAAGGGATCAGGAACAAGGAAGTTATGCTAGATGAAAAAGAGCAGTTGGTTATGACAAGGTCACTTTCCTTTAGGGAATGGCAGGAGTCTATCAGGCAGATTACCTAACTAGTACTAATCAGGAGATTCCTGATTGACTGGTGTAAGATTCTGGTCAATCTGGGAGAGCTGAAACTGTAATTAAGTCTTCGTTTGGTGATGTAAAGCTTAGCATAAGTGACTCCACTTGGGGCCTGTTGTCTTGTTTTTAACAACATTAAGAAAGTTTCTCATGAATACTGCAAAGGACTCTGAAAAAGACTCTTAAGAGTTCATGGCAAAGGCAGAAGTTTACAGTAATATTATAAATCACGCATGGGTTTTTCCAGAGTGGCATGATTCATGTTAAAATTTCTATTCAATATTTCCAAAAACATTTTTTTTTGTTTGTTTGCGGTACGCGGGCCTCTCACTGTTGCAGCCTCTCCCGTTGCGGAGCACAGGCTCCGGACGCGCAGGCTCAGCGGCCATGGCTCACGGGCCCTGCTGTTCCGCGGCATGTGGGATCCTCCCGGACCGGGGCACGAACCCGTGTCCCCTGCATCGGCAGGCGAACTCTCAACCGCTGCGCCACCAGGGAAGCCCTCCAAAAACATTTTTATCCTTTACATTTTGGTAAGTCCCAAGTGCCACCTAGAAAAGGGAGTTTTATAATATTCCATCAACAAGTATTTATTCAAAAAATATTTGTAGAGTGCCTACTATATAAGGTACCATGATTGGCTCCACAGGTAGTATGATCAATGGGACATAAATTTTACCTTCAGGCAGATTATAGTCTGGTAGAGAAGATGTCCACAGATATCTATATAAAAAATATAATTCAGTGAAGCATCCATTAGAGGCATTAAGTACCACAGAAGCACAGAGGAGGGGGATATGACTCTTGTGAGGAGGACCCAGGCAAAGCTTCATGAAAAAGGTAAGATAGAAGGGAACTTTTAAGGACAAAACCAAAAATGTATGAAGTGAACTGAAAATATTTCTGGAAGACTTCAATGGGCAGAGTAAGGAATTAGGAAGGCTGAGGAGCCATTGAAGACACTGTGAGTAGGAGATTAACATTATCAGAACTGACTACTTTAGGAAGATTAATCTGAGGACAGTTGAAAATGGATTGAAGTAGGGGAAAAACTAGAGCTAGAGAGGCCTGTTTTAGATCAATCTAATAAAAAGAGATGAAGGGAGGTCAAATATCTAGATGTGATATTGTGATTTATATTTGGAAATATATATTTGGCCTTAGTCCTCATTTCTGGCACAGAGCTCCTAAAACCTTTGGAATTTCCTAAGTGGTGAGAGCCATAAAAGTGTCTCTTGTTGTGTTAAGGTAATTTTGGGGCCTAAGGATGGGAACTGGTTGCCAGGAGAACCAATCATGTGATTAGATGGTTTGATCTTTCAAGCTGGCCCCCAGCCTCTGGAGGGGGGTGGAGGCTGGAGGTTGAATCAACCACCAGTGGCCAATGATTTAATCAGTCATGCCCATGTAATGAAGCCTCCATAAAACCCAAAAAAGACAGGGTTTGAAGAGCTTCTGGGTTGGTGAACACTTGGAGATTTGGGGAGAATGGCTTGCTCCAGGAGTGTATGGAAACTCCACACCCATTCCCACATACCTTACCTTATTCATCCTTCAGTCCAGCTGTTCCTAAATTATATCCTCTTATAATAAACTGGTAATCTAGTAAACAGGTTTCCTGAGTTCTGTGAGTCATTCTAGCAAATAAATCGAACCCAAGGAAGGTTTGTGGCAACCTCCGATCTGTAGCTGGTTGGTGAGAAGCACGGTTAACAACCTGGGCTTGCGACTGGCATCTGGGGGCAGGGGTC
Organism: Phocoena sinus; assembly: GCF_008692025.1. Taxonomy (NCBI): domain Eukaryota; kingdom Metazoa; phylum Chordata; class Mammalia; order Artiodactyla; family Phocoenidae; genus Phocoena; species Phocoena sinus. The sequence continues at coordinate 38,770,724 of NC_045772.1, read as the reverse complement.
AGTCTTGTAGGACTGAACCCTTAACCTGTGGAATCTGATGCTATCTCTGAGTAGATAGTGTCAGATTGAACTGAACTGTAGGACACCTAGGTGGTGTCCCAAGCTTTGCCTGGTGTTACAGAGGTGTGCCCCCCTTAACACACACACACACCTCACATGTTGGAATTAGATTCAGGAATCCGAAAGATTAGATGACAGGGAAAGAGGGCCCAGATTGAGATAGTAACAGCAGGAGCCAAGAGGAGTAAGTTTACGCACAGAGTCAGAGTATACAACACTCAGCAGCTCCTTCACTAGAAGTGAAGCTCCATGAAGGGGAGGACTAATTGCACCTGTTGCTAGCCCTCAGTGCTTAGCACCGTGCTTGCACATAATATGCACTCAATATTTCTGACTGAATAAATGACTGGAATTTAAATGTGAGGAAGGGGTGGGTATTGTGTTTACTTGTATATTTGCCATGTTTCCATCAGGGATGTGGTTAATGCAGCTATGTCCACCCAACTTCTGGTGAAGACAACGGTTACCTTTCATAACAGATACATAAATAAGACCCCAAACAACACATTTCCTAATAGGGAATTCACCTTGTAAGACGTTAGTGATCTCCATTATTGCTTAAATGACTTTCGTTTGTGTTTCTCCATCTGAAAAATACATTATTTTCCTTGAGAATAAATGCCCTGAAATTGTACTAAATCTACACTTTCCGTTTTCTCAAAAGAAAAGATCCATGATTTTCTTGAATCTTTCACTTCATTTCTCTATAACTAAGTTCCTAGGTCAAAAAAAGGGTAAGGCAGGAACAAGGCCATACTTGTTATTTGATGGGGTAACCCTTCAGGAAGGAGAGCTTTTTAGGAAACCTCCTTGATTAACTTGCTACCAAGTTTATCGACCTAGTGGAGAGACTGATGTAAACTACAGAAGTTTTTGACAGCTGCTTATTTAAAATGCAATTGTTTGCACAGCAAATGTATGACAAAAAAGCCATGTTGAAATATATACACTTTATTTTTTTATTTAATTCACTTGATGGATTTTAATTTTATTTATTTTTCAGACCAGTTTCCTGATTTTTCTATCCCCCCAAGTTTTATAACACTGTATAAGTTTAAGGTGTACAGCAAAATGATTTGGTAGATGTATCTATTGTGAGGTGATTACCACAATAAGTTTAGTTAACATCCTTGATAGATTTTTTTTTTTTTTTTTTTTTTTTTTTTTGGGGTATATGGGCCTCTCACTGTTGTGGCCTCTCCCGTTGCGGAGCACAGGCTCCGGACGCGCAGGCTCAGTGGCCATGGCTCACGGGCCCAGCCGCTCCGCGGCATGTGGGATCTTCCCGGATCGGGATACGAACCCGTGTCCCCTGCATCGGCAGGCGGACTCCCAACCACTGCGCCACCAGGGAAGCCCTAGATTTTTAATTTGATCATATTTCTCACAGACTAAAAGCTAATTCATTGGCAATGAAATCCTTTGTGATATAATGCCTTGACACTTTCCACTTTTAAAGACTAAAGATATGTAGGGCTCTCAGGAATTAAAACAACATATAGTTCACATGTTTAACTGCTTGAATTAAGACATGGTCTGTGACATCATGAAGTTCCTAATCTGGCTGAGAATATATATAAATACATAAAAAGTAAATTTTTGTGTTACAATGTAAACAGAGTTCTATAGGAAAACAGAAGTGCAAAGGTTTATGGCCTGTTGCTTCACTGAGGATATAAATTAGCGTGCCAAGTAAGAGGAGAGAGGTGAAGTTGGAAAAGTGAATTTGGCCAGAGGTACATCGTAAGCAACCAAGAGTCAGAAGAGACTTTTAAGTACGCACCTAAAAAGTAAGCTTTGTTTTGTTTTGTTTTTCAAACCATTCTTATTTACTTACTTAGGCTGCGCTGGGTCTTAGTTGTGGCATGCCGGACTCTTAGTTGCAGTATGCAGCCTCTTAGTTGCAGCTTGCATCTAGTACCAGGGATCAAACCCAGGCCCCCTGCGCTGGGAGCGCGGAGTCTTACCCACTGGGCCGCCAGGGAAGTCCCAAAGTAAGTTTTTAAGTATGCTCATGTGTGTATTTCAGAAAGATCACATTAGCTAACAGTGTATAGGAGAGACTGGGGATATCAGATAAAGAGACAGTCCAAGTATGAGTTTATTTGCATTAATCCAGTGAACCAATATTAGTTGTCACTCTATTAAGTGTTTACACTTTACTAAGCACTGTTTAAGCTTACTTTTGGCCACAGTCAACTTTTCAGAGAGATGATCAGCTAGTAAAGGGAGCCATAGGATCTGAACTGAGTTTCCAACTCTTAAACATGGCACATACTTTCCAGAGAGAAAGGTAATTGGGTTTTCAGTTAAGCCCATGACTGTGGGAATAGAGAGGAAGTAATCAACCTAAGAAATATTTTAGAAGGGGAACCAAAGGGATTTTTGAGGACAACTTGGCTTTGAGTAGCGAGGGAAAAGATCTGAGGATGTAGAGTTGGTGATTTTTTTGTTTGGTTGGCTGACCCTCCGCTGCTCAGGAAAGCCTGGGAGAGGGAAGATCGTGAATTTAGTTTTGGAAGGATGCTTTTGAGTTGACTGTGGGGGACATCCATGTGGATATGGCCAATGCAGACCTGTAAATACTGCTCTGAAGCCCTGGAAAGAAATGGGATCCAAGATGGCATGACTGGGAGTCTGAATATGACTGAAAAACATAAAAGTGAATGAAATAACCCCGACTCATGAAGGGTTGGATGGGACCTGGGAGTGCTTGCACATGCACCTAGGCCAATGTCTTCAAGAGCAACAAAATACATGGAAACTGTAAGGGACTAAAAATAATTGCTTGAATGCACAGATGGGGCTAATATTAACAATAAGATACAAAAAGGCCACAAATCAACTGCCATTTCTGAGGTGCCAAGAGCAAAAGCAGGGGACTGTGCATGAGCCCTGCACACCGAACCACCCAGAGGCTGGGCAGACCACCTAAGCTACCCCTGTGCCAGGCCCACCAACCCTCCCTCACCCCCGTTTAAGGAAACAGCCCACCCCCCTCCCCCTGCAGGAATGGGCAAGGACACCTGTTTCTTGTCCTCACTCCCTCCAGCTGTAGCAGGAGTCCCAATAAAGCCCAATAAAGCCTTACCTGAATTCTTCGTCCGGCCTCTTACCAATTTCTGTTGATCATGAGACAGCCTGGGGCCTGAAACCTGGGATCTGGGACCCTTTGCTGTAGTGCTTGCACCTGGACAAAGGTCTCCTTCCGCAACAAAATACAAAGAAACTATAAGGGACTAAAAATAACTTTCCGCATGCGCAGTTGGGGAAAGTTAAGAACAACAACATACCCAAAGACCAAAAACTCAACTGCCCCTTCTGAGGAGTCAGGAGCAAAAGCGGGGTACTGGGCATGCAGCCTGCACACAGCACCAAGGGGGTGGGCAGACCACCCAAGTCATCCCTGCATCCTGACCCCTAGACCGCCACCCTATATGAGGAATCAGCCCATGCACCCCACCCCCCAAGGGAGCGAGCAAGGACACCTGTTACTTGATTTCGCTCCTTCCTGCTGAAACAATAAAGCCTTGCCTGAATTTCTTATCTGGCCTCTCATCAAATTCTATTGATGAAGGAGTCCAAGAACCCTGGCCTGTAACAAACATAGAGTCCAAAGACCCTAGTGGTAAAAAAGGCACCATGGGTCAAGTCAGTTTTTAAGTTGCAAATGTCAAGGATGATGTGGACTTAAGAAGACAGAAGAACCATGTGAGGGTGATGTCAGGGAAGCTAACAGCTCTCAGGATGGAAGTAAGGTTCAGTCAATTCTGTTAAAAACTACAAAAAACAAGTAAGCAGACCACACAACTGTTACCAATGAAAGAAAGCGGCTTCATACACAGCCACATTGGATGAACTTAAAAGTGAGCTCAGCCAGGATTCTTCGCAGCCACGGCGGTCGACTTCTGTTTTTCCTGAGGCCAATTTGAGTCCTCCTTCACCGCCCTACCCTTTCCTCCCTTCTTGCATGTACTGTAATTCTCCTCCACATCAGTGTTTGGGGACTTGCCTCCCACGCCTCTCCCTTCCCGCAGCTTGCCGTTTCCATGGAGACCTTCACTTAATTAACCCCGCTGAGAGAGAGGGCGTTGCTGGCGGGAGCGAAATCCACCAGAACAGCGGCGAGAAGAGCTGGAGCGGAGCGGAGGCTTGCTGAGCGAGGCCGGGAGGAGAAGCGCGGAGCGGCCGCGAGGTGGGGGCGATGGCGAGCTCCTTCCCCCCGCAACCCCCGACCCCGTCACCCTGGCGCAACACGCGGCGCACGAAACTTGCAAAGTGCTGGCTGCGCGGCTGGGGTCAAGGTCTGGCAGTGTCAGGGCAGGCTGCGCGGGGCACGCGGCACCCAACAGGCTTCCTCCACTGAGCACCAGTCGGCTTCCAGGTCCCTGGTCTTTTTCCTTTCCCCACCAGTCTAACCATTCTTAAAACCGCCGCCCTTTTCTTTAAACTCTGTTCTTTTCTCCATTGGTCAAAAGTTTGGGACTATTTCTGAAACCGCGCGGCCGGGGCCAGTTGCTCTCTTTTTACACTTTGGGAGCAAACCCTGACTGAGAGCTATATTTGAACGGGGATTTGGACTTCAACAAGCAGCAGGGAGCGGCGTTCTTATTATGCAGCACCCAAACCTTCGAAATTCTACCTGACAGCTTAGATTTGGGGGAAAAAATTAATACCCCAACCCCGCGAATGGAACGCTTATAACAGGTTGCTGAGAATAAAGAACAGGGTTAAAGCTTTGCAGTTTTGTGGAGGAGTCTGTGGATTGAATGATTAGGTGTTTCTTTTTAGCTGGGTCGCATTTTATCCGAGGTGAACACCTGCTTAAGGAGACCCACAGAGGATTTTGTAGGAAGAAACCTGCTTTAGATTGGGCTTTAGCGAGCTTTAAAATTGATCCTGGGGACCTGTTTACTATTAAAATGATATTTTTTCAGGTTCAGAAATATGTATTTTTTTTAAAATAGGTGTTTATTTTTTCCTTTATGCCTTAAGTTGAACGTGACAGTTCCTAAGTCCCCAGGGACTCAAGGTTCCTGGGAAAAGTTATACAAGCTTTTTGGATCAATGCATTTTAAACATAAATTCAGTTGGAACGAATGTTGAATGTTTTTTCCATTTAAGTTTCAATTGCATCCACTGTATTTGAAATATTTTTCATAATGATGGTATAATTTAAAAATGTGAGGAATTACTGCCAACAAAGTAGCAGTGTGTAGGTGTTCTAGATTTTCATCCATTAAGCTTAAATAGTTTCACACAATGCAATGTAATTTTGTGTAATTGCCTGATAATTCATTTTATTGCTAACATCTTTATATTTAATTATAGCAGCTTCTAGAAGCAAATTGTTTTGCTATTTGTTATTAGTTGAAAAGTACTGATGTTTCCAGTTTTGTTGGGTGGACAATATTTTGAAGCACCTACTTATTAATGCCTTAACTTGCGGTTGGATGGGCAGTCTAAATTGAAAAGACCTGACATTAAAGTGATATATACACACCCACAACCTAAAGAATTTCCAATAGTTTAGTTTTGAAATTAAAAATATACATGTTTAATTGAGCTGAATATACTTTATTTTCCAGATGGAGAAATCAATTATCCTACTGCTCTGGATACAATATGTTTTTAAGGTAAGACATTTTTTTTTTTTTTTTGCGGTACACAGGCCTCTCACCGCTGTGGCTTCGCCCGTTGCGGAGCACAGGCTCCGGACGCGCAGGCTCAGCGGCCATGGCTCACGGGCCCAGCCACTCCGCGGCACGTGGGATCTTCCCGTACCGGGGCACGAACCCCTGTCCCCTGCATCGGCAGGCGGACTCTCAACCACTGCGCCACCAGGGAAGCCCGGTAAGACATTTTTGAATGTACTCTTTTTGGAATTGGCAAGATGCTATTGCATTGAGTCTATCCATTTTGGGATATAAAGCGTATGTTGAAGACAAGTAACACTAAATATGAGATTTAGTGCCTAAGAAAAGTTTTCTCTGGTAGGTGCTGCACAAATACATGCATATTGGTGGCAGCTGTTTTTACTGCTTGTAAATTGTTTTGGGGGATGATCAGTGCAGAGGGAGAGAGATCAGAATTTGGTACAAGTCAAGGTATAGTGAGGCATTTTCAAGTTGTTTTTGGTAGGAATTTTGATGAATGTATCATTCTCTAGGGAGTTGAATTATTTTTTTGTCATCTAGGGAACGTAAAGGGTCTCTGATAATGTGGTCTGGCTATTTTGCCTCAGTTGCTAACATTTTCTTTACCTACAAACGAACCAAGGTTTTAAAATAATTCAGAGTCGAACATTTTGCACTCAAACTTATTTTCATTCTAAGTGCTTTGCCAAGAATCCATTATCGTATGGTAATTCTATTTTTAGTTTTTTCAGGAACCTCCATACTGTTCTCCATAGTGGCTGTATCAATTTACATTCCCACCAACAGTGCAGGAGGGTTCCCTTTTCTCCACACCCTCTCCAGCATTTATTGTTTCTAGATTTTTTGAGGATGGCCATTCTGACTGGTGTGAGATGATATCTCATTGTAGTTTTGATTTCCATTTCTCTAATGATTAATGATGTTGAGCATTCTTTCATGTGTTTGTTGACAGTCTGTATATCTTCTTTGGAGAAATGTCTATTTAGGTCTTCTGCCCATTTTTGAATTGGGTTGTTTGTTTTTTTTGTTATTGAGCTGCTTGTAAATTTTGGAGATTAATTCTTTGTTAGTTGCTTCATTTGCAAATATTTTCTCCCATTCTGAGGGTTGTCTTCTGGTCTTGTTCATGGTTTCCTTTGCTGTGCAAAAGCTTTGAAGTTTCATTAGGTCCCATTTATTATTTTTTTTTTTTCCATTTCTCTAGGAGGTGGGTCAGAAAGGATCCTGCTGTGATTTATGTCATAGAGTGTTCTGCCTATGTTTTCCTCTAAGAGTGTGATAGTGTTTGGCCTTACATTTAGGTCTTTAATCCATTTTGAGCATATTTTTGTGTGTGGTGTTAGGGAGTGTTCTAATTTCATACTTTTACATGTACCTGTCCAGTTTTCCCAGCACCACTTATTGAAGAGGTGGTCTTTTCTCCACTGTATATTCTTGCCTCCTTTATCAAAGATAAGGTGACCATATGTGCGTGGGTTTATCTCTGGGCTTTCTATCCTGCATATACCCTGAGAAAACCATAATTCAAAAACAGTCATGTACCAAAATGTTCATTGCAGCTCTATTTACAATAGCCAGGACATGGAAGCAACCTAAGTGTCCATCAACAGATGAATGGATAAAGAAGATGTGGCACATATATACAATAGAATATTACTCAGCCATAAAAAGAAACGAAATAGAGTTATAGTGAGGTGGATGGACCTTGAGTCTGTCATACAGAGGAAGTAAGTCAGAAAGAGAAAAACAAATACCGTATGCTAACATATATATGGAATCTAAGGAAAAGAAAAGAAGTCATGAAGAACCTAGGGGTAAGACGGGAATAAAGACACAGACCTACTAGAGACTGGACTTGAGGATATGGGGCGGGGAAGGGTAAGCTGTGACAAAGTGAGAGAGTGGCATGGACATATATATACTACCAAACGTAAAATAGGTAGTGGAAAGCAGCCACATAGCACAGGGAGATCAGCTTGGTGCTTTGTGATTACCTAGAGAGGTGGGATAGGGAGGGTGGGAGGGAGGGAGACGCAAGAGGGAAGAGATGTGGGAACATAGGTATATGCATAACTGGTTCACTTTGTTATAAAGCAGAAACTAACACACCATTGTAAAGCAATTATACTCCAATAAAGAGGTTAAAAAAATAAATAAATAGAGCTGCAAGAAAAAAAAAAGAAGAAGAATCCATTATCATCAGGGTACACAGTTTGACATGCTAAGAGGGTATGCTGTGACTTTGTTTCTTCCTTCTCCCTGACCCCAGGATCCTGGTGATTCCTCATTTGAGAGATATGCATCTAAAATTTGCCTGCTCTTAGTTTACTTGCCTTTCTTTTTTTAAAAATTTATATTGGAGTATAGTTGATTTACAGTGTTGTGTTAGTTTCTGCTGTACAGCAAAGTAAATTGGTTGTACACATACATGTATCCACTCTTCTTTAGATTCTTTTCCCATATAGGTCATTACAGAGCCTTGAGTAGAGTTCCCTGTGCTATACAGTAGGTCCTTATTAGTTATCTGTTTTATATGTGGGAGTGTGTACAAGTCAGTTCCAATCTCCCAATTTATCCCTTCCCCACCTTTCCTCCCTAGTAACCACAAATTTGTTTTCTACATCTGTGACTCTATTTCTGTTTTTTAAATAAAAACATTCAATAAATCAATAAACATAAATCATGTATCTTTTTTTGGATTCCACATATAAGCGGTATCATGATACTTGATACTTCACTTAGTATGATAATATCTAGGTCCATCCATGTTGCTGCAAATGGCATTATTTCATTCTTTTTGATGTTTACTTGCCTTTCTTATTTCCTGAACTATGCTTATAAATACAGTATCCAATGGATGTTATTTAATTTATGTGTAGAAATTGATGTTAATGAAATATTTTTCAGTCATAATTTGGTATATTTTAGGTTTCATTTTTTGTAAATTTGCTTATAAAAAATAACAAAGAAGGCATTTTTATTTACTGTTACTTTTCTTTCCCATTTCAGATCTCAAAAAGTTTCCATTTTATACCAAAGAATAAACAAACAACAACAATTTTTATTGAATGGGATGAATTTCCTAAGGGAGGAAATCCTGAATTTTATTTTTTAAAATACCAGCTTGTTAATAATTTTGCTCAAAAAGTAAGGCATGTTTTATTTTTTGGCTCTGATAAAAGTGAGCATAGTGTGAATTTGTTGTAACTGAATGCCACATCATAAACAGGAATTTAATAGTCATTGCAATATCTTACTTTAATTTTACTAATATATAAATGCTAGCATTTTATGAAATATCTTTAATAACTAGATCAAAATAATATTTGACTGTTTTATCATCAGAATGGTTATGTATTTTCCTTTTTAGAATTTATGTACCACACAGAGAGCAACTATTTAAAACTTAATATTTTATGTAAAAATAAATAGTTTGTTTGCATTTCATATTGGAAAAACTGCTTCTTATGAAGAGTAGAGAAGTCAAACCTCTAATTATAATGCATCTTACATAGAGTTAATAAACATTTCTTAAGCAGATGAATCTCATTATTTACAGAATGTGAAAAGGATTCCCGTAGACCCACAAAGGCTTCCAAAATCAATAATAACACTAGAAGAAAGTGAAGACTGTCACATCATTATCCAGTCCATAAAATATGGACAAATTTTAAGTGAAAAGTCATTTCAAACCCGTAAGTAATATGTATGTGTTGTTCAGCTATCTTACCTAATTATAAAAGGGAAAATTTTTAATTACCAGATCATTTGAATTTTACAGTGATTAATAGATATGCAATGGTAATTAAAAATCACATCCCAATAGTATTTTGTTTTTTGATTATAATTTAAATTTCAAAATTTAAAGGAAATTGTAAACTAAGGTAAGAATATGATTTTCAGTTTTGACATTTAATGTGTGCTAATATGAATAGATAGGTATAGTGGAGGTATTACATGTAATCCAGATTATTCTTAAAAATTCTATGATGTGGATTGTAATCTAATTCATCCATTCTAAGCAGAGTGCAAGAAACTCCCATATAGTCTAGAAAAGGTTTTATAGTTAGATAATATTTTCCCATCATGGTGAATCTTTTGTAATTCAATATCCTTTGTGTTTCATTCAGTTTTATTTGAAACCATACTAATTATTCTCCCTGATCTTTTAGGTGGAATATCAACTAGAAATATTAAAACAATAGCAACAAGTACGAGTGTTTCTTTTAACTGGAGTGTTCTATCTTCCAATGACACTTTAGTGTCAATATCACTTAATAATTCTTCACAAATTATGCAAAATAATGTCATGTTTTATGAGTGGGATGATTTGAAACCTGCCACCTTATATGTTTTTACATTTGAATTTAAACAATTGCATTTGGATTTTATAAATATATTTCAGAGACTGGATGTTCAAATTGAAACAGGTATGTAGATATTTCTTATTAACTTATATATTTTGTAGATAACTTGGCAACTTTTAAAATACGATTCAGCCAAGTATTAACCACTGTAAACTGCTTGTAAATGAATTAATATAGTCCTCTTTTTCTAACTATATTATTCTGATATTTGAATGATTTACTGAACAAGCTTGATTTAGCAGGGTAAAGGTAAGAACCAACTTTTTCTTCCACTTCTTCTTTTAAACTGAACCAAGTGGGTTCTCTTTTCTTTAACTCTGGCAATGGTTCATATAGATTCCATGGCTTTTTAGGTGACTTCAGTATATCAATGAACATTCTCCTTTTCAGATATTAAAAGATCATTAAAATCTAGTATAAAAATATAAATCTTTCATCAGCGTACCCAGAATGCAATGGACCCTCATACATAATAAGAGGTGAAAAGTGTAGCTCAGCAGACTTAGAGAGCTAACTCCTTTGGTCTCAAGATATTTTTTAGAAACATAGCATCAAATTGTATGCTATGGAATTTAGAGATATTCTAGTCCAGAGTCGTTGGTTTATGGTATGTCAATGGACTGTATCTCCAAAAAGAAAGTTGTTTTAAGAAACTGAGTCAAATAAATCTCTCTTTACTGAAGGAAAAAATATATATATATAAATCCTTCATCCTATTTAAAGTTTCTCCATTACTCATCCCTGATCAGACCTGACCCAAATTTGGAATACTGCAAGGGGGAGGTGAATGTGTTCAATATTCTGGTGTTTACCTATTTCCTATTCCTTCCCTCATATGGTAGGAAAAGATATGAGAAGAAGACAGAGTCATAGATGGCTAGTGGGGGCAGTGCATTTTCTGTGATGGGCTAAGAATCCCATTTTAATACCTTCTATAGGAATAATCAATGAACTGCAATATTTTTTATAATATTTTGGTACTAAAAAGACAATAAGGTGTTTAAGCATTCCCTCTCCCCATTCTTCTTTTTCCCCTATGAAAAAAAAGACAGCAGTTCAAAAGATCCTTCTTACATCTTCCTAATATGTTGGGTTGGGCACTGATGAAGCATAAGCATGAGCTGAAGTACAGTTTCTACTCTGAACAGGCTGATATTTTCCTGTCTTTCTGTGATGTGTAATCTTGGAGAAAAAGGCTAAGTGGCTGGCCATTCAGTTTTTTTCTGGAAGGTGAACCCATTTGAAGTCAAGTGACAGAGAGCAGAATTCTAAGCAAGCGTGATGTCTAGTTCTCTAAATTAAAAAGAAGGCTGAAATATACTTTAAAAGTTCTCTACCAGTACAAGAGTAAGGGAAGGGAAAGGTAACTTAAAAGTAATTTAGAAAGAAAAACATCTGTTGTTTCGTGTTAAGTTATAATTGGATAATTCTGCATAATTAATTCTTACAGCTACTTAAAACTGTTTTAGTTGGTGCTAATTCATTTACTACTTGAATGACAGCTTTAGCACTTTTATTGGTTTGGGAGAAACATAGGGAAAGTGCAGTTAATACTATGAGGTTTTCACAGTTAACTTATGTAGATGTTAAGAAATGTAATTATGAAATGCTGTATTGCTGAATCCATCTTTAACAAAGCATTTTTCTTTTGGTAGGTTCATGTTCGCAAGGATGGGTAGCATTAAAAAATAACTGTTATAGAATTAGCAAAGAGAATAAGCCATGGAATATAGCCCAGCAACATTGTAAGTTATCTTTAATTTCTGCACACCTTGTGGATATAAAAAATGAAGAGGAAAAAAATTTTATGTTTTCACATCTCAGGTCAAAGAATCAAATAATAATATGGACTGGTCTTAACGATTTGAAGGTCAGTAGATATAAAGAAATACGTATATTGTGATAAAACTGTTTTATCTATATTCATTGATTCCTTCTTTCATTCATTCAATAAGTATTTATTGAGTACTTTTTTTTTAAAGATTTTTTTTGATGTGGGCCATTTTTTAAAGTCTTTATTGAATTTGTCGCAACATTGCTTCTGTTTTGTGTTTTGGTTTTTTGGCCACGAGGTATGTGGAGTCTTAGCTCCCCGACCAGGGATCAAACCCACACCCCCTGGACCACCAGGGAAGTCCCATTTTTGAGTACTTCTTATAAGCCAGACACTTTTTCTCTTTATTTTTCTAATCTCTCTCTTTTTTAGCGTAGTCATCGGTTCACAGAAAAATTGAGGGGAAGGTACAGAGGTTTCCCATGTACCTCCTGCCCCCAGGCATGCACAGCCCCCCATTAGTGACCTCCCCCACCAGAGTAGTAACTTGTTAGAACCCCGGGACCTACACTGGTACGTCATTATAGCCCAAAGTCTAAGGTTTACATGATGCTGCACTCTTGGTGGTGTTCATTCTGTGGGTTTGGACAAATATGAAATAATACGTATCCATCATTTTGGTATGGTACAGAATATTTTCACTGCCCTAAGAATCCTCTGTACCGTGTCTGTTCACTCCTTCCCCACCTCCTTCAGTCTCTTTTGTAGGCATTTATTTCTTTACCTAATTTCTCTCTTCGTATTGGTCTTTCCCAGACCCCTCTTAAATTCATTTGATTGATCTTATCTATTTCTTCACTTAGTTTACCACCTAAACCAGTTAGTCTCAAATGTTTACCTAGTCCACTTCCCTCTTATGACTACCAGACACCTATCTAATTTTCCTCTACTTATCCCTTTTGGAATTTTCCAGACACTTCAACATTGCTAAAACTGACGTGTTACCTCCTTCCCATCAAACCTGCTCCACTTCATCTATTTCTCACCTCTGTGAACAATACCATAATATGAACCCCAAAACATGGCGGTCTTCATTTTATTTCTTTCACTGTAGACATCCAGGTTTATGAAGTTCAGTTTCACTAAGCGAGAGACAGAAAGATCTGATGATTTTAGTCAATCCCAGTGAAATAAGGAATGTGTGACATTTTTCTCCAAAAATTCCTAATACCATGGAAGAGCTAATGAAATCTCATTTTGGTTCATGTTTTGTAGGAAAACTTGAGACCTAACACAATTGTCTGTCTAGTCTGTGTTTTCTTCTTGATGATCCGTTTACTGTTATTTCCTGCCATTCAAAAATAAATCCTGTTCTCCGTGAGATATGCTGATCTCTAGTGACCCAAGGCAAATTCACTCAGTTTGATACCAGTTTTTCTTTGGAACTTGGGAGAAACTATTGGCAATCTTTGATTGCATTTTCATCATTCTCTTAATGAGCTTCCTTTATCTTTTAATAGGAAGTGAATGAAATTCTAATAAAGATTCCTCAAACCACAGTTCATCTCAGAAGTCCCCCTCCCAGAGTGCCAGTGTCTTTCCAAGTAGGCCAGTTAGTGTATATATAGTTGTTTCTTGCTGTTATTGTGGTTATAAACTGTTTAAATTACAATGTTCTCTTCCAATAGTTACGGTTCCTGGTTTCTGTTATAGTTAGGTCACATGGTCATGATAGCTAAAGTGAGGCTCTCAAGGCATCCTCGTGGTTGCTATGAATTTTTCTAAGGTGTCTAAGATATGGACTCTGCTTCGATATACTTAAAAATAATTTGGGAAGCAAATGAACCATCAAAGTAACTATTAAAAAAGAAAACTTCCTTTGTAGTAATAACTGAGTCCTATAGTGTCTCCTAAGTGCTAAGTGCAATTCTATGTGATTTACTTGTATGACGTAAGAGGAAATTGGGGCACATGTGGATAGGCATCAGAGTCTGATCTTAACCACTGTACTCTACGACCTCTGCATGAAGCTGGTCTCTTGAGGTTGACATCAGAGTTAGCTGCTAGGTCTTAATCCTTGTGGTAGATTAAGAAAGTACTCACCCCTTTAAGTAAACCCATGCTGAGTAAGTGTGAATTTGTTATTGGATGTCAAGGATAAAGACTGTCTTATTCATCATTGCATTCCCAGCTTCCAGTTGGGACCTTGCCACTCAGTAGGAACTTAACGAATGAAAGATTAATAGTTTCTTTATTCTACTTTGGGAGGGTTACACGGGTAAACTCACTGAGTTCTCACAACAACCTAATGAGATAGGCAGTATCATTATTCTCATTTTATAGATAAGGAAAATGAACTCAGAAAGATCCTGGGTCACATAGCTAATAAATGGCCATGCCAGGCCTTGAACCTGTATCTGTTTGACCAACCCTCATGCCCTAATCACTTGACCATACTGCCTCTGAGCCTCTGTTTGTTTTCAAAATGGCAGTACGATATATGCAATAAAGCAGACTCTTTAGGAAACGATACTCCTCCATTCTATTTGGTGGAATTGGAATGTACTGTTTTAAAATCTCTTCAGGAGGGAGCAGGTCTCTTTAGTCCTCACCCAAGCAACTAGCTTGGCACCATGCTTGATGTTGGGGATAGTGTCATAATCACAATACGGACATAGTCTCTGTTTTACCGAGCTCATTATAAGAATTATATTTGTTTGTGAGGTGCTGTTATGTGCCTGGCATTTTACATACATATTTTCTAAACCTGTTGAGAGAGGTCTTCTCTAAACCATGCAGAGTAGTCATGATTAGTCCCATTGCATAGGTGAAAACATTTCATTTCTAAGAGGTATCTGGGAGCAGATAGTAAGTGACAGAAACACTGATTAGAATCCACATGTATCTTTGTTGAAGCTTCTGTTTTTCCTACTCAAGGAGAGTAGCCACGTGACTATCTAAAGATAGATTCATTACCTGTGAGAGTTGAGGTTGATGATATTCACCAGTGGCATCCTTAGCAGAAAGGTAACAACAGCCTCTTCTGATGCTTAAGACTTATTTGTTGACTTGAAACAAAATCACTAACATCTAAGGAATAATGGGTCTGTGCCTGGCATTGCGTTGAGCCCTTCGCATGCTGCACTGCCTGTGATCCTCGCAACAACTTAGATGTAGTATACCCATTTTACAGCTGAGAAAATAGAGGTTTAATGTGAAATTTAGCAATTCTCCTGAAGACATGGTTAATGAGTGAGTGAAAATGAACTCTGTTTCCAGCTCAGAATCTTTGTCGTGAAGGAAATCCACATAAAAATGTGAAACTGGTTGATGATTTAACAGTCTTAGAAAATTTTGTAGTATAGATGTGTCTAATAAAAATCTTATACACATATTTGAAGACATGATGCATTTCCTTTAAATTGGCTTAATTTGTACATCTTATTACAGAAAGAAGGTCATCTCACATGGACAGATGGATCATCTTTTGGTCTTAAGAAAAATGAAATTTTTTCTTTTCCACTACTACCCAAGAATGAAACAGATTGCTACATTTTACAGCAAAATGCAACTGGATCAAACTACTTCTTTACAGGATTTTTCTGTTATGTTCCCTTGCCGTATGTTTGTGAATATGAATGTAATTATTTTATTAGTATTCTTATATTCATGCATCTTACTCTTATTACTTTAAAGGCAGAATTATAATTTCTAATAAAAATAATTTTCCTTTATATTTTTTAGCACCTTCTCCACAGGAAAACCTTTTATTTTATGTAAAGGATGTTGGAACAACTGAGGTTGTATTTAGTTGGAATGATTTGAGTGGTTGGAATAATTTGAATAAGTGGCTGAAACTGGGGTATAAAATTATCATTAAATATTATTTAGACTATACAGAAGAACAGCATTTTGAAAGCGTGCCCCCAAATACTACAGAAAAAGCAATTACCCAACTGTCTCCTGGCCGTGTTTACAGATTTTTATTCTCTGCAATAAGTGAATGGGAGGCAAAGACTACTTTAAGTCCAGTATTCATTGTTGAAACATGTAAGTTACAAGACATCTGAAAGTATAATTTTTCAAATATTTAATATCATCATTAGCACATAATTCCTGAGGGTCTGCTGTTTTCTCATAACATTCTGGGAAATCTCTCCCTTTAACCATTGTAGGTTAAAATGAATCTGTTTACGTGTTTGGCTTTCCTATTAAATTAAACACCCAGGAGGACAGGAACTGTATCTTATTTGTTTTATATACCAGCTAGACTGGTATCCAGTTCATAGTAGATAATCAGTAAATTTGGGGGAAGCTGAATTTTCGATATGTGCCAATAGCAGGAGATAAACAGACATGCATCCCAGACTTAAAGGGACTTACAATGGAGAGAATTAGTAAGGAATAAAATTAAATGCAAATAAAACTGTATAGAAAAATATAATTACCTAAATTCCCATCCAGTGGTACATTTGATAAATGCTTTCTAGAATTCAGAAGGTGGGTGACGGGAAGACTCGTGGAAAGGAGAGGCTTAGATGCACACTTGAAGGAAGAAAAGCACGTTTTAAGCAAAAGCATGGAGGTAGGAATTTGTAGGAAAAGAACAGTGTGGATTGACTGGAGATCCTCAGGGTGAAATCAGCTTGACTGGTAGGTGGTGTCAGATTTGGGCACGCCAGGGGTCTCTGTCTCAGATGGTTGGGCTTGACCTTAGAAACAAAGGAAATCCATGAAGACTATAGTTTCTAAGACTTGTTTTACCTTTTACAAACACTTTTAATGCATTCTTTCCCCTTTTGCCTTTTACAAACAGTTTTAATGCATTATTTCACAGTCTTTATCTCAACCTTTGGAGTAGCTATATAGAAATGAAAAAACTGAGCTTCAGAAAGGTTAAGTAAACTGACTAGACTAACATGCTTTGTTAAGCCACATGGGAGTCCAGGAACCCAGATGGTCTTGTTTTAACTCTCCAGTTATTGCTTCTAAAGAAAGAATCAAAAAGAATGTGCGTGCATATCTGTGAGTTGGGAGGGTAGGGAACAGATACAGGTTTGAGACTGATACGTGCAAGGTGCTGTTTTAAGAAAATTAATCTGGAGGGATTAACTAGGAAAATCACTGGCACTGGATGAAACAATTTGGAGTTGGGAAACATTTCAGTAAGAGGATGAATGCCTGAGTTCTGGTGATGTTGGGAATGAAGAATAAATAATATGAAGTCCCTGCCCTCTGGTCTGACAAGACAGAAGTAAAAAACATATATAATGTATGATCACTGAATGCCAGAAGTACCATTGTGGTGGTGCTTGTAATAAAATTGAACAGTAGTGTGTGTAAAACACTTGGCTAAGTGGTTTACCCTCCTTATCTCATTTAATCTTCATAATTACTCCTATAATTCCCATTTTATAGTAAAAAAAAAAAAAAAACACAACTCCGAGGCTCAAGATCACTAGTATAATGTATTTTTCTGGTTTCTTTTCATCCATCTACTAGGTCCGTTATCAGCCCAAAATGTCACAGTTACTCATGTGACCCCAACGGAAATATTTTTACACTGGGATGGTCCAGATCCTGTATCTTTTCACCATTATTTTGTGGCTATTTTGGATGTTGTAAACAATAAATCGGAAGAGGTGTTTGTTGAAAAATCCAACACATCAACAACAATTGGAAATCTAAGATCTTTCCATCATTATCTGATCTATCTATTCAGTGTAGCAGAAAGAGGAACTTTAAGCTGCTTTGAGAAACCTGTTTCAGCCATTACAGGTAAGTGTGGGCACGTTTTGCCTTTTGATCAAAAATACAAACTGCATATTTAAAAATACTATTTTGCCAAAATTTAATAATGTCGATCCTTTCATAGGTACAAATAATCGGGTTGAACATTTGTTTGGATGTTGAATCACAATGCTAAGCATGGATTCGAAAGACTAAATTCATTTAGATTTATATGAACCCCGTAAACATCTGTGTTGTTCCTCCCAGAGTTCCTAGAAGACATGTTTCGTATCATAGCCTTTGCTGGAAAATAAATTATCCTAAGAGATGAAGATTAGTTCACCCAGTTCTCTTTAACAGCACTAGATCCAACAAGTAGATCTGCACATTTAATCAGTTTTACTTGGTCCTTCTTTCTTTCCTCACGCAGTGTTGTGAGTTGACCTCTAGGGGGCAGTGTTATCCCAGGACTTTTGGCAAATGCATTTCTAATCTCCACTCACCTCCACACGGCAGTTTTTGAATCATTGTCTAGAATATAATCTATCTTTTAATTAAGCATTCTATTTACCCCATTAAGTATAAGTCAATCTTTTTTGAAAAGCGAAAACACTATTTATGAAAGTACATAACTAAGCACGTTTTGGCATATCCCTGTGTGTGTAACACGTGTATTGTCTGTACATGTGTATTTTACATGTCTGTATGCAAAGTTCTTTGAAATTGCACGAGCTAAAATTTAAATGCACTAGAACTGAGGGAGGAGGAAAGGAAAACCTGCACGTGCACAGACGTAGATTAATTAACCTCTTTGCTGGGAATACTTGGGATTCTTTGAATAACAATAATAAATTGTAAAGTAAGTAATAAAATATATTTCCTGCTTACTGAATGCAAATGCTTAAGATACATGTGTTCGCTGTTGCAAATCCTAATCAAAAGTATTTTTCCAATTGGATACTAGAGAGCAGATGTTTTCTCTTTCCTGAGCCCAAAGCATCTGTCAATTGGTAAATGCTTGATTGACTCCCTTGCACTTTAGGGAGATGCTTTCATTTTTAACTGACAGGCAGACTAGGAGGATTTCTCACAGATTCATTAGTTTTGAAGTCACATTAAAATCTTCCATGGTAGATGCAGAGAAATTGACATCTTCCTGTACTAATGGTGGGAATGTACAACGGTACAGTTATTTTGTAAAGCAGTTTGGCAGTTTCTCAAAAATTTAAACATAGTGTTATTATATGACTCAGATATTCCTCTCCTAGTTATATATCCAAGACAATTGGAAACAGTTGTTCACAAAGGAAACTTTATATGGATGTTCATAGCCTATAGGCAAAACACGGAAACAACCCTAATGTCTATCAGTTGATGAATAGATAAACGCAGCATGGTGTATCTCTACAGTGGAGCATTATTCAGCAATTAAAAAGTGAAGTACTGATACATGCTACAACATAGATGAACCTTGAAACCATATTAAGGAAATTAGTTACATAAGACCACATGTAGTATGATTCAATTTATATGAAATCCATAGACACGTCCATAGCGACAGTAATTAGATTGGTGGTTGCCAAGAATGGGAAAAGAGAGAAAGAAGGGAGTGGTGGGTGACAGCTCATGGGTATAGGGTTTATTTTGGGGGTGATGAAAATGTTCTGGAATTAGATAATAGTGATGCTTTCAAAACCTTGTCAGTATATTAAAAATGACTGAATTATATACTTTGAAATGGTGTTTTGGGTACCTGAATTAAGTCACAATAAAGCTTAAAAAAAAAATCCATGGTATGTCCCTATTTGTTTAATAGGGACAGGAGAACGGTACATGTGAGTCTGCACATTTAATTATGTCATTTGCTATGTATGTTGACTCTAAACTGACACAACTGTGCATGTCTAGGATTTAGTAATCCAGTGCTCTTTTACTTTCCTGAGGTTGAAGCAATATGCATTTTTTTCATTCGTTATTCACTCAATAGACTATGTTTCAGTGTGGGGAATTGCAATGGGTACTAGAAATGCAAAGGTGAATAAGACTTCTACCTTCAGAGAGCTTACATATTAATGGAGTGAGACAAATTTTTAAAAAAGGATGATGCTGTATTATAATTGCTATTATATGGCTTATGCTCTTGGTACTGTGGGAGCATAGAGAGGCGTCAGTTAACCCAGACTTGGGGTACAGGGATGGCCATGAAAATCTTCCTGGAGGAGTGATGCACTGAGTCATGAAGGAAGAGTAGGAGTGAACCAGGTGGCAATGGGGAGGCAGAGGGATGTTGTGAGTAGGGCAAACAGCATGTGCACAGATGGTGAAGACCGAAGAAGAGGCATCTATCTAACCATAACTGGGAAAGTCAGAGAAGGCTTTTTTTTTTTTTTTTTTTTTTTTTGCGGTACGAGGGACTCTTACTGTTGTGGCCTCTCCCCTTGTGGAGCACAGGCTCTGGACGCGCAGGCTCAGCGGCCATGGCTCATGGGGCCAGCCGCTCCGCGGCACATGGGATCCTCCCGGATCGGGGCACGAACCCGTTTCCCCTGCCTCGGCAGGCGGACTCTCAACCACTGTGCCACCAGGGAAGCCCCAGAGAAGGCTTTTTGATGAGACTGACAACTTAACAGTAGGAAATGGGGAGTAGATTGGCATGGCTAGAGGACCGGGGAAATGTAGTGAGAGTTTAGACAATGTAAGCTAGGCACACAACATGAAGGGCCTTGATATAGAGAATATATTTTTATTCAATAAAATCTAACTCTTCTGGGTTAACGGAGCCTTTGAGAATGTGGAAAAAATAATGGACTTTTCTCCCATAAAAATGCACAGGCATGGATAGAAAATTCTTTGAGTAATTACAGGACTATAACAGACTCATAAGTTTTGTAGGTATGTAAGAAAAAAATATCTGAAGCTGTTTCACCATGGAATCTTGTGAATAGTTTTCTAATTGAACTATTCTGGCATTTTCTGATAATTTTACATAAATAATCAATTTCAACACCTAAAGTCAGGCTGGTTCCAATTTTGTGAATTGAAGGTATGGAATGAATAGACTATGGGTCTGACCCAGGATATTTTCCTAAGAAATTAAAATGTGGTGTTTAATTGTGTTTCTAAGGAGGTGAACTTCAAAACAGATTAAAAATCACTTTATAGTTTCTGAAGACAAAGTAATTTTGAATATCATAGAGAATTCTTTAAAGATTATTTAAAGTGAACTGTTGAACAGTTTAAATTGCATAATTATCCTTATAGACATGAACTAATGATTGATCATTGTACCTGAGAACTATCAAAAGTTTAGGGGAGGCATGTAACACAAGACAATGAGACTAAAAGGAAGACATTACAATTTCCAGAGAATTGTATAGTATTGAAAATCCCCAAGCCTGATATTCAAATAAATTGCGTAAGGAGATAAACCAAAGTATTTTCTTTGGTTATTACAAAAGAGTATCAAGAAGATTCTCCAATGCTTGCATAGTAATCACAAAGACATATTTTTCTCTAAAATTTAGTCCTTTTCAAGACATGGTGACGTGAGGATTTGTTACATTTTAAACATGAATTAATATTGAACTGAGATATTTTTACTCAGCATGAATAACGCTGACAATAAACTAAAATGTGTGTATCCATTTATCTATTTCTCGAAGGTATTAATCCACCTCAGGAAGTTTATGCTAAACTTGAAGATGTGGGAGAAGACAGTATAATTCTTCATTGGGGATCCCCACCAGACGGCCACGAGGTCTACATTCAAATCACATCCATATCAGATAGAAGAGAAGTCAGGAATCTTTTTGTAAAGGATGCTAATAGAGTCAAGGTTGATCACTTAATCCCTGGAATGACATATGACATTGGAATGGCAACAGTAATGAATGGGAACTTGAGCGAGCTGGTCACTATTCAACAAACTCTAAGTGAGAATCAAGTACTTTTCATTCTTAACAGATACTTGCTGGTTTGGGGGTATTGTAAAGTAGTTGCTGAAAGAGCCCTCTGGTAGCAGGTTTTATGTTTTTACGATAACTAGATTGTTACTGTGCTTCAGGATCTGGAGCAGTTCGCATCTCTTGTATCCTGAAAATGTCCTGTGCTTGTATAAAGGCAGCATTGTTTATGATTAAGAACCTGATCCTAAAGCCACACTACCTAGGTTTGAATCTGGGTTCAGCTGTTTGAGTAACCCTGGGCAATGTATTCAACCTGTTTATGACTCAGTTTCCACATTTGTAAAGCGGGAGAAAATAATAGTGTGTGTTTCATAGGTTGTCCTGACAATAACTGGTTTAATAAATGTAAGGACTTAGAACAGTGCCTGACATACAGCTGGACATCTTTATAATTTTTATTGCATCCACAAAGGCATGCTGTAGCACATTGGATGGAAATATTGACAGTGTATAAAAGGTTTAGGACTGACAAAAATTTTCCGTTTTTTTCTCAAATAAAATTAATATACTCAATAAGTAATTATTGAAAGTTTAATAAGGAGGAAGAAAGAAAAGGAAAAAATGAAAAGTAAATACATGAAAGAATGTTTATAGATATTTATAAATTATGGTAAATATTAAGAAGGAAAAAAGAAAAGTGATGTCAGAGAGTGTCCACTGAAATAAAAACATAAAGCATAAGAACAGCGAGTTTCAGTTTCATTTGGGGATCTTACTGAGGACTGTAGCCTGGGAGACAGCCTCTCAGAGAGCTTTGAGGAACTGCTCCAAAGAGGTAGGGGGAGAGGCCAGTATAGCATATGTGATTTTTGGCTAAGAGGTACGTGCAATCAAGCATACGTCTTGGTAGAAGGTTACTGCTAGTCATGAGGAACAGATATCTCAGTTAATGATTTTACTGTTTTTCTGAGCGTGGGAAGATGTAAGAATATGGGTTCATAAAAATTTTTCCTGAAATATATCTAACTGCTTAAGGGCCTGTTTTCCCAAAGCACAGAGTGCTTCATCCTATTCTTTATCCTGAATTCCTTTCAGGGTGTATCGTAGGTCAGCGACTGCAGTGGCTAATGACTTAATCCTGGTGTAACAGTACGGCAAGTGACATTCCTTGTGTTACAAGAGTAATTGAAGTGGGATGGAGGGTTCTACTGGAGATGGGCTGTAACAGAAGGAGTTTCATTTGAATGGAGGCTTAAATCGTGAGAAGGCGCCAGAGCAGAACAAGGTGGAGGAAGGGTACTTTAGGCGTGAACAGCTGGCATGAAGGCTGTAAAACAGGAGAAAGCTTGGTGTGTCTGAGAAGAAAAAGGCCAGGATAAGTGTTGTCTAAGGAAGAGGGAGAAGGGTAGTAGGAAATGATATTGGAGAGGTAGTCAGGGGGCAGAGCACATAGAGCTTGTAGGCCATGCTTTTGAGTTTGTTCTGAGGGCAATGGGAAGCCGTTGAGGGGTTTATGCAGGAGAGTGATAAGGCAACCTGTGTTACAAAAATGTCTCTGCTGATATGTGCAAAGAATGATTTGTATAGGGGTGAGAGTGGAAGTAGGGAAACTGGGTAAGAGGGTGTTGTAGAATATAGGCAAAAGATTATGGTGGACACGATGGGGAAGTGCAGGTGGAAAATAGGAGACACATTTTATATTATGGAAGTAAGAAGTCTGAGCTTTCACACTGGAGTGCTTGTGATAAGTAAGGGAGAAACTGGGGTTTTGAGTTGACTAACTTGGGTGGATAGTGGTGACTGTGAGGAAGGAAAGCTCATTGGACCTCACAGGCCTTTTGGCTAACAAAAAGGGCAGCCTGATGGAAAAAGTGAATTGGTTCAAAAAATTGTGTCTTAGCAGGGTCCGCATCAGATCTTCGTGTTTTAACTTCCAAAGACTAAACCTAATTTAGTTCCATAACTTTCCAGCTTAAGTTTTTGAGAAAACCTACCTAAAGATAAATATCATAGGAAACCGTTGTGAAAAAGGAGACAATTAAGAAAGAGATATTGCTAAAAAAAAAAAAAAAAAGTATTTCATGTCTATTAAACGACCCAATGCAAATTTATAGTCAGAACAAGTACTAAAATTAAAATGCATAAATGGAAAATGAACTGTAGTCTTAGAGCCACCAATCATTACCAGTTATTACCAGTATGAGGTTAGATTTTCCCCATATTGTCTCAGGGTCTAGGTTTTTGCTCCACAAGATTTAAATCACTGAGTGTGTGTATGTGTGTATGTGTGTGTGTGTGTGTGTGTGTGTGTGTATATACACACTTTTTTTTTTAATATTTTTAAATTTTATTTTATTTTTAAAATTTTTGACTGTGTTGGGTCTTCGTTGCTGTATGTGGTCTTTCTCTAGTTGCGGCAGGTGGGGGCTACTCTTTGTTGTGGTGCCCGGGCTTCTCATTGCGGTGGCTTCTTTTGTTGTGGAGCATGGGCTGTAGGCACATGGGCTTCAGTAGTTTCAGCACGTGGGCTCAGTAGTTGTGGCACACGGGCTTCAATAGTTGCGGCGCGTGGGCTTCAGTAGTTGCAGCGTGCGGGCTCAGTAGTTGTGGCTCGCCGGCTCTGGAGCACAGGCTCAGTTGTTGCACAGGCTTAGCGCACAGGCTTAGCTGCTCCGTGGCATGTGGGATCTTCCCAGACCAGGGATTGAACCCATGTCCCCTGCATTGGCAGGCAGATTCTTAACCACTGTGCCACCAGGGGAGTCCCCACTGAGTATATTTTTAAATTGGTTTTCATCTCTAAAGTCCTATTCTTCTTTGACTGTAGGGAACTTAGCATATTTCAGCCCATCTACCATCTGAAACCAAATTTTGCCATCCTTTCTATATAGTGAGCTCTTTTGAAATCTTATTAGGCTCTCTATCTTCAGGTGTATGCATAGTTCTCGACTCTGGTTAATTCAAATACTTATTTATAAAGTCACCATCCAAATGGATGCTGAAACATGGATTAATATTTATAAATCCTAGGAAGAATAATAGAATTTTAGGGTTTGAAGTTAGAACAGAGATTTTCTCATAAGATATGTAATTCCTCTGATCATTTTGTAATGCATCCCTGTAATTTTCCTCTAGTTTGGAGCCATGTCTGTTCTCCAGAGTATCACAAAGCAAATCTGCTCCCTGATTCACGTAAAAGTCCATCATATGTTTGGAAACACCCATTAGGTGCTTGTAGTGTCTATATTTTCTTTCCTTCTGGTGAATTTTCTCTAGTTCCTTCAAGTGTTCCACTATTTCTTATAAGCCTATTTATTCAGTTCTTAAACTTTATAATCACTTTTGGCATCACTTGATTATTTATCATTCATCATTTTTACTTGTGTCAAGATGATTAAGCAAATATTGACCTATCCCAAGGTGCAAAGGTGGAAATTAACTCTTTCTTTGTTTTCATTCAGAAATAGTTGTTGATAACTATTATTTACTATGTCCTGTTTCTCTTTCTTCCATACACTTTGAGGCTGTCAAACATAGAGGGACATTTACCTTTTAATGAGCGTCTACATGTTACAGACATATAGAAAAAAATAAAATTTACACATTTCTTTATTTTCCTTTCTCCTTTGAACCTTCTCTCTTTGTCTCTTTCTCAGTTATCCTGAAAGCAACTAAACAAAACTTGATCTCCAGTTATTACTGTGCACCTGAACTGTAAAGTGTGCGCTTTGAGAGAAGTTGGTGCTTATGACAACAGACCTTGGAACCAGATTACCTGGGTTACAGCTCCAGCTCCACGATGATCAGTTTATGTCTTTTGGAAAGTCATTCAACCTTTTTGGTCCTCAGTTTTCTTCTCCCTAAAATGAGAATTATAATAATCTTATCTACTTTATGAAGTTAATATAATTTAAGGGCTCAGATACCAAGCAAGCACTCTGAGAGTCTTTGAGGTTGTTATAATTTTTATTTCTTAGTAAAGCTGTTTTAGCTATTTATGTGGTCTTTCTTTGTCTAAGGAGTTAGCTACATCCACGTTTTCTTGAGGGAAGGAAATTTATAGGAGAGCTGGTGTTTGAGTTTTCTTCCTCTCGTTTTAGAAGAATAAATTTTAAGATAGACTGGGCATCTCTGAGGCCTCATTCTAACTTACCTATAATAAAAACCTTTGAATTTGGCCTAGTTCAGTTTATCTCATATTGAAAAAAACTCATACAGCCCTCTGGGCTGCCACTTCTTCTGAAAAAGCTTTTGCAGGAAAATAGGTAAGGATGGAGGTCATGGTCACAGAGGTGGAGACCCACTGGAATCCACCAGAAATGGCAAAATCTTCTCCCAGTTGAGTTTTCAGAAGTTCAGGGTATAGTTTTGAAGAGAAGGAATAACTTTATCCTATTCTACACCTGTCCAGCCTTGGTGTCCCTCTGCTTTAACATGTCATGTGTTAATACTGTTGACTGTATCTCCTTGGACAAGTGGAGTTGGTGTAAAACCTTATATTTACCCACTGGAGGGAATGTTGCTGACTCTGTATACTTTTAGGACCTAGAGTAAACTATGCCTATTTAAAGGCTTGTCTCTCCCTAGAAAATGTTTTCAGCACCCAAGAGCATGCAGGTGAATTTTCTCCGTGAGGGCACCGGTTACTCATTTCCAATCTGCAGGTCTTTCATTGTTGCTCAAAGTACATTTAGAAGCTTTCATAGATCATTGCCCACAGATTCAGATGGATTGGATACTTGTGGAATGTCATGCTAGTCTTGCAAAACCATGCTTACTGTGAGAGCTTTGTAGCCGAAGAAAGCTGTAAGGAATTTAAAGAGGAAACCCACCAAAAATGTTAGTGATGACAGCAGAAGAAAAGTAAACATAACTGGAAAAAGAAAAACATGGTAAAAGTGCCTTGAAACCCAGTAATATACCATATAGAATGTGCTATGGTTAGTATATTGAACGTTTCCTCATAACCACCAAGAACATAAAAGGAAAGTTATATATTACAGCTGAATGAATTGGGGGAGAGATTGCACAGATTTTGTGTTCTATATTTCTAATTATAGATGTGTGTTTAAATCTTTTTAGACAGTACTGGCTCTGGGTAAAGTGACAGAATCACATTGTCAGATCACATTGTCACTGTTCTAACAGTGACTTAGAACAAGTTCCATTGCATCAAACCAGATGTCACCAAAAAAAAAAAAAGAAAAAAAAAAAGGAAAGGCCGTGTCATTTTCTGGAAGGAAAAAAAACTTTTTCAGAATGTATATTTTAGAAGAAGATAGAAGATATCTATTTGGAAGAAGACAGACTTAAGGATATACTAGATGGTGTCCCAATAATCTAAAAATAGAATTGAAATTAAAATTGACCTGAGGAAAAATAATGTGAATAGAAGTCACCTAAAATTTCAAATCTGCTCTAAATAGCAGAATAGAGGGTTGTGGTACAATAAAGCTCTCTAATAGAGGTCAGGGAGAGTATAAAATGTAAATGAATCCTTCCACCAAACTGTTGCCAGAACCATGTTCCTAAAAATGAAATGAAACGTTAGCTCACAATCGCTGTGCAGACAGGATAAAGTCTGATCTCGAGAGCATGGTATGCAAAGCCTCTCACAGACAGCGGCCAGCCTCAGAGGTGGCCCGTTCATGCCTGGTCCCTGTTCCTCACACACACCCTGTGCTTGAACCACCCTGAGTGCCTGCCCTGTGCCTGGAACTGCTCTGAGCACTTTATGCATAAATGCAGTCTCTCACTTAATTGTCACAGGAACACTGCAAAGTAGATGTCCTTCCCATTTT
This sequence comes from Phocoena sinus, assembly GCF_008692025.1. NCBI lineage: Eukaryota > Metazoa > Chordata > Mammalia > Artiodactyla > Phocoenidae > Phocoena > Phocoena sinus. The sequence goes on along the minus strand of NC_045772.1, from coordinate 38,743,430 downwards.
AGGGATGAAAAAGCCAAGGCACAGAGTGACTAAGTAACTTACCAAAGACTAGAAGTTGGAAACTAGTTGCCAAGGACTAGTGACTAGTAACTTGCCCTGCTAGTAAAGAGTGAGAAGAACTTGGTATTCCCTGAATACATGATGATGCCCATTTTGGTTTCCAGGCCTTGCTAATGCTTTTCTCTTGGTCTGGGATTCCCTCCTGACTACCTCTCCCCACCACGCACACTCTTTCCGGTAGACTTGTACTATCCTATAAGACTCAGATAAAACATCATCATCGACTCTGGAAAGCCTTTCCCGATTATCTCTGCTAGAATTGTTGATTTCTTCCTCTATTCTCAACAGCCTTTTGTTCATGTCACTCTAACCATTTGGGACTCTATAGTTAGCGATCTGTGCATGTCTTTTCTGAGATTGGAAACTCTTTGAAAGCAGGAATCTGGCCTTCTTTACTTTATTTGAGCACTCCTCCTAGTATATAGGTTTTCAAAAGTATTAATAAATAGATAAAAAGGAAAAAAATGGGAAAATCTCAGATTTTTATGTTTTTTTCAGACTTAATGAGAATCAATAAATGAAAGTTAATTAGGTCCTTTCAATATATATGTACATACAATCTTTCAGAATGTACACCTTATTCCTCTGTCTAGTGGTGACCTAGTAAACACAAGTTTCATATATAGGCATTTAATTTTTTCACAAATTCTACAACATGCTAGACATAATATAGAGAAATATGAAAGTTTTAAGAAAATACTAATTATAAATATCTCTCTTTATCTTTCAGAGCCGAAACCAGTTCAAATTGTTATCCCTCATGAAAGTCACAGTACCTCTGTAATCTTATATGTTCAGATGCCTGATATTGGAGTGTTTGATGGCATACATATTGCAAGCGACAGAGGGCCAAATGTAACCAGGTTTTTGAAACAGGACAATAAAATAACTATTGACAATTTAACCCCAGGCACAGAATATAATTTCTTTGTTTCTACCATCAGTGGGACTAAATTAAGTAATATGTATTATGTGCCAGCAGTAAAAACATGTAAGTATTTTAGGACTTGTCTAAGATGCTTCTTTTTTTCAAAATTTTTAAAATTTTAATTTATTTTTTAACATCTTTATTGGAGTATGATTGCTTTACAATGGTGCGTTAGTTTCTGCTTTATAACAAAATGAATCAGCTATACATATACATATATCCCCATATCTCTTCCCTCTTGCATCTCCCTCCCTACCACCGTCCCTATCCCACCCCTCTAGGTGGTCACAAAGCATTGAGCTGATCTCCCTGTGCTACGCTGCTGCTTCCCACTAGCTATCGGTTTTACATTTGGTAGTGTATATATGTCCAGGCCACACTCTCACTTTGTCCTAGCTTACCCTTCCCCCTTCCCATGTCCTCAGGTCCGTTCTCTAGTAGGTCTGCATCTTTATTCCCGTCCTGCCCCTAGGTTCTTCATGACAATATATATATATATTTAGATTCTATATATATGTGTTAGCATATGGTATTTGTTTTTCTCTTTCTGACTCATTTCATTCTGTAGGACAGACTCTAGGTCCATCAGCCTCACTACAAATAACTCAATTTCATTTCTTTTTTTTTTTTTTTTTTTTTTTTTTTTTTTTTATGCGTTACGCGGGCCTCTCACTGTTGTGGCCTCTCCCGTTGCGGAGGACAGGCTCCGGACGCGCAGGCTCAGCGGCCATGGCTCACGGGCCCAGCCGCTCCGCGGCATGTGGGATCCTCCCAGACCGGGGCACGAACCCGTGTCCCCTGCATCGGCAGGCGGACTCTCAACCACTGCGCCACCAGGGAAGCCCCTTCATTTCTTTTTATGGCTAATATTCCATTGTAAATATGTGCCACATCTTCTTTATCCATTCATCTGTCGATGGACACTTAGGTTGCTTCCATGTCCTGGCTATTGTAAATAGAGCTGCAATGAATATTGTGGTACATGACTGTTTCTGAATTATGGTTTTCTCAGGGTATATGCCCAGTAGTGGGATTGCTGGGTCATATGGTAGTTCTATTTTTAGTTTTTTAAGGAACCTCCATACTGTTCTCCATAGTGGCTGTATCAATTTACATTCCCACCAACAGTGGAGGAGGGTTCCCTTTTCTCTACATCATCTTCAGCATCTATTATTTGTAGACTTTTTGATGATGGCCATTCTGACGGGTGTGAGATGATATCTCATTGTAGTTTTGATTTGCATTTCTCTAATGATTAATGATGTTGAGCATTCTTTAATGTGTTTGTTGGCAGTCTGTATATCTTCTTTGGAGAAATATCTAGTCTTCTGCCCATTTTTGGATTGGGTTGTTTGTTTTTTTTTGATATTGAGCTGCATGAGCTGCTTGTAAATTTTGGAGATTAATCCTTTGCTTCAGTTGCTTCATTTGTAAATATTTTCTCCCATTCTGAGGGTTGTCTTTTCGTCTTGTTTATGGTTTCCTTTGCTGTGGAAAAGCTTTTAAGTTTCATTAGGTCCCATTTGTTTATTTTTGTTTTTACTTCCATTTCTCTAGGAGGTGGGTCAAAAAGGATCTTGCTGTAATGTATGTCATAGAGTGTTCTGCCTATGTTTTCCTCTAAGAGTTTGATAGTGTCTGGCCTTACATTTAGGTCCTTAATCCATTTTGAGTTTATTTTTGTGTATAGTGTTAGAGTTTTAATTGCATTCTTTTACATGTAGCTGTCCAGTTTTCCCAGCACCACTTATTGAAGAGACTGTCCTTTCTCCATTGTATATTCTTGCCTCCTTTATCAAAAAAAAGTTGACCATATGTGTGTGAGTTTATTTCTGGGCTTTCTATCCTGTTCCATTGATCTGTATTTCTGTTTTTTGTGCCAGTACCATACTGTCTTGATTACTGTAGCTTTGTAGTATAGTCTGAAGTCAGGGAGCCTGATTCCTCCAGCTCCGTTTTTCTTTCTCAAGATTGCTTTGGCTATTCGGGGTCTTTTGTGTTTCTATACAAATTGTGAAATGTTTTGTTCTAGTTCTGTGAAAACTGCCAGTGGTAGTTTGATAGGGATTGTATTGAATCTGTAGATTGCTTTGGGTAATATAGTCATTTTCACAATGTTTATTCTTCCAATCCAAGAATATGGTATATCTCTCCATCTGTTTGTATCATCTTTAATTTCTTTCATCTTTCCCTCTGTTTGTATCATCTTTAATTTCTTTCATCAGTGTGTTATAGTTTTCTGCAGGTCTTTTGTCTCCTTAGGTAGGTTTATTCCTAGGTACTTTATTCTTTTTTTTTTGCCATGGTAAAAGGGAGTGTTTCCTTAATTTCTCTTTCTCATTTTTCATGATTAGTGTTTAGGAATGCAAGAGATTTCTGTGCATTAATTTTGTATCCTGCTACTTTACCAAATTAATTGATTAGCTCTAGTAGTTTTCTGGTAGCATCTCTAGGATTCTCTATGTATAGTATCATGTCACCTGCAAACAGTGACAGTTTTACTTCTTCTTTTCTAATTTGGATTTCTTTTATATCTTTTTCGTCTCTGATTGCTGTGGCTAAAACTTCCAAAACTATGTTGAATAAGAGTGGTGAGAGTGGGCAACCTTGTCTTGTTCCTGATCTTAGTGGATATGGTTTCAGTTTTTCACCATTGAGGACAATGTTGGATGTGGGTTTGTCACATATGACCTTTATTATGTTGCGGTAAGTTCCCTCTATGCCTACTTTTTGGAGGGTTTTTGTCATAAATGGGTATTGAATTTTTTCAAAAGCTTTTTCTGCATCTATTGAGATGATCATATGGTTTTTATTCTTCAGTTTGTTAATTTGGTGTATCACATTGATTGATTTGCATATATTGAAGAATCCTTGCATTACTGGGATAAACCCCACTTGATCATGGTGTATGATCATTTTAATGTGCTGTTGGATTCTGTTTGCTAGTATTTTGTTGAGGATTTTTGCATCTGTGTTCATCAGAGATATTGGCCCGTAGTTTTCTTTTTTCATGACACCTTTGTCTGGTTTTGGTATCAGGGTGATGGTGGCCTCATAGAATGAGTTTGGGAGTGTTCCTCCCTCTGCTATGTTTTGGAAGAGTTTGAAAAGGATAGGTGTTAGCTCTTCTCTAAATGTTTGATAGAGTTCACCTGTGAATCCATCTGGTCCTGGGCTTTTGTTTGTTGGAAGATTTTTAATCAGTTTCAATTTCAGTGCTTGTGATTGGTCTCTTTATGTTTTCCATTTCTTCCTGGTTCAGTCTCGGGAGGTTATGCTTTTCGAAGAATTTGTCCATTTCTTCCAGGTTGTCCATTTTATTGGCATAGAGTTGCTTGTAGTAATCTCTCATGATCCTTTGTATTTCTGCAGTGTCAGTTGTTACTTCTCCTTTTTCATTTCTAATTCTATTGATCTTAGTGTTCTTTTTTTCTTGATAAGTTTGACTAATGGTTTATCAATTTTGTTTATCTTCTCAAATAACCAGCTTTTAGTTTTATTGATCTTTGCTGTTATTTCCTTCATTTCTTTTTCATTTATTTCTGATCTGATCTTTATGATTTCTTTCCTTCTGCTAACTTTGGGGTTTTTTTGTTCTTCTTTCTCTGACTGCTTTAGGTTTAAGGTTACGTTTTTTATTTGAGATGTTTCTTGCTCCCAAGGTAGGATTGTATTGCTATAAACTTCCCTCTTCAAACTGCTTTGGCTGCATCTCATAGGTTTTGCATCATCGTGTTTTCATTGTCATTTGTTTCTAGGTACTTTCTGATTACCTCTTTGATTTCTTCAGTGATCTCTTGGTTATTAAGTAGTGTATTGTTTAGCCTCCATGTGTTTATATTTTTTACAGATTTTTTTTCCTGTAATTGGTATCTAGTCTCATAGCATTGTGGTGGGAAAAGATACTTGATATGATTTCAGTTTTTTTTTAATTTACTAAGGCTTGATTTGTTATCCAATGTATGATCTATCCTGGAGAATGTTCCATAAGCACTTGAGAAGAAAGTGTATTCTGTTGTTTTTGGATGGAATGTTCTATAAATATCAATTAAGTCCATCTTGTTTAATGTCTCATTTAAAGCTTGTGTTTCGTTATTTATTTTCATTTTGTAATGATCTGTCCATTGGTGAAAGTGGGGTGTTAAAGTCCCCTACTATGATTGTGTTACTGTCGATTTCCCCTTTTATGGCTGTTAGTATTTGTCTTATGTATTAAAGTGCTCCTATGTTGGGTGCAGAAATATTTACAATTGTTACATCTTCTTGGATTGATCCCTTGATCATTACATAGTGTCCTTCTTTGTCTCTTGTAGTAGTCTTTGTTTTAAAGTCTATTTGTCTGATATGAGAATGTCTACTCTAGCTTTCTTTTGATTTCCATTTGCATGGAATATCTTTTTCCATCCCCTCACTTTCAGTCTGTGTGTGTCCCTAGGTCTGAAGTGGGTCCCTTATAGACAGCATATATATGGGTCTTGTGTTTGTATCCATTCAGCCAGTCTGTGTCTTTTGGTTGGAGCATTTAATCCATTTACATTTAAGGTAATTATCGACATGTATGTTCCTAGTACCATTTTCTTAAAAATATGGAACGCTTCACGAATTTGCGTGTTATCCTTGTGCAGGGGCCATGGTAATCTTCTCTGTGTCATTCCAATATTAGTATATGTGCTGCCAAAGAGAACACCTAAGTTGCTTCTTGATTTTGATTTTGTGTGTCATTTCAAATTAGTAGTCTACATTCACTTTAACACAGTTGTTTTCAAAGATCCTTTAAAACATTTGCAAAAACCTCATTACTGAGCCTGATCTTTAATTGCGCAAGTATGCAGATAGAGCTAACCTTGTGAAAATTAGTAAGTCATGAATTTTTTCTTACGTATTTACAGAAAAAAAATACTTGCATATTAATCAGAATTTTCAATGACTTAATCCGAGTGAGGAATGTGAGTAATATTTAGGCAGATTATGAAATCTAGATCATATTTTTTGAGTGTAGGGGCCCTGATAGTGTCTCTCAAAGCATATAATCTAAGCGTGTGTTTGCTCATCCCATGCTGCTATTTGTCTGGAAAGAACTAGCTTGTATTTTCTTTACCTCTTTGAATATTTTAAATTAATATGTTTAATATTTGTTCATACCAATACCTACATTTTCAGATTCATGTTGATTTTGATTTGTCTTTAAGTCACTCAAAAATTCTACAGATATTAATTTCGAAATTTTGGGATACTTGAAATTTTCTAAGATATCCATCTACTTGATGTAGAAATAAATGGCAAAGAATAATAAATGCCATATAAAAATCACGTGGTATCCTAAAAACATATTTCTGAATATAAATATAAATAAATGTCCAGGTTCTTAATGATTTGCTCTTCCTGACTATAAATCTTCACATATGTAATTATACCACTACAAGTCTTCTTCCCCCAAATTGTAATCCTTCCCTTACTGTTTAAACTCAATTTTTTCCACAAAATAATCTCAAATTGATGTCACAAATCACGTTATTCCAATAGCATTTTAACATGTTCATAATCAGCTCAGTATATGTTTATTTTACTTCTGCTTGTAATTTTTGTAACTTTTTGTATCTGTATTCTCTGTCTCTCTTATATTATGAATCATTGTGGGAAGCATTCTATTTGACAGTTCTTTTCTTTAAAAATAATTTATACTTGATCATCTATATCAATGTCATTATATCAATCAGCAGAAATACTAATATATGAGATGATTGTCTAAAGCTGACATTTTTCAGGTTTTCTAAAATAATTGTTTTCCTTTATGCTAGATGAGATCTTTAAACTGGGAAAACTAAAACTCATCAGATAAAATTTGTTTTTAACTTCATCCAGTATTTAATACAAAGGGATTCTTCTTTGTGTATACTTCATATTTCTCTCTCTGTTGTCTTTTCAGCTTATGCTAATAGTTTCAGAAAGCTTTAATTCTTTTTTCCTCCTTTGAATATTGTACATTTACTCCTGTGAATTTGCTGTTATGTAGTTTTTACTGCAACATCAAAGTTAGCTGCATGTAATGGTATTTACAGTGATTCTGAGTATTGCAATAGATTATCATATTTTATAAGCTGTCATGTGTAAACAGCTATTTTTAATTAGGATAGATAATTCATTATTAAACTATTGTCCTTTTTTACACTGTGCTTTTTATTCCCTTTAAAGGGGTAAATAATAATAATAAAAAAAACCCAGTTAGAAAACATGCAGGGGTATTCAAGTGTTTCGTGTATTTTGGGTAGGTCTGGAAGCACCATCAAATATCCATGAGGGCAAAGTTACAAACTCTTCCATTGAAATTCTCTGGAATCGAGCTGATGGGAATTTTCAGCATTATGAAATCACATGCATAAACTGTGCTGCTGCTTTCATGGTACGTTATAAGGGGTTCTCAGAGGAATAACTTTTATTCTGAAGCCAGTATTGCTGCATTCTTATATTAGGTAGTAGTGAAACTAAATAACCCCCAACATTTTTTTTGCTTGTGTTTGATGGTGGAGCATTTCTTAAATGAACACTTGGTAAGTTATTCTTTTGGATCAATAGGTCCAGAAAGTATTTCAAGAAGCAGCAACATTCTCTAACCTGGATCCTGCCACAGTGTACACCTTTTCAATTCGCACTGAAAAAGAAGGTTTTAAAGACAGTCCTCCCTACATAAAAGAAATACAGACAGGTACAGCCTATGTAAGCACTTTGGGTATTATTCAGTGTTCAAATATTTTTTTTAATTTCCAATTTTCTAAAATATTTTATTGTTAGTATAATCAGAAGGATTCCATAAAAATGCTTTGGTTTTATGTATTATTTTCTTTCTTTTTAAAAAAATTCATTTATTTATTGATTGAGGTACCATTGACATAAGTTTCAATGTTCAAATATTCATTTGGTTCTTATAGGGAAGATTTAATAAATAGTTCATTCTTCTCAAATTTTCTTAATGGGCAGGCAGTATTTCCTCTTATCTTTTTCTATTTCCCCTTGTATGAATTAGCACAGTCTCTTTTGTGTGTCTGTTTCCAGACAATAGAGTTGCTAACTGTCTGGGTTCTGGCCAGAGTCTCCATTTGTGATATAATTTTTCCATTGTTCAGTTAAACAGACAGTGAAGTGCCATTTCCCCAGCATTAGCAACTTACTCCCAGTGGCAGATGGTGATTTATTCCATGGTAGTCGTATGAAATAAAGGATGATTGGGAAGGGTGTATGCAAAATGTGTACGTTTTCAAATATAGGTGAAGTAAAATTGTCAACTATTCGACTAATATAACTATTTTAGATATTCTTGACATGGATGGTATGGGAACATTGATTTATGTATTTAGAAACTGGTCATGTCTGGTATTCTTTTACTGTAATAACATAGAATGGAATTGAGAGAGAATATCGTGGCAATTTTGTTCGTTTCTTATACATGGGAGAATTTTAAAGGGGCAACAAAATATATATTATACACTATTTTAACTTTTTTTTTTTTTTCAGAAAATAAGGGAAGCATTTCATATTTAGATTGCAGTTAACTTTCCCTGCTGATTAACCTTGTCACTGTTTGGTATTTAATTAGAATGAGTCCTAAAAATCATTAACTATTTCTGAGGTTGGTGATTACACAAGACCAAGATATCTCCTCTTCCTACATTATAGAAGCAGGGGAAATATTGAGTACAACACTGCTGGGGTACATATCGGCTCTGTTTCAAAGTTTACAATGATTCTTGTTTGTTTGTTCCCCCCCCCCCACTCTTTTAACTTCTCATATCTACCAGGAAGAATAAAAGGAATGTGTTGGTTACCCTCAGAGTTTGCAAAGAGTCAAACAAATCCTGAGAGTATTTCAGGGTGGTTATAAAATAGGTGCTTTGTACGGTAGAAAACGTTATTTTACGTGTATGTTTTAAATGATATAGCCCCAAGTGCGGTTGAATTTCTGAATCACAGTAGGAATTCAAATGCAGTAACCGTTAGCTGGCCTTCAGCTAGAAGTCTTCTGGACGGATACATTATTTCAATATCCAGTGAAATCTTAATGAAAGAAGAAATCCTGCCTTCCACAAAAAGGTATGAAAATATTGAAAAGAAATTATATCAAGTCACATGGAACACAAGATGAACATTTTATATGTGTTGTTAGAAAGCTATGTTAGTGGTTTAGTATAAATAGAAATTAGAAAACTTTTCAAGAGAACTTTTTGGACTATAGTGTGATAGGAATAACTAAATCTGATATACAGTACCAAATTATTTATGCTAATAGATAGTAATGAATTAATTCATGATTTCATCATGCTTGTATGTATGACATACACACTTTTTGACTTAAATTTCTCCACGTAAGAAGCTATGCTTTCTCAGTAACTGTGTGTAAGCGTAGCAAATTGTTTCCATAATAGACAATAAAAAACCAAAACTTATATATAAAATTCTTTCTGCAAATAGTGTGAGAAGATGGAGTTTTCCAAATGTTTCTGAGCTAAATATCTTAATGTTTGATTTTTCTTTAATGTGTAGGACATTCTCATTTAACAGCCTTTCTCCAGGGACTGACTTTTTAATTAGCATTATAGCTACCAAGGGACTAAAGAGAAGCCATCCTACTGTCCTCATGGTTAGCACTTGTAAGTTCATTTTATATTTAATTAACTTTTCATGGGTTAAGGGAAAATAGTCGTGTTTAAAGCCAATATCTAGTTAACAATCAATATAGAAGTGATTTATGACATTATGGCTTGAAGAGAAGGAGTACTTCATTTACATGGAGAATGCCTGCATTATATTCCTTTCTCTATCATTTATTGTGACCTTGGGCAACACTATGTGACCTTGGGCAAAACCATGAGGTTCTTACTTAAACCATGAGAATAATTATTCCTGCCTAGGTATAAAATCTTGTTACTAAAATCAAATGCAAAGCTCTTTGTGAAAAGAGCAAAGTACTCTGAAACCCTAAGGTATTGTCATCTTGAAATACTCAATATTTTTCTAATATTTTGACTATATCTGTTAACATGTGGGTTTTCTCTAGTTACTGAGAGCGGGGGCTACTCTTTGTTGCGGTGCGCAGGCTTCTCATTGCAGTGGCTTCTCTTGTTGTGGAGCACAGGGGTTTCAGTAGTTGTGGCCTGAAGGCTCTAGAGCGCAGGCTCAGTAGTTGTGGCGCACGGGTTTAGCTGCTCCGCGGCATATGGGATCTTCGCGGACCAAGGCTCGAACCCGTGTTCCCTGCATTGGCAGGTGGATTCTTAACCACTGCACCACCATGGAAGTCCGGCACTGTCTTTTCAGTTGCATTTCTTGGGTTCAGTTTGCCTCTTCTGACCTTATTAGCATCACTTACACGTATGCCTGCCCTGAACATACACAGATGTTCCAAAGAGCCCTGTCACTTGTGGGTCACAGTCGAATGTGTGCTCAAGTACCCATGCCCTATCAGTGTGAGAGGAGGCTTCCTCTCAGGATTTGCAGTGTGGAGGATGGGAAAGCACTGGAAAATGCAGCAACAGTCAAATCAATTCCTGGAAAATAAACTAAAAAATTTGAGCACTTACTATACAGCAGCAATGGTACTATGTGCTTAAGTTACTGTGTTGAATCTCCTGGAGTTATCTAAAATGTAAGTTAAGGCTCATAGGCGTTCATAACTCATTACGGAAGGTGAGATTTAATCCAGGTATCTAACTCTCAAACTGACACGACACTGCTGCCTCTCACAAAGGCCATCCTAAGAACCATCAGCAAGAGATGAGAAAAGGCTTTTGTAAAAAAATGGTAGTTCATGTTTTATGTCAGTGAAAGCGTCTTAGATTGCTGCTTGGATTTGGTTGTGTTATTATCATTGTCAGCACCATCATCATCACCGTTGTCATCACCATCACATTGGGTGCTTGTTCTTTGTCAGGCACTTTGCTAGCGTTTTCTGTGCTTTATGTCACTGAATTCTCAATCATGATATTCATTCTACTAATAATGATGAGATGCATGGTTTTTTACGAATGAGGAAACTGAGGCTTAGAGAATTTCAGCAGCTTATACAGGATGACAGATTTCAACCCGTATTTCCCTGACATCAAATTCTGTCCTTGTAACCACTCTGCTTTAGTGGAAAGGCCACTATGCTATAGGAAGGACTGACACTACCCATTCTTAGCTCTATGGCTTTGTGCAAATCATTATTCTATTTGGACCTCAAGCTCCTCATTTCTACCCTAGGTTTAATAGTACATTCTGTATTTAAAAAAAAATTTTTATTTATTTATTTTTGGTTGCATTGGGTCTTCGTTGCTGTGCACAGGCTTTCTCTAGTTGTGGTGATTGGGGGCTACTCTTCGTTGCAGCGCGTGGGCTTCATTGTGGTGGCTTCTCTTGTTGTGGAGCACGGGCTCTAGGTGTGCAGGCTTCAGTAGTGGTGGCATGCGGGCTTAGTTGCTCTGTGGCACGTGAGATCTTCCCAGACCAGGGCTCGAACCCGTGTCCCCTGCATTGGCAGGCAGATTCTTAACCACTGCGCCACCAGAGAAGTCCATACATTCTGTGTTTTAAGAGGTTGTTGCTTTGGCTGTGTTTTCCCAAACAAACCTGGCAACTTCCCCCCCACCACCCTTCGCACTTTACAATTTGACTTTTGTCTTCTATTGTATATTAATAATTTTTGGTCTTTTTTGTACCTCTCTTTCTTTGCAAGCTACCTCAAATCCATTTGGAAGTAGATGGAATATTAATAAATGTAAAAAAAAGCTAAAATATTATGGGACTCTGGGGAAATAGTAAGTTAATTCCAGTTGAAAGGGAATATACATCAAAGAAAAGTAGAATAAAAAGGATTGTGAATCAGTGACACAGGTTTAAATCTACCACTGGATTGAATTCTAATAGACTTAAATCAATAAGTAAGTAAGTACAAAAAAAATCTCACACAGAATTTGAATATTAGATGTGAGATTATTCCAATAAAATTTTAGTGTGGCTTTTCTTCCAGTTAAGGAAAGAAATGCTACATTTCATTTGAAATTTCTATAAATTAGAAATAGAGACATGCTACTGAATTGAAAAAATAAGTTTCTAGAACCTTCTCAGATAAAATGTTTAAAGGGAAAAGGAGTTTGGAAACTTAAGGAAGGGGGCTAGATATATCTCTTAACTTATGCAGTGCATAAAATTCTAAGTTAAAAATCTCACTTGTAATAACTTCATACTGAATTCTGCTTTGACAAAAATAAATATGAAAATCCATACTTTATATAATTTTATTGTGGAAAAAGGCTTTCTAGAAAATTTGTTTTCCTGTTGCTTTGTGGAGATGAGGAGACTTGAGACTCAAGGTAAACAGCCTGTGCAAGATCACTTAGTGCTAAACTGACTAGAAAAGCCTGCGTATCGTGTCTGTCTTCCATCGTGTGACACTCAAGTTTATCAGTCCAGTACAGATAATATGATGATAGAAAATGTTTTTTTTTTCAAAGCTTTCATTTCCGTGTCTTATTTCCTTGCCCTAGATCCAGACCCACCATCAGATTTGCTGATTTTGGGGCAGGAAGAACACACAATATATTTGTCTTGGAAACTCCCACAAGGAGGCTTTGAAAGGTTTCAGGTAAAGTTGGTATCATGCAACCTTGATGTTTATTGAGGCCTTTATTTCGCTCCTTTTTGTCCTTCATTGTACATTTCTTAACAATTTAAGAAATTATGGTACCACTCCTTTCCTGTAAGGTTTTCCTCCAAAGTAAATTTTCTGTTTGTTGCTTTAAAAGTACAGAGTTGTCATGGGAGGTTTTCAAATTTGAGTAAAAGCTGGTACTTGACTTTAAATGAGTTCAGGTTTTCAATGGAGATAGACACGTGCTTTTGTAGTACAAAAACGTGAATAAAGAAATGCTGGTGCTGGAAGATAGTGCTTCTGTGACAGCACTGGCCACAACGAAGATTCCAGAAGTTAAAGACAGGTGATGTGCCACAGGCTCCCTTTCAACTCCATTCTACAGGTTTTAGTTGAGAGTGGAGACTTGCAGCCCAGAGGGTAGGAGAGAAAGATGTACAGAGAGACCGCTTTTCAACTGTGTCCGTGAAGTAAATGTGTACGTTTTTGTTGCTTTTGCTGTTAATAATGTGACCTGGCATCACGTGAGGACATATTATACACACCCTACGTCCTGCATTGTGTGGCTTGCAGAGAGAGTAAGCTTCTGGAGATAGCACTATTGCTTTATATTCTACGTGGGCAAACGAGTTTTCTATATTTTCATAGTGGTAGGAGATGGTAATTTTAGTTGTAGATAACAGAAAACAACCTGAAATAGTTTAAGAAATAAAAATTTATTGTATTAATGAAAGAGTGCGTCATGGACACCAAGGCAAAGAATATAACAAGGTGTTTGGGAGAACTGGAATCAGATGTTTAAGGCTACTGAGGCCCCATGCATTATTTTCTTACTGTCTACTTCTTTCTGCTCATCAGCCGTAGTTTATTTTTATTTACTTATTTTTCCTGATGACCAGCTTTCTCTGTTAAGCAATCCATGTGGTGAGTGGAAAAATGCCATGTACAACTTCTAAGCACAAATGGTGCATTATGAACCACAGAGAAAGACAGATATGCTCCCTAAATTCCCAAGGAAGGGACTGTGATTATTCCATATTGTAGACACCCAGTCCAGTTTCAGTCAACTGTGCTTGTGGTGTAAAAGTGGTGGCGGTGGGTCTGTGGGTGATGGGGGTTATAGAGTCATTAGAATTTGAGCAGATACAACAAAAGGTGTTTCCTGTAAATGAAAAACAATATAAAGTTTAATAATTTATAGAATCAATACAGCCTAAAAGGAACCAGAGCAGTAAAATTACCAGACATTTGAAATGAACTAATTAGTACATCTGGGTTTTATATTTGAGTATGAACTTCTTAACAATGACAGTTCATAAGAGAAACAAGATATTAGTCACTATATGATAGATATAAAAAGAATCCACACTTATTTAAGGTATCTGGTACTAAAGACAAAGAGGGATGTAGTGGGCAGAATAATGGCCTTCCAGAGATCCACAGCCTAATTCACAGAACTTGAAATACGTTATATTACGTGGCAAAGGGGAAGCAGATGGAATTAAGTTTGCTAATTAGCAGGTTTTAAAATAGGGAGATTATAGAGAGTCTAGATCCAGATGGTGGAGTAGGAAGATCCTGAGCTCACCTCCTCCCATAGACACACAAAAGCTACAACTACGTATAGAATAACTGTCTCGGAGAATGGCCTACAGACTAGCAGAACACATTTTCTACAACCAAGGATATAAAGAATAGGGCACAGTGAGACAGGTAGGAGGGGCAGAGGTGCAGTCTAGTCAGAACCCACACCCCCAGTGCGGTGACCCACAAGTGGGAGGGCTATCACAACCACAGAGGTCCACCCTGAGGAGTGAGAGGTCCGCGCCCCATGTTGGGCTCCCCCGCCTGAGGGACCTGCACTGAGAAGAGCCCCATAAAGTGTGGCTTTGAAAACCAGCAGGGCTTATGTATGGGAGAGCCAGAGGGCCATGGGATATGGAGACTCTGCTCTAGAAGGGCTCACACACAAACTCGCTGACTCTTGAGTCCCAGTGCAGAGGAAGCAGCTTGAAAAGCAGCTAAGTCATAAGACAAGAAGATTCATTGACTAGTGTTAGGGTGTGTGCTGGAGGGGCAGGGATCTGGTGGAGCTTTCTTTGGGAATGGAAGGGCTGGTGGGTGCAATTTGTTTTTTAACTCTCCTTCCACCTACCTGGCAGGTACCATTTCTATCACTCTCAATCAGCCTAATCAACACCATGTGCCTGCCCCAGTATCCCCCGAACGCCAGTCCTGCCCAGTCACCCACCCTGGCTAGATTATCCGAAGTAGCTCCTAACCCACCCCACCCAGCAGGTGGCCTTGGCTGGCCCCATGCCCCTCCAAAGCAGCTCCCACTCTGGGGGGGCCAGTTCTGCATACCAGTATACCTGCAGCAGTCACAGCTGGGCCTCACAGCTGGTCATGCTGGGGCCAGTCCCAACCGTCAGTGGGCCTGCTGCAAGCACGGCCCAACCACCAAAGGAGGGCACACAGAGCTCACATGGGAGATAATCCTGGGGCACCTGGCTCTGGTGACCAAGGAGGACGGCATCACTGGGCATCACAGGACACCTTCTAAATAAAGCCACTCTTTCAAGACTGGGAGATTAGATGATATAACTTATACATAGACACAAACACAGAGAGTTAGGAAAAATTAGGAGACAATGAAAAACCTTCCAAACAAAAGAACAAGACACAACCTCAGAAAAAGAATAAAATGAAATGGAGATGAACAATTTACCAAGGAAAGAGTTGAACGTAATAGTCATAAAGATGCTTACTGAGCTAAGGAGAAGAATGGGTGAATACAGTGATTACTTGAACAAAAAAGTAGAAAATATAAAAAAGAACCAGGCAGAACTGAAGAATGCAATAACTGAAATTTAAAATACCCTAGAGGGGAATGCTCAACATCACTAATCATTAGAGAGATGCAAATCAAAACTGCCATGAGGTATCACCTCATACCAGTCAGAATGGCCATCATCAAAAAATCTACAAACAGTGAATGCTGGAGAGGGTGTGGAGAAGAGGAGACCCTCTTGCACTGTTGGTGGGAATGTAAATTGACACAGCCACTATGGAGAACAGTATGGAGGTTCCTGAAAAAACTAAAAATAGAACTACCGTACGACCCAGCAATCCCACTACTGAACATATACCCTGAGAAAACCATAATTCAAAAAGAGTCATATACCACAATGTTCATTGCAACTCTATTTATAATAGCCCGGAGTTGGAAGCAACCTAAGTGTCCAGCAACAGATGAATGGGTAAAAAAGATGTGGCACGTATATACAATAGAATATTACTCAGCCATAAAAAGAAACAAAATTGAGTTATTTGTAGTGAGGTGGATGGATCTAGAGTCTGTCCTACAGAGTGAAGTGAGTCAGAAAGAGAAAAACAACTACCATATGCTAAAATATATATGGAATCTAAAAAAAAAGAATGGTCATGAAGAACCTAGGGGCAAGATGGGAATAGAGATGCAGACCTACTAGAGATTGGACATGAGGACATGGGAAGGGGGAAGGGTAAGATGGGACAAAGTGAGAGAGTGGCAAAGGGGGAAGGGTAAGATGGGACAAAGTGAGAGAGTGGCATGGACTTATATATACTACCAAATGCAAAATAGATAGCTAGTGGGAAGCAGCCGCATAGCACAGGGAGATCAAAATCAGCTCGCTGCTTTGTGACTACCTAGAGGCGGGGGATAGGGAGGGTGGGAGGGAGATGCAAGAGGAAGGAGATATGGGGATATATGTATATGTATAGCTGATTCACTTTGTTATAAAGCAGAAACTAACACACCATTGTAAAGCAATTATACTCCAATAAAGATGTTAGAGGGAATCAACAGCACATTAGAGGATACAGAAGAATGGATCAGCACCTGGAAGACAGGGTAGTGGAAATCACCCAATCAGAACATAAAAAGAATTTTAAAAAATGAGGATAGTTTAAGGAACCTCTGGGATAACACTAAGCATACCAATATTTACATTTTAAGGGTTCCCAGTAGGAGAAAGAGAGAAAGTTCTAGTAGACCTATTTGAAGAAATAATGGCTGAAAAAAATTTTAACATGGTAAAGGAAACAGACATCCAAGTCCAGGAAGCACAGACTGAAACAAGATGAACCCAAAGAGGTCCACACTAAGACACATTATAATTAAAATGTCAAAAGTTAAAGAGAGAAATTTAAAAGCAGCAAGAGAAAAACAAGTAGTTACATACAAGGGAGCCCTCTTTTGAGATGAATTTTTTTAGCAGAAACTTTACAGGCCAAAAGGGACTGGCATGATACATTCAGTGTGCTGAAAGGAAAAAACTTACAACCATGAATGCTTTACTCAGCAAGGTTATAAATCAGAATTTAAGGAGAGATAAAAACTATCCCAGACAAGCAAAAGCTAAAGAAATTCATCACTACTAAAGCAGCCTTACAAGAACTGTTAAATGGAGTTCTTTAAACATAAAAGAAAAGGCCATACCTAGACACAAGTATATTATGAAAAAAAATTCCACTGGTAAAGGCAAACGTGAAGTAAAGGTAGTGTATCAACCACCTGTAAAAGCTACTATGAAGGTTTAATGACAAAAGAAGTAAAATCTATCTAAATACTTAAGCAATAAACAAAATAAAAAGATGTAAAAAATTATGTTAAAAGCGTAAAGTGCTTGTTGGGGGAAGTAATAAAATGTGCTTTTAGGGTGCTCTAAACTTAAGTAACCATAAAATTAAAATAGACTTTTTTTTTTAAGACTTTTTTTTTTTTTTTAAAAGACCTTCTTATGTAGGTCTTCCACCCATTTTTGGATTAGGTTATTTGTTTTCTTGATACTGAGCTGCATGAGCAGCTTGTAAATTTTGGAGATTAATCCTTTGTCAGTTGCTTCATTTACAAATATTTTCTCCCATTCTGAGGGAGAAAGGTTTATGGTTTCCTTTGCTGTGCAAAAGCTTTTAAGTTTCATTAGGTCCCGTTTGTTTATTTTTATTTCCATTTCTCTAGAGGTGGGTCAAAAAGGATCTTGCTGTAGTGTATGTCATAGAGTGTTCTGCCTATGTTTTCCTCCAAGAGTTTTATAGTGTCTGGCCTTACATTTAGGTCTTTAATCCATTTTGAGTTTATTTTTGTTTATGGTGTTAGAGTTCTAATTGCATTCTTTTACATGTAGCTGTCCAGTTTTCCCAGCACCATTTACTGAAGAGGCTGTCTTTTCTCCATTGTTTTTTCTTGTCTCCTTTATCAAAGATAAGGTGACTATATGTGCATAGGTTTATCTCTGGGCTTTCTATCCTGTTCCATTGAGCTGTATTTCTGGTTTTGTGCCAGTACCATACTGTCTTGATTACTGTCGCTTTGTAGTATAGTCTGAAGTCAGGGAGCCTGATTCCTCCAGCTCCATTTTTCTTTCTCAAGATTGCTTTGGCTATTCGGGGTCTTTGTGTTTCCATACAAATTGTGAAATTTTTTGTTCTAGTTCTGTGAAAAATGCCATTGGTAGTTTGATAGGGATTGCGTTGTATCTGTCGATTGCTTTGAGTAGTAGAGTCATTTTCACAATGTTGATTCTTCCAATCCAAGAACATGGTATATCTCTCCATCTGTTTGTATCATCTTTAATTTCTTTCATCAGTATGTTATAGTTTTCTGCATTCAGGTCTTTTGTCTCCTTAGGTAGGTTTATTCCTAGGTATTTTATTCTTTTTGTTGCCATGGTAAATGGGAGTATTTCCTTAATTTCTCTTTCAGATTTTTTGTCATTAGTGCATAGGAATTCAAGCCATTTCTGTGCATTAAATTTTGTATCCTGGTACTTTACCTAATTCATTGATTAGCCCTAGTAGTTTTCTGGTAGCATCTTTAGGATTCTCTACGTATAGTGTCATGTCATCTGCAAACAGTGACAGTTTTACTTTTTTTTTTTTTTCTGATTTGGACTTCTTTTATTTCTTTTTTGTCTCTGGTTGCTGTGGCTAAAAGTTCCAAAACTGTGGTGATTAATAGTGGTGAGAGGGAGCAACCTTGTCTCATTCCTGATCTTAGTGGAAATGGTTTCAGTTTTTCACCATTAAGAACCACGTTGGCTGTGGGTTTGTCATGTATGACCTTTATTCTGTTGTGGTAATTTCCCTCTATGCCTACTTTCTGGAGGGTTTTTGTCATAAATGGGTGTTGAATTTTGTCAAAAGCTTTTTCTGCATCTATTGAGATGATCATATGGTTTTTCTTCTTCAATTTGTTAGTATGGTTTTTCACATTGATTTATTTGCATATATTGAAGAATCCTTGCATTCCTGGGATAAACCCCACTTGATCATGGTATATGATCATTTTAATGTGCTGTTGGATTCTGTTTGCTAGTATTTTGCTGAGGATTTTTGCATCTCTGTTCATCAGTGGTATTGACCTGTAGTTTTCTGTTTTTATGACAGCTTTGTCTGGTTTTGATATCAGGGTGATGGTGGCCTCATAGAAATAGCTTGGAAATGTTCTTCCCTCTGCTATATTTTGGAAGAATTTGAGAAGGATGGGTGTTAGCTCTTCTCTAAATGTTTGATAGAATTCACCTGTGAAGCCATCTGTTCCTGGGCTTTTGTTTGTTGGAAGATTTTTAATTACAGTTTCAGTTTCAGTGCTTGTGATTGGTCTGTTGATACACTTTCTATTTCTTCCTGGTTCAGTCTCAGAAGGTTGTGCTTTTCGAAGAATTTGTCCATTTCTTCCAGGTTGTACATTTTATTGGCATAGAGTTGCTTGTAGTAATGTCTCATGATCCTTTGTATTTCTGCAGTGTCACTTGTTACTTCTCCATTTTCATCTCTAATTCTCTTGATTTGAGTCTTCTCCCTTTTTTTCTTGATGAGTCTGGCTAATGGTTTACCAATTTTGTTTATCTTCTCAAAGTACCAGCTTTTAGTTTTATTGATCTCTGCTATCGTTTCCTTCATTTTTTTTTTCATTTATTTCTGATCTGATCTTTATGATTTCTTTCCTTCTGCTAACTTTGGGGTTTTTTTGTTCTACTTTCTCTGATTGCATTAGGTGTAAGGTTAGGTTGTGTATTTGAGATGTTGCTTATTTCTTAAGGTAGGATTGTATTGCTATAAACTTCCCTCTTAGAACTGCTTTTGCTGCATCCCATAGGTTTTGGTTTGTCATGTTTTCATTGTCATTTGTTTCTAGGCATTTTTTGATTTCCTCTTTGATTTTGTCAGTGATCTCTTGGTTATTTAGTGGTGTATTATTTAGCCTCCATGTGTTTGTATTTTTTACAGATTTTTTTTCCTGTAATTGATATCTAGTCTCATAGCATTGTGGTGGGAAAAGATACTTGATACAATTTCAGTTTTCTTAAATTAACCAAGGATTGATTTGTGACCCAAGGTATGATCTATCCTGGAGAATGTTCCATGAGCACTTGAGAAGGAAGTGTATTCTGTTGTTTTTGGTTGGAATGTCCTATGTATATCAATTAAGTCCATCTTGTTTAATGTGTCATTTAAAGCTTGTGTTTCCTTATTTATTTTAATTTTGGATATCTGTCCATTGGTAAAAGTGGGGTGTTAAAAAGTCCCCTACTATTGTGTGTTACTGTCGATTTCCCCTTCAATGGCTGTTAGCATTTGCCTTATGTATTGAGGTGCTCCTATGTTGGGTGCATAAATATTTACAAATGTTATATCTTCTTCTTGGTTTGATCCCTTGATCATTTTATAGTGTCTTTCTTTGTCTCTTGTAATAGTCTTTATTTTAAAGTTTATTTTGTCTGATATGAGAATTGCTACTGTAGCTTTCTTTTGATTTCCATTTGCATGGAATATCTTTTTCCATCCCTCACTTTCAGTCTGTATGCGTCCCTAGGTCTGAAGTGGGTCTCTTGTAGAAGGCATATATACGGGTCTTGTTTTTATATCCATTCAGTCTGTTAAAATAGACTGTTATATGCATAAGTTGTTATGTATGAACATTGTGCTAACCACAAACTGAAAATCTGTAACAGATACACATAAAATGAAAAGAAAGCAATACAGCATAACACTAAATAAATTCATCAAATCACAAGGGAAGAGAACAAGACAAGAAGAAAGAAACGAAAAATAATTTACAAAAACAACCATAAAACTATTTAGAAAATGGTAGTAAGTATATTTCTATCAATAATTAATTTAAATGTAAATGTGCTAAATGCTCCAATCAAAAGACAAAGTGTGGCTGAATAGTTAAAAAAACCCCACAAGATCCAAGTATATACTGCCCACAAGAGACTCACTTCAGATCTAAAGACACACACAGACTGAAAGTAAGGAGATGGAAAAAGATATTCCATGCAAATAAAATGAAAAGAAATCTGGGAGCAATGCTTATATCAGACAGAATAGACTTTAAAACAAAGACTATAATGGAGCAATTAAGAACATTACATATTGATCAAGGGATCAATCCAAGAAGACGATAAAACATTTGTAAATACCTATGCAGCCAATATAGGAGCACCTAAATACATAAATATTAACAGACATAAAGGGAGATATTGATAGTCATACAATAATAGTAGGGGACTTTAACACCCCACTTAGGTCAATGAACAGATCATCCAGATGAAAAATCAGTAAGGGAACATTGACCTTTAAGTACACATTAGACCAGATGGACTTAATAGATAAGTCTATATAGAACATTTTACTCCAGAAGAACAGAATACACATTCTTTTCACACAGGAACATTCGCCAGGATAGATCACATGTTAGGCCACAAGCCAAGTGTCAATAAATTTAAGAAGATACAGATCACATCAAGCATCTTTTCTGACCATAGTAGTACACAACTAGAAGCCAGTTACAAGATGAAAACTGGAAAAAACACAAACACCTGGAGGTTAAGTAACATGCTACTAAACAACCAGTGGGTCAATGAAAAAATCAAAGAGGAAAGTTAAAAATACCTGGAGACAAATGGTAATGGAAATACAACATTGCAAAATCTATGGGACTCAGTAAAGGCAGTTTTAAGAGGAATGTTTATAGCAATACAGGCCTACATCAGGAAACAAGAAAAATCTCAAACAATCTAACTTTATACCTAAAGGAGCTAGAAAAAGAAGAACAAAACCCAGAATTAGTAGAAGGAAGGAAGTAATAAAGATCAGAGCAGAAATAAGTGAAATAGAGACCAAAAAAACAATAGAAAAGGTCAGTGATACTAAGAACTGGTTCACTGAAAAGATAAAGGAACTTGATAAACCTTTAGTTACATTCATCAAGAAAAAAGAGAGGGCCAAATAAATAAAATCAGAAGTCAAAGAAAGAGGAGAGTTACAATCAACCACACAGAAATAGAGGATCATAAGAGATTAATATGAACAACTGTATATATCAACAAATTGAATAACCTAGAAGAAATGGATAAATTCCCAGAAACACACAATCTTCCAAGACCAAATCAGGAAGAAATAGAAAATATGAACAGACTGATTATGAGTAATGAAATTGAGTCAGTAATAAGAAAACTCCCAACAAACAAAAGTCCTGAACCAGACTGCTTCACGGTGAATTCTACCAAACACTTAAAGAAAAGTTAACACCTACTTTATTCAAACTATTCCAAAAAAACTGGAGACGAAGGAATACTTCCAAACTCATTCTAGGAGGCCAGCATTACCCAGATACCAAAATCAGATAAAGACACTACAAGAAAAGAAAATTACAGGCCATTGTCACTGATGAACAGAGATGCAAAAATCCTCAACAGAATATTAGCGAACTGAATTGAACAATACGCTAAAAGGATCATACACCATAATCAAGTGGGTCTATATCCCACTGATGCAAGGTGGTTCAACATCCACAAATCAATCAGTGTGATACTTCACAATAACAAAATGAAGGATAAAAATTGTATGATCATCTCAGTAGATGCAGAAAAACCATTTGACAAAATTCAACATCCATTTATGATAAAAACTCTCAACAAAGTGCATATAGAGAGAACTTAACTTCACATAATAAAGGTCATATTTGACAGTCCCACAGCTAACATTATACTCAACAGTGAAAAGCTGAAAGCATTTCCTCTAAGATCAGGAACAAGTCAAGGATGCCCACTCTCACTACTTTTATTCAACGTAATATTGAAAGTCATAGCCACAGAAATTGGACACATAAACAAAATTAAAGGCATCCAGACTGGAAAAGAAGTAAAACTGTCACTCCTTGCTGATGACATGATATTATATATAGAAAACCCTAATGATTCCACCAAAAAACTATTAGAATTAATAAATGAATTCAGTAAAGTTGCAGGATACAAAATTAATATACATAAATCTGTGATATTTTTATACACTAATACTGATCTCTCAGAAAGAGAATTTAAGAAAATTTTATTTATAGTTGTATCAAAAAGATTAAAATACATACTGAGGAATAAATTTAACCAAGGAGGCAAAAGACTTGTGTGCTGAAAACTATAAGACACTGATGAAAGAAAATGAAAATGACACAAATAAATGGAAGGGTATACATTTTGATGGATAAGAATTTATATTGTTAAAATGTTCATACTACCCAAAGCAATCTATAGATTCAGTGCAATGCCTATCAAAATACCAGTGGCATTTTTCACATAAATGGAACCACAAAAGACCATGAATAGCCAAAGCAGTATTAAGAAAGAAAGAAAAAGTTAGAAGTTGTATGCTCTCTGATTTCAAACTATACTACAAAGCTAAAGTAGTCAAAATTGTATGGTACTGGCACAAAAACTAACACAGATCACTGGAAAGAAATAAAGGATCCAACCCTCATTTACATGGTCAATTAATTTACAGCAGAGGAGCCAAGAATACACAATGGGGAACAGACAGTCTATTCAATAAATGGTGTTGGGAAAATTGGACAGCTACATGCTAAAGAGTGAAACTGGCCCACTCTTTTACACTATATTCAAAGAAAAACTCACAATGGATTAAAAACTTAAATGTAAGACCTGAAACTATAAAAATTCCAGAAAAAAAACATAGTGTGCCCTTTGACACTGGTCTTAGCAATATTTTTTTGGATCTGTCTCCTCACGCAGGGAAAACAAAAGCAAAAATAAACAAATGGGACCACATCAAACTAAAAAATGTTTGCACAGCAAAGGAAACCATCAACAAAATGGAAAGGTAGCCTATGGAATGGAAGAAGATATTTGAAATGATATATCTGCTAAGGGGTTAATATCCAAAATATGTTAATAACTCACACAACTCAATATCTAAAAAACAATCCATTTAGAACATGGACAGAGGACCTGTTTAGGCATTTTTCCAAGGAAGACATACAGATGGCCAAAAGGCACATGAAAAGATGCTTAGCATCACTAATCATCAGGGAAATGCAGATCAAAACCACAGTTAGATACCACCTCATACTTGTCAGAATGGCTATCAAAAAGAGAACAAATAACAGGTGTTGATGAGGACGTGGAGAAAAGGGAAACCTTGTGCACTGTTGGTGGGGATGTAAATTGGTATAGCCCCTATGGAAAATGGTATGGAAATTCCTCAAAAAATGAAAAATAGAACTGCCATATGATCTACCATTTCTCTCCCGGATATTTATCCAAAGAAAATGAAAACACTAATTTGATGCAACTTTGATATACATGCCTGTGTTCAGTTTCCTGTGATTTTATAAGGTGTGGTAGGCAGTATGGTGCAATGGAAGGATTAAGGCCCTGGAATTCCTTGCTTTGAATCCTAACTTCACCTCTGTTGTGAGACCTTGGGCAAATTTTGATCCTCTTTGTTCCTGTTTCCTCATCTGTCAATGAAGATTATTGTTATTCTATAGAATTGTTTAGGGTATTCAGTTAGATCATGTGTTTGGCAAGTGTTCTGGCATGCAAATTCTGTGAGGACTGGGCTTTTTCTTATCTGCTTTGGTCACCATTTTTTACATTATTGAGACCAGTATCTGATATACAGCAGAGGTCAGTAAATATTTTGATGACTGAATGATTATTAGTTTTCACAGTTCATATTTCATAATCAAGGAAGCTTAGTGTTTTAAAATTTTTTTTAATTTGTTTATTTTTTTATTGAAGTATGGTTGATTTACAGTGTTGCAGTAGTTTGTTTAGCAAAGTGATTCAGTTATACATGCATATATGTATTCCTTTTCAGATTCTTCTTCCTTACAAGTTATTAAAAAATACTGAGTAGAGTTCCCTGTGCTATACTGTAGGTCCTTGTTGGTTATCTATTTTATATATAGTAGTGTGCATGTGTTAATCCCAAACTCCTAATTTATTCCTCCCCACCCTTTCCCCTTTGGTAACCATAAATTTGTTTTCTATGTCTGTGGGCATATTTCTGTTTTGTATATGAGTTCCTTTGTATCATTTTTTTTAGATTCTACCTATAAGCAATATCATATGAAATTTGTCTTTCTCTGACTTCACTTAATATAATAGGTCCATCCATGTTGCTGCAAATGGCATTATTTCATTCTTTTTTATGGCTGAGTAATGTTTCATTGTGTACATGTATCATATCTTCTTTATTCATCTGTCGATGGACATTTAGGTTGAAGGAAGGTTAATTTTGATGTGAATCCCTCCTTACCCTCTTCCTTGCCACACAGCCATCAGAGTGCTCTTTCTTAAAAGTAAATAAAATGTCATTCTTGTGCTTGAAAGATTCCTTACCATGGCTCAAGGCTCTCCCTGTCCTTTGTGACTCCACCACAGCTCCTACCAATGTCTTCCATCTCAGGAAAGGATGCTGTCCTGAAATCACTTGCTCAATTATCTTTGATTCTTCCCATTCCTTCATTCCTCAATCCATCACCTGGTTCTGTCATTTCTACCTCTGAAATGGATTATTAATGTGTCCAGTTCTCTTCATCTCTACTACACCACCCTTGTCCTAGTTACTCTTATTTCTTATGGAGACCAGCAGCCTAGGTGGCAGACGGTAGCCTCTCACCTCCTAACTGGTTTCTCTGTTTCCATTCTTGATTTCCATATAATCTACTTTGCACACACAACAGCCAGAAAGAGGGAGAAAGAAACAGAGAGCGAGAGAGCACTGTTGAAAACATAGTATCTCTCATTGGTTTAACAACCTCCATTAGATTTCCATTGCCCTCAAATGAAGTCTAAACTCCTTGCCATGGTCTCCAAGAGCTCACCTGATTGGATCTTCATCTAATTATGCTGCCTGCTTGGTTACCATGTTGCTACCATATTGGGCTCTCTTTCTGTTCCTTTAGCATGGCAAGCACTTCCCCGTTGCAGGGTTTTTGTGCTTGACATTCATTTTGCATGGATATCTTGCTGCCAGTTTGGGTCGACTTTTTCCAATCATTGGGTTCTCAGCTCAAGAATCATCTAGTCAACTAAAAGAAAAATGCACATTGTAAGAGCTGTGACTTTCAATTTTACTCAGGGAATTTAATGAGGACTGTAGCCTAGGAAACAGCCTCTCAAGTAGGTCGAGGGAAGTGCTCTGCAGAGGTAGGGGAGAAGCCAGTACATATATGGTTTGGGGCTAAGAAATACGTGTAGTGAAGCATACATCTCCGTAAAAGGTTAGTTAGTCACAAGACACAGATAATGATTTTAGTGCTTTTCTGTGTATGGGAAAATGTAAGAATCTGGGTTCATTAAAATTCTTCCTGAGATATACGTCTAACTTTCTGAGGGGCCTGTGTTTCCAAAGCACAGAGTGCCTCATTCTGTTTTACATCCCAGATTCCTTTCAGGGTGTATTGTACGTCAGCAACTGCAGTGGCTAATGACTTAATCCTTGTAGAATTAAATGGTGAGCAACATTCTGTTTTATATTCTCATCTCCTTCCTTGATTACCTAATCTAAATAAAATCACTCTTTCTATTCACTCTGTGATGTAGTTGAGTTATCTCATTCATTTGTTAATATTGAGTAGCTTGTTGTTTGGCGTCACCACTAGAATGTAAGTTCCCTATAATCAGAAGCCTTACCTGTCTTGTTTACCATAAAATACCTAGTACCAATAGTAATGCTTTCCTTGTAATAGATGCTCAATAAATATTGGGTTGGCCAAAAAGTTCTTTCTGGTTTTTTCCATAAGATATTATGGAACGAACTTTTTGGCCAGCCCAGTATTTGGTAAATAAATAAAACTTTGCATAACAGTGTTCCCATATATGATTGGGGTGATTATGGAGGGAGGATATCAATACTGAATATAGTTACCAGCAAAGGGTAGAACTTGAGGTGAACTTTTAGGAACGGGTAGTGTTCAGACTCACGGAAAAGAGGAGAGGATATTCTACACGAGGAAGTTCACAGATAGGAGAGAGCGTTCTATTTGTCATTCGTAAATGTCATTCAATGATAGGGGCATCTTGAATAATAAATGATTCATGAAAAATTCTAGCCTTTCTAGAATGATTTAATTCATTCCTGTTTTAGTGTAGGTATTCTCTAGAGAAAATTCTAGGCACTTACAATGTTAATTGTAAAAGATCCACATTTTTTACCCTTATCTGTTTGTCCTAATTCTTATATTTCAAGACAAGTGCCTAAAAAGATGATCTTTCCTTGGGGTTAACCGAAGCCATAAATTTATTTGTTGTCAGATAAAATATATATCCCTAGAATTATGTTTTTACTATTTTTATATGAACACATTTTTTCTCAGAGACTGTAATTTATGTATTTCTTAAGTAAAACTTATTTTAAGAAATCACATTAATCTTTCAGGCTCAGATTGTTTATTAACTATATTATATCACTAACGATTATTCTAGTCTTTCTCAACCAATGAAATTATTTGTTAAATTTTAATGAATTAAGCAACAGTATCCTGGTTGCTTAGCAAAGTGTACTTGCATAATTGGGATCATTTTCCTAATCATTTAAAATTAATCATCCCAGGTTTCAAACTATGCTTTAAAAGTAGAAATAAAGCACAAATTATGTTTTGTTCAATTGATTTCTATTAGATGTATGAAGTCCACATAGTTGGGGAAACAAATTTCTATTTTACAAATTTATTTTTAAAAATTTACATCATTTTATCATGAGATCACTGCAGTCAATTTCTTTTTCTTTTAACCCTTCATGAATGCCTTACTATGATTCTTTGTATGTCTGAATTTAGCACTTCATTAAGATTATATTCTTCCTCTGCTACATGGTACTTTTCCCTACCATTTCATACCAGAAGTTCTCAGCATTCTATTCACTATTCCTATCTTCCCATATGCCAGACAAGCAAGGTAATCGCCAGTGACACCTTATAAATCAATAAGCAATGATATGCTTCTAGACCTCATGATTATCTTCCTTCAGTAACAAAACACTCTTCCCACAAGACAGTGATAAACATGTTTGCCTAGGAAATTTGTTTCTCTGACTCTTACCACATGACAAGTGTTTTTTAAAGCATAGTGTAATTTAAATTATAAAATTAATGCGATTACTTTCATTTAGATGTATCTTTTCTTTTACAACATGAAATATAGAGTAAAGAGTAAAGATTGTTATAAGTAGCTTTTAATGACTTAAAAAATCCCCAAGGTATCGGAACTACCAGGTTACTTCTTGGTGAAGATAGGACAGATCACAAAATCTGCTCTGCAGTATTAATCTATGTGATGTGACTGGTATCGAGTTCGTGACAAATCATTTTTAAATCATGAAAAACATGTATTTCTCTCTCTCTTTCTCTAGATATCCTATTATGTGACATCTAGAAAGGAAAAACTATTTAAAGTAATTGTTTATAGCAACAAAGCCAAAGTCAAGAATTTGACTCCGGGTATGGAATATCTGTTCCATGTGAAGACAGTTAGAGGCAAAGATTACAGCATATCTGTAATGAAAAAAGTGGCTACAAGTAAGGAAATGTCATAAATAAAATTTTTGCTTTATAGTTTTATAAGAACTGAAAGTATTTTGGCCCAGCATAATTAAAGCTATTTTTAAACATAAAGCTTGATAATTAAGGAATAATGATCATAATATGATTAAGAGAGCTCTCAAGATATATGTGAACTTAAAAAAGTCTTTGTCTAAATGTATTGGGAACTACATAGAGTTTTTTTTCTAATCTGAAGCAAACATGTATATATATGTATGTACATACATATCATGTATGTCACATATGGAATATATGTATACATATACACACATTATATATACCATGTCATAATGATATAAATGCAATTCATTTTCTATTGAGGTGGGGGTTTGATAAGCAGAGAACTTCTAGTTTTTCTTCCCTGATGGTTGTAAATTCGTTGTAAATCAGTTTCATAATGTTTTGGAGTGGGGTGGAGTAATAGTGTTTGTCACCAAGTCATGTGAAAGTTTATGATGTTTACAGGATCCCCTCTCGGTGGAAACTAAATGATAACGCAAGAAACAATATTATTTCACCTGATGAATGGATTAAAAATGCAGGGATATAGGCATGCTGAAAACTTTGATGTAGCTGAAAGAACCACATTTGAAAATGCCCTTACTTCTGGCCCTCACACCCTCTCTTAACTTATTCTGTTTCATCTTCAACCACCATCTAGCTATCTGCTAGGTGGTAGCTAATGAACCTGTAACTGTATCATATAAGGATATTTCTGGTTACAAGCACTCAGGAGGCACAATTCTAAAGGAATGACTATTGGAAGTGACTCATGATTGATTAAGGAAAGATACTTGGGAACTAGGGAGGATGTTAATGTGTCACTTAAAATGTATATATAATAGCCTATTTCTCTATTTGCAGAGCTGAACATGTAAGGCATTATATTGTACATGAATAAATTCAAGGATTATTATGTAGCTGTTTAAATTATACTATTTATGTTTGCTTTATTTTTACATATATGTGTGCCGTTTTTATTTACATATATTTACCTTTTCAATAGAACCATCCAGGATATGTGGCTTAACGTTGAAAGCTGTGAATACTTCTTCTGCAAATTTAATGTGGAATCCAACAGAGACCAACTTCACTCATTACAAGATTTATATATCAAACGGAACATTTGCTAAAGAATATCTTATTTGGGAAATGATGACTGAGCACACAGTTACAGATCTGACTCCTGGTAGAATATATAACATCACAGTACATAGAATGAGCGGCAATGTTGAAGGATCCGGCACCTTTATCAGAGTTGTTGCAGGTATACAAATTCTTTTTGATATTTAAAAAATTTACATTTGTATTGCATGTTATACTGTTCAATATAAAACTTCAATGCATTTTTTGAAATTTGAAATTTTACAGTCTATAGGATAGTTCAGAGGGTAAAAATACTCATTTTACTGGGATATTCTGAGGATTTTTGAGATATGTAAGATGTAAATTGGATAACATAGTATCTGGCACATAGTCAGTGCTCAATAAATGTAGCTAATACTATACATAGTTTCAGATCAGATGAGAGGTCCAGCTAATGAAATTAGGTGGTTGATTTGGGGATCATCCGTTCTCCTAAAACCTTGTTCTTTGATATTCCACTATGTGCTATGCACATGAAAAAGCATAGTCTTAGGGTGTGTGGAGAGTAATAAAGGATACAAGCATGGAAATACATATAGTATAAGTCAAATTAATAGGGAATGATTACCTTCATAGAATGGATGGAAAAGCCTCTCTGGGGCTGCAAAAGGATAAGGAGTTTCTAATCAGATTAGAGGGCATGTGGGGTGTGTGGAAAGGAGGACTCACAGAGAGAGGGAACAGTCTGTGCAAAATTATGGAGGTGTAAATGATACGGTGTATTTGTGGAACTTTAAGCAATTCAACATTGCAAGATTTTATTGTTTTTATATGAGAAGAGAACAAAATCCTATTCTGAATAACTTAAAGCATCACTTTTATATCTGAATGAAGTTGTGAAACCTATTAATATTTAAAATTTTTCAAAAGAGAACAAGATTGCAGTAATAACTAATGCGATTACTCTTAAATGATCTTTAAGGCTATGGATCTGACAGATAACCCAAAGCAGACATATGATGATAACTCAGTCTATAGATATTTGTTATGTGGGTGTCACACTGTATTAGTTTCTTATTGGTATTGTAACAAAGTGCCACAAGCTTTGTGGCTTAAAATAACACAAATTGGTTGTGTCAGAGTTCTGTAGGCCATAAGTCTGATATGACATGGTTCCCATCAGGCTAAAATCAAGATATTGTGAGGGCTGTGTTCCTTTCTGTAGGCTCTTTGATCATTCAGGTCGTTGCAGAATACTGTTCCTTGTGGCTGTAGGACTGAGGTCACAATTTCCTTGCTGGCTGTCAGCTGAGATCTGATCCCCTTCTAGAGAACGTCTCACTCCTTGGCTTGTGATCTTCTTCCTCTATCTTCAAAGACAACAAAGGGAGGTTGTCTTGCAGTCATGATTCAATTCTCTTTTTCCTTTTTTCCCCATTACTTCAGACTCTTCTTTCTCTTCTAAGGGCCTTGTAATTAGATTGGATCCACCTGGATAATCTAGGTTGCTCTCCCTGTTTTAAGGTTCACAATCTTAATTCCATCTGCAAAGTCCCTTTTGCCATGTAATGTAACATTGTCACAGGTTCCAAGGTTTAGAATGTGGGCATCTTGGGAGCCCATTATTCTATGTGTCTTACATACTATTGTTCTTCTAAATGTATATATTGTTCTCCTAATGTATCACATATATATATATGATAATGCAAAGCAAGCAGAGTTCAGAAATCATACACCAACTTTACTCCTGGATTTGACGCTTGCTAGCTGAGTACTATTGGGCAAGTTACCTAGTAAAAGAGTTGATGATCTCTGAGATTCCTTATGGCCCTTAAACACTCTATTACACTTAATTTTTATATTCTATACCAATATATAAGGCACATCTTTATTTCTTAAAAAGCATGTGCATTAAATGATGAATGTCTTTTTCTTCAGGATTTTGCAGTAGGTAAAGTACACAATCAAACACATTAAAACTGGACTCACTGTAGAAGTTTTAGTCTATGGCAAGGTTTCTTAACCTCAGTACTATTGACATTTTGGGCTGGGTGATTCCGTCTTGTGGGGATCCATACTTTTTAGGATGTTTAGCGTCATCCCTGACCTCTACCTACTAGATACCAGTAGGATCCTCTTAATTGTGACAATCAAATTTTTTTCTAGAAATCCCCAGAAGTCCAGAAATTGCCATAAGTTGGCAAAAATCACAACAGATGTATGGTAAGCACTGATCTGTATGGTTAGATAGAAAAATCAAATAGTCCACTGAGCAAAGGTTGAAAAAAGATACGATAAATAAAATGTTTTGCTTACGCACAAGTCAAGGAGACAGTGTGGTTAGTGTGAGTGACAGGAGTCGCTCACTTAGATTTTGATCAGAAGAAAAAGTGAGCAAGGTAATGCCAATATCAGGAAAGTTTCATGGAAGATATCGAATAACAATGGTCATTTTAATTAAAGAGAGCACTTTATGAAATAGCAGGAACTTGATGTTCTGGTTGGATTGTGTGGTTTAGGTGATGGTTTTGAGAGATTAGATGTAGGTAATGGAGAGCTGTGATTTGGGAGGTGAGCTGATAAGAGGAAATGGGAAAGGGTGGTTATCTAGGTTTTCTGATGTACCTCTGGAGCAGAAAGAGGTTTTACTGCCCTACTTTTTATAAAGGAGAGAGTGGTGATCATGGAGCGATGCTGGGCAGAGAGCACTGAGTGGATACGAGGAGGGAGCTAAAGCTAAGAAATGAAATGGCAGTAATGCATGGTTTTACTAAGAGATGACCAGGGTTTATAGGGAAAGATAGCAGAATGAACAATAGCTTTAATTATAGCTTGCATTTACTAAGATTTTGCTATGTTCAAACCACTCTTATAAGCACTTTACATGTGTTAACTTATTTTATTCCCACAACAGTGTGTGGGATAGGAGGATTATTACCTTGAGGTTGATGAAGCCAGAGAGAAATAGAGAGGTTAAGAGTTTTGCCTAAATTCTTAATTTATGTGGCAAAGCTAGGATTTGAACCTAGTTATCCAGTTATAGGACCTGTGACCAGTGCCTTACTAAAAATTGATTTTTTTAGACAATTGTAGCACCTAATATGATGCTGACTTATTAGAGGATGTTTATTTTACTATACCTAGCCCCTTTCCAAAGAGGGAAGAAGCTACAGGAACTTGATAAATAAATGTTGCCTTGACATAAGGACATATTTGGATGGAGTCTCCTAAAGTTAAATTGGAGGTCACTTCAACTAATAATCTTAGACTTTAAAGGAAAATTATAGATCATCCTATTAATGCTTGAATCCTTTCTAAAATGTTAATACATTTAGGATTTTTCAATGTGCTATTATTCATAAGCCACTTTGTGAAGGTTAGAGGGACGCAAAGTTATCAAGGTGATTAAACCTTGAGCTCTGAAGCTATTGCTCCTGGGTCCAAATCCTGGCTCTACTATTTACCTATTTGCTTTGAGACCTTGGTGAAGTTACTTAAATGCTTTGTTCCTCAGTTTTCTCATTTTTAAATGACAATAATCATAGTATCTCCTTATGATTTGTTACAGCTGTTACATAAAACAATGAGTGAAAAAGCTTAGTGCAGTGTATAGTGTATCATAAACTTGATATGAGTTACTTCTTAATATTCTACATGTCTGATATCTCCTCAGTCAGAACATATATTATACCCAACCTGTGATAAATCATGAAAAGGCTTAAATGTGATATTGAAAGCATATCATATACAGTGTTGGTACATATGAATTATAAATAAAAGTTAATAATAATGGTGATGGGACTTTTAAGCCTTCACATTTTATTTTAAAGTGTCTGTCCATTGTAGGCTTTGTTTCCTTGGTACTGTTCTGATAGGTTTGTTTGACTCTTTTGCGGGTATACTGAAGTATGTAACATTTTGATCTCATTTTGTATACACTCTTTTAAGAATCAGAATCTACTGAGGAACTCCCTAAGAAGCTTGCTTTTCCATTTTGAATCTCTTCTTACTCTCTGTCTCAAAGGTTAATCCACCATAGTTTGTATCAGAACTTTGTATGTGAGGTCCTTTTAACTCTTTTGAGCTCTTTTCCTGTATAGACATCATAGGATCATACTTCTGTTTTTTTCTCAGTTTCTTGAAATGCAGTTGAAGTAAATTCACTGAAATGCCAAGGAGAAAAGTTGAGAGATGCTTTAGAGCTGCACTGTCCAGTAGACAGTGATTAGCAACACGTGACTGTTGAGCCTTGAAATAGGACTAGTCCAAATTCAGATGTGCTCTAAGTGCCAAAGACACATGGCATTTCAAAGACTTAGTATGAAAAAAAAGTGATATTATTATCTCATTAATAATTTCATATTGATTATGTGTGAAATGATGTTTTTGATATGTTGTGTTAGATAAAATATATTATTAAAATTAATTTTACATGTTTCTTTTTACTTGTTTAATGTGGCTTACATTGTATTTTTATCAAACAACGTTGCTTAAGTATGAATCACAAGACACATACTTAAGCCTATTTAGGGCTCTGAGCTACCCTGCAATAAAAGAAGATGTTTAACTTAGAAAAGGAATTATTTAACAAAATGGTTTGATCATAAGACATGTATTCAATTCTAGGGATTTAGGGTATTAAGGATTAATTTTTGGAAAATTCTGGTCTAAAAAAACTGACTAGGCCTAGAATTCCTCTTGCTAGCCGTAATTAAATTGAACATTATGTGATTTTTTTCTTTTAGAACTCAAAATCCACCTCATGATCTGACTTTTGTTGGTTAATAACAATTAGATTGAGAGTGATATTTTTGCTTCATATTTTCCTACCTTTTCAGAGATTAAATTCCGTGGAGTGCAAATAATGTACTTATTATGGAATCTGTTTCAGTTAATTGAATCTTCCAGTTCATATTCAGGAAGCTACACTCTTTCACAATGACTTAAGCATTACTTCATCTCTACTACCTTTTCCTGAGGGCAAGCCTCCCTCCTCTCTGCTCAGACTACCACAAAATCCTACTAATTGGCCTCGTGCTGCCGCTTTTGCTTCTGTCCAATTCGTAGCCCATATTCTAGAGTAATCTTTTTAAAACT
The DNA here is from genome assembly GCF_008692025.1 of Phocoena sinus. Classification (NCBI taxonomy): domain Eukaryota; kingdom Metazoa; phylum Chordata; class Mammalia; order Artiodactyla; family Phocoenidae; genus Phocoena; species Phocoena sinus. The sequence continues at coordinate 38,708,747 of NC_045772.1, read as the reverse complement.
AAAAAAAAAGTCAGATTGTTTTTCTGCTTAAAATTTTTCAATGTTTTCCATTGCATTTAGGGGAAAAAAATCTAAAATGTTTATTGTGGCCTACATGATCATCAGACTGTTCTTCTTTCTTAAATGATCCCACAAGGCAGGCTGGTTTTCTCAGTCATTTTAAATTCTGTCCATTTCCAGGGCTTCTATTCACTTTGCTTTGAAAGGTCTTTACCAAACTGTCCTGAAGCTTCCAGGCCTTCCCTTTTTATCAGATTGGCAAATTTCCAGACAAATATATTCTTCCTCCTCTTGGTGAGACACACTTCATCCTTGGCCAAGGGTTCTTCAGTGTGTAATCTTAAGCCACAGTCTAGGAAACTGCATCCTATCTCCCCACCATCTCAGTAAACAGCCCTTCACTTCTGTCTTCATTTTTCTTCCAAAGTCTCATCCCAGCTCTTTTTCTAGTTTCTTGCCTAAGAGGTCGTAAATGTTAGTTACTTTTTAGGACTCTTGAAGAGGTAGTATCAACCCTTACATAAACCAGCAAGTGTGAGTAGTGGTCGGACTTCTGTCATGTTAGACTTTTGTCCATTTTAAAGTGGGCTGGCCAGGAGAATCAAGCTCTTTTCTCTCAAGCCTGAAAATACAGAAGACATAGGTCTGTGTGCAGAATCATCCAGGAAAAATGCCAGCAGCTATGTACAACAAAGAAATTCTACCCATCACACACTGGGTATTTATCTGATCTTTCACCTTAGGTTTGCAGCATTTCTAAAGAGGTATTATAAAACTGTAGTGCTCACTGAATGGACAACTTGGAGATGATACCAAGAGAATGTTTGTTTCTTTGAGGATGTCATGTGAAAATTAATTGATCAATATTAGCTTTGGCCCCTAGGGAGACAGTTGTATTATAAGGATTAAAGGAACTTTTCAATGAACATTTTGGTACGTGACTCTTTTTGAAAGGAGATAAGGAAAACCATTCTAAAAGTGTATCCCCCCCCAAAAGTACTAGGAAACTGACCTGTTACCTATTTTATGCAATGTGCCCTATCAGATTTGTTAGGAAATGTACACTTTATTTTTTTTAATATATCGATTTTCAAATCATCTCTGGTGGCGGGGTTGGGGGGGCGGGGGGGGGGCAGGAGTGCTTAAAATGATAAATGGAGTTCAGTGACTAATTCCAGACTACTTTATTTTGGAAATAGTGTTAGATTGGATCTGTATCAGGATGTTTTTCACATGCTTGGCTTCATAATCTCTGTCCCTCCCTGTATATTGTTTGGAATCTGCACTAAAGATAAGAAGAGTACAAATCTGACTCATTGGCAATCAATCCAAAGAACTTTACATAGAAAACTCCCTTCAAGTAGGTACAGGCAGCATAAACAAAACTTTGGAAACAGTGGGAGCAAAGGTAGAAAAAATATGGTTGAAATGGCTAGGACACTTACTACTTACTGTTTAAAAACTATCTTCTTTTCATTTCCAATATGAAATTTTGGCAGATTTTGATATTTTTTGGGTATTTATTTCAGTTTGATAAATATCCAGGTAATTGGATAGTAGTTTGTACTTTTCTTTAAAATGATTCAGTTTTTCAATTAGAGCATAAGCTTTAAAAATACTATCTGGTCAACCAAAAGATTTCAGTAGGTAAGGAATATCCCAGAAATAGATATATGAATTGATGTATCATTTTTGATAATTAAGCTTAGAAACTAGCTAATTTTAAAGATACACATGCCTAACACCTACATAGAGCTAGAGATAATTTAAAGGATCTGATGCTTTCTGACAATTTGGTTATTTTGAAACCTGGCCCTTAGACTATTGATTTTCCTTTTTTCTTTGAAGGTTTAGGAGAATAACTGTTTTAAACCTCTGTTTTTCAATATCAGAACCGGAAAAACCTGAGAAACTTAAAGCCTTCAATATTTCTGCACATTCCTTTTCTCTGCACTGGAGCCTACCCTCTGGCCATGTGGATGGGTTTCACGTGGATCTTGTTCCTGACAGTGGCTTTGTTACTATCAAAGATCTTGGAGGTGGAGAATATCAGGTATCGTTTTCATTATCGTACTTGCCAAACTAACTTGTATTTATATTTGGTCCAAATAGGAAAGTTCTTTATGAAACTCATCCACCATGAAAACTTACTCCTTTGAGACTTTTTAAAAGCATAAGATGAAGACAAAAACACAGATGCCGGATTGATGAGTTTAAGTTTCAGCACTGGTGGACTGTTACCTTAGTAACGTCTGTGTCTCTTTTTTTAAGTCTACCCTGAACCTACAGCCAACGATCCAAGGGTTCATGAATAGTTTAACAATGAAAGGGCAGAGCTATTGAGTAATCCACGCTCATTAATTGTGCACTTGCCAGGAGGATCTGTCTTTAAATCATTAATGCAGGCAACATTTCTCTCTAGAGCCATCAATGTGATTCCACTGCCTGAAAAATGTAATAATGATGGATTTTCTTATGATTTTTCTTTTACTTTTTATTGGAACTTCAAAGACACAGGTATTTTGTACACACTCTTAAATACCAGGGCTAAGCAATGGACTGTAATTTTCTTAAGACTCTTAAATAGTTGTTTCTTGTGACAATGAACTAGGATAGATAGAAATACTGATTTAGTCTTTGATAATGCAGTATGTTTTGTTAAGTTTTTGTTATCTGTTATTTGGTAAATAGTTATGTGATATAACAAATTTATATTTTACAGTGATAGGAAATATATTGTGATATCTTAAATAGCTCAGAGTTATGTAGTGAAGTGTTACTTTGTTTTATTGATTGTGATAGATTTATGGTTTTAACTTTCTTGCTTTTCAGAATTTTAACACAATCACTTGCTTTTGGTGTTCCAGGTTGATGTTTCTAATGCTGTTCCTGGTACGCGGTATGATGTAACCATCTCTTCCATTTCTGCTACAACATACAGCTTACCTGTTAGTAGAACAGTGACAACGAATGTGACAAGTAAGTATATGTTTTCCTTTTTTTTTTTTACAAAGTATTTGGAACCATTATAAATCTGTTGGATGGAAATATTTACATTGGCAATATGTGCATTGTATGCATGAGAACAGTTTAGTAATTAAAGCAAAATGGAAACAAGAAAGTGATCTGTTTAGAACCTGAGTTCTACTAGTTATCTTCCATTACTTTCAAAGAGCAAAGATAATTTTTCTCTACTTGTTTGTGAAATGGATCAGAAACACTGTTAATGGTAATATTTAAATAATACAAAGCCGTGAAAATAAACTCACTATAGTTGCTCTGAAAGAGTTATTCAGTTTGTAATACTGGTTCTTGTTTTCTTAGTGTTTGTGTATAAGCCTTGCATCAAGTAAGTTTTTTTAGAAAATGATTTGGCATTAAAAGTATATTTGGCATGTAGTATTTAGTAGCATTCCATTTTTTACATTCTTATAAAAGACTATTTTTGGTATTCCCCAAAGCATTTAATCTTTTTTTTTTCTTGTGGTAGCAAAGCTCTAGGGAGGGTAAACTTACACTTATGAGACTATTAGTCTTTGGGAACTTCAGAAGTCTACAATTTGTAGATATTTTTCTTACATATTATTGTGAAAATACAATAATAGTTGTTTGACCTTATAACAACATGAATTTTTTCAAAAAAATAGAACCAGGGCCTCCAGTCTTCCTAGCAGGGGAAAGAGTCGGATCTGCTGGGATTCTTCTGTCTTGGAATACACCACCTAATCCGAATGGAAGGATTATATCTTACGTTGTAAAATATAAGGAAGTTTGTCCATGGATGCAAGCAACGTATACACAAGTTAGAGCAAAGCCAGACAGTCTGGAAGTTCTTCTTACTAATCTTAAACCTGGAACAACATATGAAATCAAGGTAATTATTTTGTAAATAGTTAGTATTAGAATATTCATTCATTTTAAAAGTGAAGGAGCTTTATCCCACCAGGTCAAGCCTTTGCAGCAAGTGACTGAAGAAGGATCATCTGAGTCTTGGCCTCACTGCCCATCTGGGCTTTTAAAACTTGAACAAATTTTATAATCTCTTTTCATTTTTATGTGTATTTATATAATTTATTTTTCTTATTGATATTGAACCTACTGACAGCTTTTTATCATTTATCTTCTGGACAAGTCAAAGTTTTATTATTTCAGATTCTGTTTAATTACAGAGTGTAAAGCTTGAATGTAATTCTTTTGGTCTGTTCTAGGTTGCTGCTGAAAACAGTGCTGGCATTGGAGTGTTTAGTGACCCATTTCTCTTCCAAACTGCAGAAAGTGGTAATTTTCCTAAATCATTTATTCTGAATTAGCTTCGTTATGAGTTTTTGTCATTGAAAATAAATAGGGATATAAACAAAATCCGGCACTAAAATGCATAAAATTTTCAACAATATGGCCCTTCAGTTACTTTTAGAGTCTTCTTGGATAGTAAATTTACTCATTAAAATGTATATTGTTCTTTCTGATTATAAAAACACTAAGTGTTGTCTTAGAAAACTTTGAAAAAAACAGAAATTAAAAAAACCCTAAATGAAAGTTATCCATGGCCCTGTTATATAAAATTGCTGTTACCCTTTTGGTCCATTTCTGGCTGATCTTTTTTTTTTCCAATGAATATATGTCTTTGTGACTATATATTAGTAAGAGTAGGCTTGTGCCATTTATGCAAGTTTATAGCCTGCCTTTTCCTCTTAACATCAAATCATAAGTATTATTATGACATTAGACTTTTGGAAATACAGATTATAATGGTTATCATATTATTCCATAACATGCAATCATTACCAAACCAATTTAAGCTACCTCCATTCTCCCAATGGCTGAGAGGAAAAATGTGATATCATCCTGATTCCTCTCTCTCATAGTATACTGTAATCTATCAACAAACCTTGCCAACATTATATCAAAATATATCCTGAATCTCACCCCTATTGTTAATCACCCTATGTAATCCATTATCATTTCTCGCCTGAACAATTGAAAGTCTCCTCACTGGTTTTCCTGTTTCCAGCTTACCTACCTATAGTTTACTCTACCGACAAGAGCCACATAATCTTTTGAAACAGAAGCTAGACTATGTTACTTCTCTTCCTTGTAAGATGGCTCCTGTCTTATTCAGAGCAAGAACCTAAGTCCTTCCCATGAGCTACAGTGCTCTGTATGCCCTTTCCCCTCTCTGACTTCATCTCTTACCTTTCTCCTCTCCCTCTGTCTACTCCAGCCATACTGATCTTCCATCTTAGGGTCTTTTCTCTTGCTATTCCCTCTGCCTGGACTACTCTTTCACTAAATATCTGTAGAACTCTCTCCCCGGTTGATCCAGATCTCACTTTACCTTTCCTGACTACACCTTCTAAAATAGCCCCTGTTTCCTTCTGTCCATCTTTATTTCCAACAGATTTATTTTTCTCCATTGGACAAGCCTGACATGTAACACATTTACTTGCTTACTTTTTATTGTATGTGTTAGCCTAGTAGAACATAAGCTTTGTGATAAAAATAAGTTGTTATGGAATGGAGGTAATTTTATTTATTTAGTAATTCAGCTGTTTATTTATAATAGCAAACAGTCAGAACCAATAAATAGAAAAATGGCACCAAAAATGGCATCTCCAATCAATAGCAAATATTCTCTGTGGAGCTTATATTCTAGTGGGCTAAGATAAGTAAATGAGTTACTAAGTAATATACTAGATTGGTGAGAAGTGCTAGAAAAACAATTTCTGTAATTTTGTGCAACTATAAATGTTCTGCGTAAAGATACAGATCAAGATAAAAATATCCAGTGGTTCACTGCCGAAGGGTTACATTGAAATGGGCCCTGTATATCTAGAGGGGATCATGCAATTATAATGTTAAAAGAAGCATGTACCAAGCTTTATGGCCCAGTTTTTATTTGAGACCCCATCAAGAGAAGCATGTGAATACATGCTCTATGCCATAGAAAGAATTAAGAGAAAATTCTAGAGTTAGTTTAAGATTAGAAATTAATGATTCATGAAGTCTTTTTCCTATTGATTTTGAACCTACTGACATTCAGATTATTAGCACAACTAAAAATTGAGAAAATTATTATTTTAAATTAAATGTTCACTACGATATAAAAGAAAAATTATGTTTTTAGCTTCAGGGAAAATAATTGGAATAATTTTTGAATGACTTAGCAAATAGTTTATTCTTTTTTTAAAACTGTCATCTTGATACAGCTTCTGATAAAGCCTGGTACATGCAGATTATGATTTCAACTTGACAGTATTTTGAACTTTATATATTTTATACTCTACTAACTGACATAATTTCTGGAGTTATTTGCTCTCTTGGCAAATTGTGATTGGGACAGACTAACACTCTAGGATGGCATGAAAATAATACCGGAACAGAAGTTTCACTCTGTTTCTGACTTGCTGTGTTTTCTTGGGGAAATTACATAATCACATAATCAGTCTTGCCTTATCTTTTGTTTTTTTAAAAAAAAAAAAGTTAAGTGGTAAAAATATAAACCTGAATTTAGTTAGATCAGTTATGTCCAAGTTTTCCCCCAAGGACTCCTTTTTATTATTTATGGTACACAGAACTAAATTTAAGGAGAATTTCTGTGGAATAATAAATTGCATTTATTATTATTAAACCAAATTTCTTTCTCCATGAATAAAAATACTCCTAAAGTATAAAGTTAACCCATTATACCATACTGAACTGATATTACATCCACAAGCACAAAAATCTCTACTTTCTTACTTCTCACACAGCATTGTTTCAGACAAATGTAGAATTTTAGCTTTAAAATATTAGAAATATCTCTTGTACCTTCATTTCTAACTTGATGGGTCCTTAGAAATGTAGAAGATTCTTTTAGAAGTCTCTATATTTGATTTAGAAAGTTTTTTTTTTCTGGCTCAAGAAAATATATGTTTTGTATAGTATACACTTTGAAAAGTTTTAGTTTCACATACTTATATATTTACACAAGTCACTTGTTTAGCTATGCCCTCAAAGTGTGTGGAAGACTTATCTGAAAGGTGAAGTGATTTATAAACAGAATTTTTTGGTGCTTTAGTGTCAGATCTTTACTTGGACCAAGATGGATAAATTCACTATAAAAATCAAAAGATGATGGGATTTCGGTACCTAAAAATCCAGAAGTAGAAACTAGAATATTTAAAGTAGGGGAACACCTGTCAGCTACAGAAAAGAGCCAAGATTAGTCTTCAGACACCACGAAGTCACAAAAGGAAAACACACAGATTTTACTGAGGCAAAAATAATGTAATTTTAAGTGAATAAAAATAACCTCTTTTTCACTAACTGTTGTTTAGCAGATTTAATTAATTTTTATCTAATATATTTTGTGTACTTTAAAAGATATTTTGAAATCATGTTTTGGAATGTAGTAAAAGTTTGGTTACCTTGTAAATTCAAATTTCTCTACACTTGGGCAGTTCCTCATGATGTTGTTAAGGCCGATTTGGAAATGTGCCAGCTTGTATACAGTCTGTTATTGATATATATTTCAGGCATTCTTATAAAATTTGCATACTTTAGACAAATGAGAAATTTAAAACAATGATTAAGATTAATGATAAAAGCTTTGATTCTTATAATTCCATAGCATCATGTATTTAATAAACTTTGCTTTATTATATTTTATCCACTCAAAAGAAGTTTAAGTGCTAAATCTTTAGTATCAGAGAGTTTTCATATTGTCACTGTCCTTCTTAAGCTTTAATTCCATTGATCAGTTTCTCTTGAAGAAAAAAATTTCTATCCATTATGACATCCATTATTAATGATTAATCATCTTCCCAAATTGTTGTATTTTACTTTTTTCTATTAAAATGCAGCTGTCGTTAAGTTTCTTAATTTCTGTTTAACTCATATCATTCACACATAGCTCTCTTGCCCATTCACATACAGCTCTCCTGCCCAGGGCCTAACTTTCTTATATATTTTATATGGCTTTCATTTACAAATCACATTTTGGTATTCTTCTCTACAGTGTATACCTAAACTCTGGTTATTTGGTTTCTCAATACTAGGCACTTCTACTACCATTTATATTGTTTTACCCCAAACATCTTGTTTTGTTTTTATTTCTTTCAATAGTGACTTGTCATGGTTGTTCTATATTCTAAAGGACCTTGATTATTTACTCTACTTGGTCAATTTTGCATAATTAACCTTGAATTAATAAGTATCATTTTTCTTCACTCTGGCCTCATGTTTATCTCATTTCAACTAAGATAGTATATAGCTTATTATGCAGATTATTAATAATTAATAACAAAATATCATGAATTCTGATGAAAGTTGATTTTGAGGGTGTATGAAAGTCAAAGTATAATAACCACAATCAATTAGGTGGTATCCATTATATATTAGACACTAAATATTTACATACATTCTAGAAATGTGCTTTTTGGTGCACATGGTTATATAATTGTTTGAATTTGCCACTTCTTCATTATCTAAGGAATTCACATAATTCCAAAGTATTTCAGAAAGTAAGATATTCATTATTCAAATTTCTATAACCACAAACAACTATTGACTGAATATTTTTTCAGACTTATTTGAAATAGTCTATTGATGGGTGTATTGGCCAAATAATCCTGAAGTAAAGCTTATGTGCCTCTTAAATACAACTCTATGGGCCCAATTTCCAGTTCTTTATTTTAGGCAAAAGTCAATTCAAAAAGTATACTCAAGTATATATTTCAAAAAGTACTACCCAAGTAGATTTTATACAATGTGTTATACATTTAATTTCATATAACATGGGAAACGTAACATCCCAAAGTTATATAAATGCCATTCTAAGTTTTATAACAATGTTTTTCCTCTCCTTCAATCCCTCTCACTTCCCCAGCTCCAGGAAAAGTGGTGAATCTCACAGTCGAAGCCTTTAACTATTCAGCAGTAAGCCTGATTTGGTATTTACCTCGGCAACCAAATGGCAAAATAACCAGCTTCAAGATTAGCGTCAAACATGCCAGAAGTGGGATAGTAGTGAAAGATGTTTCAATCAGAGTAGAGGACATTTTGCCCGGGAAATTGCCAGAATGTATTGTAAGTATCATGGAACATTTTCTATGTCTCAAAAATTTTAGGTAAATTACATCTTGAAGTTTTGGTAAAATTTCCATTTTACCAAAATGATTCTTAGCTATTTGATTACTTATAGTATCATATGATATACAATTGGCTATAGTCAAGGCAGAATAAGAGAAAGGTTTGAGATTTCAGCAGTGAGATGTCAGATCACTTAGGGAGCTCTGGAAAGACTACATGATAGGCATGGCATTTGTGATAGGCCTTGGAGTAAGGATAGGTGGAGATTATGTGGAGGTAGAGGATACTTTATAAGCCCTGAAGTAGGAAATCGTAGGATATCACTGGAAAAAAAGATAATACTTCTGTGTGACAGGAGAGGAGGGGAGGGGAATAGTCAAGGTTAAGTTTGTGAAAGTAGATTGTTTTTGTTGTGTATATCTTTAGTGAAGAATTTGTTACTACTCTAGTCATAGATGGGAAATCCCTGGAAGTACTGTAATAATGCTTTTTTAAAGTTAATTTTGGTTATCTTTGTGATATTATTGATGAGACAACAGCCAAAATTACTTTTCTTTTAAATGCTTTAAGTTGTAGAAGTCACAAAATTTTTTTTAATTTGGATATCTAATACACATAAACCCATATACACACAAACACATGTTCTATTAGCTTTGTCTTGAATACTGTTGCAGAAAAAATGATCATAACGGTAAGAAAGTGACGTTGTGTTTGAAATTTCACAATAGGGAAAACATTTCATCTCTTTGGCTCTTGCATTTTTAATATGAATTTTAAAACTTAATAATGATTTTGCTATAGTTATACCTTTACTCAAAGCCACATGAAATCCTACTTATAAGAAAGATTAAGGTGTAAAGAATGCAGTAAATACATTCTGTTCTAAAACTGTGGATAATGATATTGATGGTATAACTGTAGACGGTAAGTGGGTATAATTAAAATCTAGCAGATTTGTCTGTAGCTATAATGGGTAAGTGAATCTGTTAAACTCTTACCCAATCATACACATACACACACAAATTAGGAATAATATTTGTAGTATAAAGAAAAAACGAATACCCTTATCATCGCCATCAAGTGATACCACATTATTTTCCCATTGATGTTTATTTTATTCACTAGGAGAATAATGAATCCTTTTTATGGAGTACAACCAGCCCTTCTCCAACCCTCGGGAGGGTGACGCCTCCATCACGTACCACCTACCCATCGAGCATGTTGCCCGGGAGGAAGATTAGCTCTGTGTGGAAAGAGCCTATCAGTTTTGTAGTGACACATTTGAGACCTTACACAACGTATCTTTTTGAAGTTTCTGCTGTTACAACTGAAGCAGGTTACATTGATAGTACGATTGTCAGAACACCAGAATCAGGTATGGTTTCTTTCTTTTTATTTTTGGTAGGAAAAGAAGTTAAATTATTCATAGAATAACCTTTCATTTTTTTCATGAAGATATTTTTGTTAAAACCTTCCTTCCCTTTCAATAACTCTTTTTTGCCCTAATAACAGATAATAGGTATCCCTTCTGGAGCATCTTCACTTTCAATACTCTTTTATGATACTAACATAAGCATCTAAAATGAGAAAGGAGATTTGAGAGAAGAGACTGCTGGACTAATAGCCTTGATCCTAAGATCAGCTTTTATCATTCTGTGACCCCAGCAATTTTTCATAATCATCCTGTCCTTCATCTAATATAGTCATGTGTAGATGACTTCTCTCACTGATATTGCTATTGCCAGGTGTGGAGATAACACCTGCAGTAACAGAAATACCATGCGATTAACATTCAGCATCAGATAAAAACAGTAGTTAAAAAATACCTACCTGTATCCTCTTTGTATTTCAGTTTCCTTTTGTGTAAAATGGAGACAGTAATAGTATCTTCCTTATGGAGATGGTGTTAGTACTAAATGAGTATGATTAGATATTATTATTACTACTAAATTCTAAGAGTACGTATTTCTAGGTATGGTATTTATATATTTAATTATGATAATATGTCAGCGTCCATATATAGACACACACATCTAAACACACTACATAATGCCATACTAAATATATAGTATCAGAAATTCAGTTGGATTGAGGATTTTTAAGGCTACTGGAAATTATTACTTGTAGGGTAGTTTCACTAAAGCATAGTATTTTTTTCTGATTACATGGGTGTTGTTTAAGTACATGTAAATTTGAAGATTTTTCTTGAATTAAACATCTTTGAATCAGACCATTTCCTCTTCTGTACTCCTTCTTTTCATACAAAAAAAGAAAGAAAGAATTTCATGAAGGTCACACAAAGTGAAATTTGGTAGACAAGAACTTTGTTTTAAAAAATATTTGGAATGTTTCATTTCAATTAAAAGAAAGTTGTTTTTTTAAAATATAGAAACATCTATGAAAAAGACTATTTTAAAATATCATTATTATTTTTATATGTTACCAATGTTACATTCGAATATAGGTTATAAATTTCCTCTCAGAACCAAATACAGATATTGATATAAAAAAATAAAATCACTGCCAACAGATTCTGAAGGTTGAGTTATTTCTTTGCCCCTTCTACCTGTGTACACCAGAGGGAGAGCTTTTATCAAGCCAGATGCCCAGGCCTTGTTGAATGCAATACATACAAATGCTTCTAGACAATGTAACTGTACAATGAACTATATAGGAATAAAACACCCTGTGCAATCATATACAGCATTAAATAAAAATAGTAATTGTTACAAATAAGGAGTTTATCTAATGGTCCACCACTTATTCAAATTCTTCAATTATAGCCTATTTTTTCTTTTTGTAGTTTGAAAAAACAAACACTTTACTATGTGACCTTTTTTTTTTTTTTTTTTGTGGTACGCGGGCCTCTCACTGTCGTGGTCTCTCCTGCTGCGGAGCACAGGCTCTGGACGCGCAGGCTCAGCGGCCACGGCTCATGGGCCCAGCTGCTCTGCAGCATGTGTGACCTTCCCGGACCGGGTCACAAACCTGCGTCCCCTGCATTGGCAGGCGGACTCTCAACCACTGAGCCACCAGGGAAGCCCCTACTGTGTGACCTTTTATTTTTTCTCTGATTTTGTGTTTTATTTTGTGTATTTAATAAGGTGCTTTTAAATTTTATATATATATCTATTATTTATTCATTATTTTTCTGTAATCATTTTAGTGCCTGAAGGACCACCACAAAACTGTGTAACAGGTAACATTACAGGGAAGTCCTTTTCAGTTTCATGGGACCCACCAACTACAGTTACAGGAAAATTTAGTTACAGAGTTGAATTATATGGACCATCAGGTAAGTCTTAATCAGTTTTGTGTTTACCTTTTGGAGTAAGAATTATATAAAATATGTTACTAGGATCAAACTTTTAAAAAGTAACTGTTTTTAAAAGACCCTGTAGTTGAAGCAAACAGTAAAAAAGTAATAAGGAAGTGAGGCTCTTTGAACTTTTTGTTTAAAATCATAAATAAGTATAAGGAGGGTAAAACATTGTCCATGTTCCATATTTCATGATAAGGAGCTGAAAGAACAAAGGATAACCCCTCAAGAAGAGAAGTATTAGAGGAGATACATGTCTTCACATATTTGAACAGGAGGACCTTGACTTACTCTGATTGCAAATATATGAAGAACAATGGGCTTCGGTTATATTAAATCAGATTTCTGCTTAGAAGAAAGAAACTATTTCTAATAATTGGCTCTCTAAAAGTAATATGGGCAACTTCATAATGTAGCGAGTTCACCATCTTTCTGAGCAAGGAGGAGCTGGACATCCACTTGTCAACTATTTTAAGGGGTTCAAAAACTATATTAGTAGAAGTTGATTAAACTCTACAATTCTTTCATAATCTGCATTCTATGGTTCTATGAAATAAGTTTATTTCAGATAGTAATGAAATAACATAAACTCACATATCATCATTTATTTGGAAGAGTGGAAAAATCAACAAATGTCCAAATTATTCATTTGGGAACTTCTAGGAATCTATCATGAAACACATGAGTAAACTTTATTTCTCATCCCTGAGTACCTTATGCTCCTAAAATTCTGAAATATTTGCAGGCCTAAAGATATGGTAGTCTGTTTTTCCCCCTCCCTCCTCAGTACATAGACACACATGGATACCCAGACATAGCTTTTCTATCAGTACTATTTTACAAAATTTTGACAAAGTACTCTTATATCTGTGAGGCTGGTAAGTCAAGAGAATGTATTTAGTAACTATTGAATTTAGCAAACTGGAAGTCATTAGCGATCTTATCAAGAGCAGTTATGATGGAGTATGTGGGGTAAATGCCTGCTTGGAGTAGACTGAAGAGAGAATGGGAGAAGAGAATTGGAACAGTGGGTAATGGACAGCTCTTGAGTTCTGCTGCAAAGTGAAGCAGTGAATGGAAGTGGGTAGTGGGGGTGAGGGGTAAGCAGCATCGACAGGTTTTCTTTTCAGAGGGAACAAGCAAAGCATGTTTGTTTGCTGATGGGAATAAATTAAAAAAGGGATATGTTGATGATATAAGAAAGGCAGGAATTATTGGAAAGATATCTTTGTGTAGGCAGAAAATGGGATCTTTTGCTCAAATGTAGGGATTAGTTTGAAGAAGAATCCAGACGGTTTATCCATTGTAACAGGTTATAAGGCAGAGTCTGTGGGTGCAGATGCTGTACATAGGTAGTTGCATTGGTGGGAGTATGTGGGACATGTCTTCTGAATGATTAATTTTTCCAACTAATCAACTGGGAAGAAAAAGTGTAAATATTCACCTAGAAGAGTAGAGAGTGACTGTACTACTGAAGTTAGGTAAGGGGCTGAGTACCATTTAGGGCTCATTTGAAGTGTGGTAATGAATAAAGTGATATCAGTCCGAGTGGATTTGTGTTTTTCTCCAGTTCCCTTCAACGAGAGGGCTTATGTAAGGCAGTGATTATTACTGACAATGGATAAAGAGTAGACATCAAGTGGTGAGGAACCAAACAAAATAAAGTAGGTGGTAAGATCAATGGATTGGAGGTCCCAAAGAATTGTTGGTTCTGGCTTCTAGAGTAGTGATCAGGAGACAGGAAGTGTGGTCAGAGACAGCTGCGTGAAATTGAGATAATTTAGGATTTGCAGTTATTGGTAATAGCCATGTCTATTGTGACTGTGAGGGAGTGACTGAGATCAGGTGGAGGACTAGATTATTTAAGGAGAGCTTGAAGTAGTTTAAGGATGATCTCTAAGGATATTGAAATCACCACAAATTAAGATGGTAGCATTGAAGAAAATGCCATTGAAGCAGGAGCTAAACCATCCAGAATGAGAGTGAGTGACCCTGGGGTCCACAGATCACTACAACAATGAGAGTCAGTGGATGTCACCGATGGCATGAGAGCTGAAGCTGTGGGCTTTTCTAAGGAGGAGCTAGAATTGTCTAAGAGCAAAGAGGAGCAAGGAGAACACATACCACACCTGACCGCCTAGTCGCTTGAGGGCTGCGGGGAAAAATCAGTCACCACCATTCAGGGTGGCTGTAGGGAACAGAAGCAGTGGTCTCAGGGGAGAGCTAGGTTTCAGTTAGAGCAAGAAGGGGAAAAAACGATTCAGAGATAAAGTTGAGGATTTAAGGAATTTTGATGATGGCCCAGTTAAGAAATTTTGCTCAGAAGCTAAGCTACAGAAATTTTCTATATATATCTTTTTATAGAAGATAGTGAGAATATTTAGCATTTTAATTGAATGAATTTAAGTATCAAGCACTGTCACTGTTTTTATATTGGTAAAACCTAATGTGTTCATTTTAACTATGTCAAAAAATAACACTATGGTTCAATAGGGCTTTATATAAAATTAATTTTAAATACTGCAAGATTTGTTTTTCCATTTTAAATAAATTGACACCAGTGTGACACTAAGCTAAATGTTTAAGATATACTCACTTTTAAAATTGTAATAGTGAATGTTAGTGCATAGGTTAGCACTTTAATTGCTCTATACTTAAATGTAAGAATGATTACATGCTTGAAGAGTAAATAATCCACAATTATCTTTTGCTTTTTGCAGGTCAGATTTTGGATAATAGCACAAAAGACCTTAAGTTTGTATTCACTAATCTAACACCATTTACAAAGTATGACGTGTATGTTGCGGCTGAAACCAGTGCAGGGATTGGACCCAAGTCAAGTATTTTGGTATTCACTCCTCCAGAAGGTGAGAATTTTATTGCATCGGTTAAACATTGTATTAGAAGCTATTTGATTGATATTTACCTAATTCATGTTATTTCCTTATCAGATTACTACCTAGTGCATTCTGAACATGTGTTCCTTAGAACACTAAACCCATAGCATGCTTCATAGTAAGAGGGACCAAAGATCAACATTACATGCAGTATCAGCCTGCATAATTCACAATGAATAGTACTGGCAAAATCTCAAGAATACTTAAACAAATGAACACATTTAACATGGTTTAAACCCCATTATTTAATGTTGACTCTATCTTCCCACAAAATAACGTTCAGAGAAATCCATGTATCCCACAATGCCTATAACAAAGTATATTTATAATCAAAAGGATATTCTAAGGAAGTGAGGATTTCTGGAAGGTGCATAATATAAATTTACCAGAATATACTGAAATTATTTTTAAAAGTTTCTCCTGAAGAAATTTTTAATTTGTATATATTAAACGTCACAGTCTAAGGCGAACTGTAGTGTTTAAAAAAACGTTACCATGCCATTTCACAACCTGTTTTCTGGGCCCACACCAAACTTGCTCAATGCCTTCATTTCTATTTAGAGATTGTAATTATTTAGGAGAATACAATAATTTTTTTACAGTCACACTAACACTTGAAAAAGTTTTCAGTTTTTGTGTGATAGTTAACATACAGTAACTTGTGAATTAAGTACACAGTGCACACATGCACGTGCATACACACACACACACACACACACACACACACACACACGAGGCTGGGCATACCTTCATCAAATAAATCATTCAAGTGTTTCACCATGAGAGGGCAGCAACTGTTAGGGAATTTTGTACTTCTCCCCCATTTCAGAGAACAACCCTTGATAATGTTTTGCTATTGAAAGAACGTAAAAATTATGTTACATCGATTTCAAATGAAAATTCTAATGTGTATACGGTTTCAATACACAGGTTAAAAAAGAGACGCACACTCATTAACAAAATGTTCTCATTTTTTCATATCAAAACTCTTTTCATTGTATTTCTATCAGAAGAGTCTTAGCATTGTATGTCTTCTCCATCAGACCTGAAATTTCTCCCACCTCCACCTAAACCTGCTCTTAAGCATTTTCAAGAAATCTAGACAGATTTATGGATGGCTGTCAAACACCACAGAGCAATCTGGCCTTCGTCATACTTAGAGCCCTTGAATTTGGTCTTTTCTCAACCAACCCAACTGACCAATTTCTATTCTCATGTTATGCAATTAAATAAATTCAGTCTTCTTTCAAGCCAAGCTGATTTTGGTGCTCCTAAACTGAATCCACAATTTAAGATTTTTGTTTTATTGTCATCATCCTTGGCCTACAGCATCTGACCAAAATAGGGAAATAGATAATACATTGCCACATACAGTGCCATTTTGTTTGTTTGGGATATCGTTTAAGCATTTATTTCCCTTTCTTTATATCTGTACTTTTTATTGACAAAATAATTAGAATTTTAAGGACATTGTTCAACATATTTCACATGGGTTATTTTTCACACCAAGTTATTTTGAATATCTGACTCTACTTGCCCTGTGTAATGAGCAGTGTATCCTAAGTTTTATCCTACTGCCTCCTGAACTGCTCACCATGTAGACCACATCCAGGTGGCTTCCAGGAGAACCCACTGGCAACAGGTGGGTTTCTCTAAGGGCAGGTGTGGCACAGTTCTTACCTCTGCATGCCTGCTTCTCCATGGAGTTCTCAGGGAGTTTCAGTGGAATGCTGGGGCAAATGCAGTGAATGTAGACTCTGACGTCAAACACTAATTAATCCTGGTCCTACTAATTAAAACTTTGCCATAAAGGAATCTTTAGACTATATGAGAACAATCTAATAATTCATTAGAACTATATACTTTCAAGTAAAATTTATACCTTAGTTTTAGGTTATTCTTTTTATTCATTAATACAACAGGGTTCTTTGTATTCTAATTAAAGTTACTGAATGTATTTTTTTCTCCATATTTAAAAGTAGTCTATAGTCTATTTAAAAATTAAGTAGGACCAGCTTTTAAATTAATATATTTTAAAATAACTAGGGTTCTAACAAATCTCCAGATATTCATAGAAAAATATTGAATTGATTTCTTATAGAAAATATATGCTATCACATTTTAATGGGGCTAATTTCTCTAATACTGAGAATCATATGGTCCATGGTCTACTTTGACTATCAAAGAAAATCAACATGATGTTGTTAAAGCAGTTATCCTAGGTATTTCATAATGTTTCTACATAGCCGTTAATATTTTACTGAGCAGATTTCTACATAGGCATGAAGAAGAGATGGTTTTGGAAAAAAATGATGATTTAATAATCTCTAATGTTATAAAACATCATAGTTGCCTATTCCAAAATGAGGTAATCTGCTGAATATAACGTAGGCAACAGAATTTTCTTATTATTTGTATTGGGATTAAAGAAACTTAAGTAAATTTTGTTGCTTCAATATCCCCTAAAACTTCTCTGCCACTAGTGTCAAATATCTTTTAAGGAGGTTAACATCATTCCTTAAAAGCAAACAAAGTATTGAAATCCATATTTACTCCCCCATACATAGATATTGGAAGTGAAGACATTTGTCCTTAGTAGTTTCAATTTGCTACTTTCTGCCAATAGTAGCAACATCTTTGTAGGGAGATCACTGAGAAACTCTGAACTTTGTGTTTTTCAGGATTCTCCGTGACTTTTATTTTTCAGTAGATTTTTGCAAAATTCACTTCTAATGGAAGTTTAATTTGCTAGATAATGGCAGACTTATTTTAATGTATTATCTCTACCCCAATGCCGGTCATCTCCATTTCATTTTTTTCTAAGAATTTTTCATTTGCAAACTCCAAATCATTTGGAATATATTTTTACCAATCATATGTGTACTCTGTTTCCCATTTCTTAGTAAAATTTATAGGTGTATTGACTTGAGAATGATTCTTAGGTCATCCCCATGGACAACACTTTTATAATTGATGCTGAACCATGAATAATTGCTTTGTGTGTTTGATTTTCTTTAGTTAATTTGGTATCAATATTAAAGAAGTTTGATCTAATCCACACTTCTCTGGTTTCCCCATAAGAATTTGTGGTGTAACGTGTCAAGTGTCTTTCTAAAGACAAGATACAATGCTGTCTACTCCATTTCCTTTATCCCCTAAGCTTTTTCTTCTTTCATGAAAAAAAGAGACAGCCTTAGAATCATTCTTACTCAAGTTTGGGGTACATTTTTAGGGTAACATAGAACCACTTAAAGTTGGGTTGTAACTTTAGGCATTAGTGTCATGGGGCAATACTTACTAAGTTATATTGAAAAGTATAAATCAAAAGATAGAGAAACAGTATCTGCTACTATTTTTAGGTTTGGCTAACAGAATAAGAGACAGTACATTTTAAATATACTGCCGTACTGGGTAATGTTTGGGATCCTACTACATTATTATGTTATATCACATGGGACTGACCATTTCACTTATTTTATAGTAGGCAGGGTTTAGTTATCTGATTAATCTGATCAATGTACTTATTAAACTGGCTTTTTCAGCTAAGATTCTACATGTGTTCAAATTAGATGGAGAAGTGCCAGGTCTCTTCTTTGATTTAGGTTATGCAATACTGAGAGTTTGTCTACATAGTGACCCCAAAATAAAATGTCAAAGCAAGGTGGAATTGGAGTTTTGCTATTTAAATAGCTGTGTTGTTCTCACACTACATGGTTAATTAGAAAGGTCCTCTACTCTTGAAAAATGTATATTGGCATATATGATGATAGAAACATAAGCTTTAGGAACAGTGTATGTTAATGAAATAAAACGTGTAAGAGGTGACCTATGCAAAGGATTTTATCTGTGTCATTCCTTCCTCTATCCTCAAGCACCTAGAACAGTGACTGTATGATGAGTCCTCAGTCTGTTGAATGATGAATGAATCAATCAGTGATTGTAGGGTTCTAGCCTAGAACTCTTCCTCAGTCTTTCAAAGGTCAAACTATTTTTCCTTCAGATTTGAACACCTTTGGGGAAATCAGTCTAAAGAGTTATCCTTCTATATAGAGATATACCAAAATGTTTTTAGAAAAGGAGATGCAAATAATTGGCAAATTATAGGTGTACCCATGTTATGTTTATTTCAGTTTTGAGCACAGGTTTTACCCATACTGGACACTGGAATTTTTTTTTTTTTTTCTGGTACGCGGGCCTCTCACTGTTGTGGCCTCTCCCGTTGCGGAGAGCACAGGCTCCGGACGCGCAGGCTCAGCGGCCAGGGCTCACGGGCCCAGCCGCTCCGCGGCATGTGGGATCTTCGCGGACCGGGGCACGAACCCGTGTCCCTTGCATCGGCAGGCGGACTCTTAACCACTGCGCCACCAGGGAAGCCCATGGACACTGGAAATTTGACTGCAGTAATCAGATATGCTCTTAGTCCAGAATTCATCCATCTAGCCATTAACTAGTCAACAAACATTTAGAAATATTTACATTGTTATAATCTCCAGGGAGATTTTTTTACTGATTACTTCATAGAGACAAAGAAAAAAAAACACAACTCTTAATCTACTGGATAAAATACTACGTGGTTACGGGAGCTTACTACATGGTTAACTTAAGCATAATTAGGTTCATTAATTATAATAATATTTATGGGAGTTGTGACATTAATTTTCAATTCCTTTTTGTTATCTTAAAGGAGAACAGAGTCATTCTTCATTTGTATTATACCCCCAATATGTCTTTCTTCTAACTGGAATTTGGTAAACCTGTACTACTGTGAAATAGCTTAGGGAAATAGGGAAATGAGGGAAATGAATTTAATGTGTGACCACGTCCTAATCATAAAGGACAATATTTTTACATCTCATTTTCTCTTTCTTGAACCAACGTATTATAAAGTCTTTTGAATTTGTTCCTAACTTTGTATAGTGATAGGAAAGTTTTAATCACACGGATTTTATAGATAGGGAAACTAAAGGTGGAGGGGTGAATTGGTTATTTATAATCACACAACTATAGACAGAAAGTGGACAAGTGCCCAGAGCAGGTTTACTCGTGGTTCATTGCTCCTGTGGCCCTGGGAGGTTTCCTAGAGGTTGCTCTTGGTGACATACATAGATACATACATACATACATTCATTCATTCATTCATTTATTTAGTGATTTTATACTTTTATACATTACAAAATTATTGTCACTTGATGACTTTCTTACTAGAATTTAAGTACTTCTTGCTTTATCTTAAACCAATTGTCAGTTTTTCTCTCTTTTTCTTTACTGTTGCAAAGAGTGAGGGCATCTGAAATTTGAGATTCACATAATTAATTTGTAAAATCAGCAGGAAAATATCAATCAACTCTTCAAACAATTTAATGAATTAAAATTTGCCTAATTGATTTTTACCAACTACATGTAATTTCATTCACGGTATTCTGGATATTATTTTTTGGTATGTTGTAATTTTTGTAAAGTCTTCAGGATTTCTACTGGGCATTCATCAGTCATAAACAACTTTCCCTGGGAAGTTGTTTTTATTAATTTGTTTTGAACAAATGTTGTGACATTTTGATTTGGGAAAATTATTCCATGTTATTCTGTTTCTTGTGTACACTTTTTGAGAAAAACGTGTAGAAATTTAAATATCTGTATATTTTAAACGATCAGATACAAATGTAATTATTAATAAATTAGTAAATTGTTTTAGTCTGTTTTCTAATAGAATTGCCTATATATCTTCAATCGTGAGCTAAGAATCAAGGGAATTTTTAAAAATTTGAGAATGTATTTTTAAATTTCCCTTTTCTTATTCTCTTTTTTTAGTTCCGGGTACAGTATTTGATTTGCAAGTTGCAGAAGTAGAAGCCACAGAAATAAGCATTACTTGGAAGAAACCACGACAACCAAATGGAATCATTAACCAATATCGAGTGAAAGTATTAGTTTCTGAGACAGGAGTAATATTGGAGAATACTTTGCTCACAGGAAAAGATGAGGTATTGCACTTTAATTTCTTATCTTGGGGAGCCCTTTCTACTTGGTTTTGGCCCTGATAACTTGGAAGATTTGCCAACATGCAAACATAAAATATTTGACGAGCTTCAAAGTACAAAATGAAGTAAATTTAGGCTATGTCGATAATCTAGCTTATCATATTTCATTTTAGGACATATATTATTAGTTAAGTGCTATTATGTTTTTTCAGCAATGAAAAATGTTAATTGAGGAATTAAGCAGGACTAAAGGTACTTCCATAAGTGAATATTATTATGGTGATTAAGTTAATGAATTGTTTGGAAACTCCTGTTATGATTTAAGTACTCCTTCTAAGGCTGTGCTTGTAATTTGGAATAGTTGCCAAAGAAAGGCACAGTAATTTTAGTAGCCGTTGTTGACAAATGATTTGACCTACTTAGGAAGCCAGATTTCTCAAAGCTGCCTCATTTAAAAACAAACGAACAATATACATTTGATTAAAGAAATCAAATAAATAAAAGAGATGAAATCGTTTCATAGATATAAAGTAAGAGGACAATGTTTGCTTCTGTTCACACTGGGAGTCTTTTTCCCCCTTTGTTTCTGTTAGGAAGCAGTTGATTTTCCTTCACTGTCTTCATTCACTTCATCCAGCCAGCTGTTCACCTGTGGGTTCCCTCTAAAACTGCAGACTAGTTGTATCCAGATATTGGTGGCTCCTGGGGCTCACAAAAATTAAATATACTTGGGACCAGTGAGTGTAGCAATCTCTGTACCTTAGAGGTACTACCTGATCGTTATTCAGTAATTAGGTTCCACTCCTTTGGTCCAGAATCACTGTTTTTTCCTATCTCCACATATATTATCTATTCTATTTCTAGTCCCAGCTCTCCTCCATTTCTGACACCTACCTGAAAGTTGACCTCACTATGTGCTTAATGCATTCTGGCCACCCAGGACTTATTACTCCAAGTCGTTTGACATCTCTGGCCCAGGGTTAAATTTTAATCCAATGTTGACTCCATTCCTCTGTGCAAAAATGTTGAGTTATGATTTCTCTGATACTTTAGTTGACAGTTCAGGCAAAGGGCAAAAGCTTAATCCTCTGCTCCTGCTGAGAAGGCCTTAAATTAGATACTTCACTATTTTAGGACTGGGTGACAGGTCTCTCACTTGTAATGACATCTACTGAATGGCAAGCCACACCTCTTTTTCTCTTGAAAGTAAGAGATTCTGGAACGACTTCTTTGTTATTCTGCCTATATCTATATGATCTGCGGTCTGTGTGACATAGTAGAGAGAACATGAGCTTTGGTACTGTACAGATCTGGGCTTATATCCTAATTTGGTCACTTACTGGGCTGTACAGCAGAAAGGTTAAGTGCATGGACCTAGGAGGAAATATGCTTAGGTTTAAACCTTGGTTTTGCCCGTAGTGATGGTTTAACCTTGAGAAAGTAGGCTTGACCTCTCTGAACTTCAGTTTCCTCTTCTCTAAGATAGGGACTCTAAGAGTCCCTATAACACAGGATTGTTAATGAAGGTTTAGTGGATTAATGTGTGTAAAGAGCTTAGAACTATACCTGGCATATGGTAAGTTTGGTGCTAAGTAATTGTGACCTGTTCTGATTATTAATCATGGCACTGGACCTTTCACCCTCATTGGGACTCAATATTAGTTTCCTTAGGTCTCAGTAAAAGGAGACATTATACTTCTCTTTATTTCTGTGATTGTATCTTTCTTCATTAGATCAGGCGCTTTATTGATATTTCTGCTTCCCCATGTGATTGGTGTTTGGGTTCACCTTTCAAGAGGTTGATGTGGGGAGGCATATGGCAGAGGCTCTAAATCCAAATGAACCAGGGTCCTAGACCGGGCTGTGCCCTTTTCTAGATCTATGACCTTGGTCAAGTCAACTTTTGAAGACTTGCTGCCCTTACTTTTAAAGCAGAGCTTATATACCCACCTTATATGATGAGGAATAAAGGAGATAACAGATAAAACCTCTGGCTTAGTGTATTCATTTATTATCCTCTTCCTTGACCTTGATGTAGGATAAGGACTCTTCTATTCAGTCTTCAGCTTCTCAGAGTATAGCCTCCACACCCTGTCTCAAGAATTGTTTAAATCCTTGAAATCTTGTTAGAAGTCACCAGTGGCCTCCTAAGTGTCAGATAAGGTGGTAATACAGTTTTAGCCGTCCTCATCTTCCCTGTCTCCTCCAAAATCCATTTGTTTGCCTCCTACTCTCCAGCTTTTGATACAACCATTTTCTCCCTAATACTTGCTCCACTTTCATACACTGTGACTATGCGAAAATTTTGGCCTTGTGCAATGAAAAATGAATAAAATAAAAAAGCTAGCTCTTTTACAATTTTCTAACTTCTTCATTATAAGGATATTGCAGAGAGTTCTGTTTTCAGCCATGTCATTACACTTTTTTTTTGATAACCGCACAGTTTCAATCACTGCTTCCTATTTTCATGACTCTTTTGCCTTGTTTTCCATGATGATTTTTCTCTCTGACACTCTGCATCCCTAATTCAAATCATTTGTGGTGAAGTTCTGCCAGGGCTCATCACATTTGAACTCATAAAACAGAACAAAACAAAACAAGCATCCTTTGGGGGATAACAGGACTTGGTTTTTGATTGAAAGGAGGAGATGAAGTTGGAATGAAGAAGAGGTACTAGACAGAGGTTCTGGGACAGTGATGGGGGCATATAAAGTTTCCCACAGGACACAAGAAGAAAGTCTGTAAAGGCAATTAATAGTTTTAGTGGTCAAGAACAAGGCCTGGAGAGAGGCTGACTTGAAACCCAGGTACTAAATAACAGGCTTAGAATTCCTAACCCCTTGGACTGGGCACACCACAGATCTCTGATCTGAAGGTCATTGTCTAAGCATTTGGAAGGCTTTCATGGCAGTTTTACATGCCTGATGTCTCTCTTTTTGGCACCATTATCCTCTCTTCATGAGGGCGTGAAACCTTGGAATTACCTCTGACTTTGGTTATACTTAGCATTTAATAGCCACTCAGTGTTAAGGCCAGTTATTTCTGCCTCCACAGTGTGACCTTCATACCTCTATATTCCATTCCTGTGTCCCCACCCCAGCTCAGGATTGAATAGTCTCTTGCCTGGACTATTTTTGTTAGCTTACTACGTTAGTTTTCCATTGTTGTATAACAATTTGCCACAAGCTTAAAACAACTCACATTTATCATCTCACAGTTTCTGTGGGTCAGGAATCCAGACAGCTTAGATGGGTTCCCTACTTAGGGTCTCATACAGCTGCAGTTAAGTGGCTTACTGTCCTGTGTTCTCATCTGGAGCCTTGACTAGGGAAGAATCTACTTCTAGGCTCATGTAGAATTTTGGCATATTTCGTTTCCTTTTGATTGTAGAACTGAGGGCCTTGGATTCTTTCTGGCCCTTTGACTAGAGACTACCCTTAGCTCTAGCTCATAGGGATCCCCCACATTTTCTTGCTACAAAACTTTCCCAGCGTGGCCATTTACCTCATCAAGCCAGCGGGGAGAGTCTGTATAATATAACTGTGAGAGTGACATCACATCACCATTGGTTAGATGCAAACCACAGTTCCCACCCAAGAGGAAGGGATTATACAAAAGCATGAACAACAGGAGGTAGGGATAGTGGAGGGATCACGAGAGAGGCCATCCACTGTAGTCTCTCCACTGTTTTGTGTTTCACGCGTCTATGAGAATAACCCTTCCAGATATAAGTATATTACTTAAACTAAAAAAGTAACTAAATAAAAAATGAGAATGGCCTGGGAATGGGAATATGCATCTAGTTAAGTAATCTAGCTTTCCTGTCGTAGCAGAAAGTCAGTTGATGCTGTCTAAAGTAAGTGAGCCTTAACAGAACAGTATAAGCATGCTATCTAGTAATTTTAGAAATAACGCCATAAGAACTGAAAACAGAAATGATTAAAGGTGTTGCTTCCAACAAATATACAAATATTGAATCATTATGTTGTACACTTGAAAGTCATATGATATATGTCAGTATATCTCAATTAAAATAAGCAAACGATTTCAAAATCTCAAAAAAATGTTGCTTCTGGAGTATAAGACTTGCAACTGGAAAAGTAGGGACAAGGAAGTATTTCCATTGTAAATCCTTCATCACCTCTTGCATTTTTAGCCATGTGCATATATCATGATGATGACACTTTTTAAAATATAATCACCCTATGCTAGGCTTGACCTGATCTCATCATCCTTATTGAAATTTTTTCCAGTGACCTCTCATGAGTTGTTTGTTTCTTAATAAACAGAGGTTATTTAAGCATTCTGAAATACATATAAGATTTTACTCTCGATATTTAAAAACATATTTGAAGAAATACATTAGAAAATTTAATCTCAGCGTTTGAGGACTGTTATTTCAACTTCCAAGCTTATATATGAATGTCATCTATAACATGCCTAATAAATGATTGGGAATCCAGCCTCTGCTAAAATATTTGATCAACTCTGACAATAGGGAATCAACTACTACAAAAGCAGCTCCTGTTCTTTAAGCCTTAAACCATGCTTCCTTATGGTCTCACAGACATGCGTTTATTAGGTAACTATAAAGTTCTAGGCACTGTAATAGGTTCAGAATATACATAGATAAATAAGAAACTACCCTGTTCTTTAACTGTTTTGGACTGAAGTATTCGTCCTCTAATGTTTACTAGTTTGTCCCATCTCTCCTCTATAGACCCACACAGTAGCTTATAATGACTTTGAGTTTGGGATTTGCAACCAGGAAAATGTGTTCCAACCCCACCTCTGCTATGACTAGCTTTGTGAACTTGAACGGATGACTGTAAAATGGAGATAATAATATCTTTCCCTTTCGGTTATAATGAAGTGATATCACATGGGAAAAAGTATTTAGCACCGTACTTGATACACAGTAGCTTTAAATGTTAGTCTCTGCAGTAGTAATAACAGTGCACAGTGATTTAACTTTTTATCATTTGAAGATAATGGTCATGGCTTCCCTAAGGCTTAACATCCTCAGGTTCTCATCAGTCATGGTTTCCAGGTCCTTCATATTATTGATAACTCTTCTGTGAATATTTTCCAATTTGTCAATGAGCCTCTTTCTCAGCTGAACACAATATTCTATATGTAGTTTGACTAGAGCCAAATTGAGCAGAATTATTTTCTCCTTTTGTGTAAACTTTCTTACTTCTGTCAATGCAAAGAATAAAACTAATTTCTTTGGGAGACTCATTCTGCTGAGACAGAAGTTAGAAAACCCCTAAACTCATCTCTCCATGGATTGCTCTCTAGCTGAGTTTCACACTAAAATCTCATCCTGTACTTGTTATTCTAATCGAACCCTGGGACATTTTATCCCCAAAGACACTGCTTTGCTATGTAGTGTTACAGATTTCTGAGATTTGTATAGATACATCCTTTCATCCAACCTATTTCTCAGGTATATCAGTGCTTGTCAGTGATGAGCATGAGAAGAAAGCCAGCTAAATGCTTGGACAGTTGCTTCAGATTGAGGCTGAGGACAGGACTTGAAGGTAGTTAAGGAATGCTTGAGACAAGTTTACTTCATTGATTATTAGGAACATAAATAGAATCAAGTCTTAAGGATTTATCACCCAAATAATGTGCAGAATGACATAGTATCCATTAGAGGTTTCCAAACATATGCTAATTGTAAACTTCTTTTTACCACTGGTTGATAATAGCACAAGTCATGTTATAGTTTATAATAAAATAGAGAAGCATTTCTTAAGAATAAGTCAACATTTTCATTAATTCAATTGAGCAGACTTCTAGTGAGTGGAAGTTGATAGATGTACTAGAGTTTTTTTCTTTTCTTTTTTAAAATCACATTAGTTATAATGAAGACTGTTACATGTAGAATCAGGTTGGTTTATTCAGGTGAATTAGGAACTTAACTCTGAAGACTTCTAATTCTTTCACGTAAATTCTGAAGATTCCTAAGTAGCATCTGAGAAGCTTTTCATGTTGATGAATTGTGACATTGCCTAACCCAGTTGTCCTCAACCAGGGGCATGTTTGCTCTCCAGGAGACATTTGGCAATCTCTGAAGACAGCTTTCACTGTCACTACTGGGAAGATGCTTCTAGTGGGTAGGGACCAGGGATGCTGCTATACTTCCTACAATGCCCTGGACAGCTCCCTATAACAAAAAATTATTTAACACAGAATGTTATTACTGCTGAGGTTGAGAATGCTGGACTAACTCAATGAGTCCAAGCTTTCGGGAGTTGTGATGGGCCTTTATTCCCTTCTATATCCCTCATTTCCACTCCTACTTCTCAGCCCCTTCTCATTACCCTCTTAAGTTCTGGTTCTTTCCCATCATTTTTGCTCTTAAAATTCTTTCTTTTTCATCCTTTGAAAAACCTAATACTTAATGCCTTTTTAGAGAGGCAAAGTGTGGGAAATATTCACAACACGGCACACTTGGTGATAATTAGTAACATTCTGGGTTTTTACAAAACCAATGTTCAAATCATTTGTAGTTAGGGAGGGTCTTTCCAATGAATTTGGGAAAATTCAGATAGAATTAACTCAGGTCAGCTCTTAGGCTGGAACAGCAGTTTGTCAACAGAGATGCTTAACTTAGTTAATTGATAGGATACGATGGTTTAACTCTCAAAAGCTTATCTGACATTGGTATAAAATATGAGAGATTTAATGCAAAATCATAGTTCAGGGGAAATTCTTTGTATTACCCCATCGTACCCTTTATAAAGTGCTTTGTACCCTGGATTCTCAAAGGGTGGCTGATTGATAGTGGAAACAGCTGTGTGGTTCAGGCATAAACTATTGACTGGACTACCAGAGCATCTCTGAATTATGTGTTTGTGATTCATGCCTTCTCTGATTTCCCAGTGGAGACAGAGCTGAAGTGTGCCTTGAAAGATGGAAGAACTTTAGTTTGTTCCATATAGGGTTCCTTATCCAGAGTGCTTTATCACAATATTCTTAGAGTAAATCTTATTGGTATCTCCCTATTTTTTATCACAATACTTTTCTGGCTAAAGATGTAACAAGATTTAGATAATTTTATTTTATAAATATCATTTGGAGAACTAGAGATATCCTTGCATCTTTTCTCCATTTTTTTATTTTTCAGAAAAGTTAATATTTAAATGAGCTGTCTTTGTAGCTAGTTAAATAAGGAAACTGCCTTAAAATTTCTTGCCTTCCCGATATTTTTCCTGAGTATCTACTACTTTTTTAACGATACTAAGTGCTTTATGTTAATAAGGAATTAAAAGCCTGTTTTTGGCTCTCGGAGTAAACACAATCCCAAAACATGTAAGATAATTAAAACACAGGTGTACCAAAATTTTATAAATAAATAAAACCTATACTATGAATTAATTACAAATTCTGAGGGTATAAGAGCAGGGAATTGAGAAGGAATAGAATAATTTTCTTTTTTAAAAAAAGGGTTTGGAGTGAGTTTTGAAACTGAACTTGAAAAGGAATTGACAAAAAGAGAGTAGTTCTTGCAACAGTTTCTTTTTTTCCCAAAACGATTTCATTTTGGAAAATTTTGAACTGGTATAAATGGAGAAAAAAAGAGTATTATAAAATGTGTCCCCATTAACCCATCACCTGGACTCAGTAATGATCAGCATGCTGCCATTCTTGCCCCAGCTGTCTCTCGTTGTTGTTGCTGTTGATGCCGGCTATTTCGAAATAAATTCCAGACTTCATATCTTTTTGCTCTTACGTGCCTAAGTATGGATTCCTACAAGACATGGACATTTTAATTTATTCGATAATTCCATTACCACAATTGACACAATTACGGATATTGTCTTGGTACCATCTGAAACGTAGACCACATTCAGATTTTCTCATTCTCTTTCCATCCGTTATGCGGGAAAGAAAGGAGAGAGTCCTCTTGTTGTCCCAACATAAAACTCTACTGTGTATATCTGTAATCTGCTCCTGATACTTTGTTTTCATTATTTGCCCCTTCGGTCAACTCGACACTTGTGAGATACGTTATGGCATCTAGGAACAATCACAGTTACCCAAAATATTCCTTAAATCCAGAGCCTTGGAGAGGTCTGCCTTGAACTCTGAAAATTATTGCTATGTAATTTTGTTCATGTCTGTAACTTCTCTCGATGATAGATTAAACTATTATTAGTGATATGTATCTACCAGGCATGCAGGCTGCTCACACCTCGTATACAAATGAGGACATATAGATGGCAAAGCAAAACACATATTAATGAAGCAGTAAGCCTAGAACACTTATTTTTGGCGGGTGAGCAGTTAAAATATTTTAGTCCTGAAAGCTTTGCATGAGGATGTCTAATTTTACCATAAGGAAGCTAACTTAAGTCAGAAAGGAATTATCTCCTTTTCCCCACAATACAGTATTGGTCTCTTAAGATATGGAATTGATCACAGTCGGTACAGAGATGCAGGATTTTAGTAGCTTCAGAGTGAAATCTTGGAATGTGAAAGAGACAGCAGTCATGGAAATAATATTAGTTTTAAAAAAACCGTGATTCCAGAATTACTAGTTTTTGAAACTAGTCCTTGAATGAAGCCGTTATTAACATAACTGTCACGAGCAGTCTTTGTAAATATCTGTTTTCAATTGCAGTATATAAAAGGCCCCATGGCTCCAGAAACTGTGAACATAGTAGAGTCAATGGCAGGATTATTTGAGGGTTCAGCAGAGATGTCTTCTGACCTGTACTCGATTGCTTCAGTTATGTATAGCAGTCATCCACATCATAACTTTCCTGTGAGGAGTAGAGCTGAAGACCAGCCTTCAGCAGTTGGTAGGTACATTTCTTTTGTTGTTGTTCTGTGAAATGTATTTAAACCACCAGTACTAGCTAGCACAGATATGAACCTTAGCTGGGAGTTCAACCCAATTATTAATGGTCCATGGGCTGGAGTCAGATTTTTTCTTCTTTAACTGTCGGATAACCTCATACAGCAAATGGAAATGCCACACAGGCAGGAGCTGGCCCCTCCTAACCCATCTGACCTTCCTTGGAGAGAAAGTAGCACCCTAGAGTCTCTAGCCAAGCTGCATAGACAATCAGTTATTACAGTTGCCAAAGCAGGTGTGATGGGAAGGGATTAACATATCTTCAAATCATTTACAGGCCTCACACTCTCTGCAGTTTTTGACTAATAGGTTTTCAAATGTCACTGAAGGTAAATAGGTCAGAAAGTTACAACTCTAGTGCATGGGGTGATAAACAGGTGTAGGTGACCCCAATGATGTGGTGATGTCATTAGTGTATACACTTGCTCTTCAGGGTCAGTGGATCTTACTGTCTCTAAAAAGAGAATGTCATATATAGCGAATTAAAAATACTTGGTTAGAAGACACAAATCTAAATTATCTCTCTGGTTTTTCTAAAATGAGAAAAAATCTCTCTCTAAGTGAGAAAAAAATTTTTTTCTTACTGCTTTTTCTCTGATTTGTTCCATTCCAAATTAAAAGTGTTATATTATTTTATTGATGATGGAATTAGGCAGAAGTATCACATTGCATTTAATATATGTTTATTTCATTATTTGATCTGTTTTTCCTGAGCAAAGAAGACTTAATTTTTAGGAGACACTAAAAATTAGAGGCCCATGATTTCTGATGTAGATGTTTCCTCAAATACTTTGTTTGGCCTAAATGCTAATTAACATTGTAAGCGCAAGTTCTAAAAAACTAACATTTTCTGAAATCCTTGTCCAGACATATTTATGTGGCAGTTTTATAAGCATGCTTGCTTTAAATCACTAATGGATTTAGCAAATGTGTGGCGAATTTTGAGTCCAAATAAAACCTTATTTCTATGATTTTCAAATTGTAACGCAGCATTGACTTATAATATTTAAATTTGATATTATTGCCTAATGGTCTTTTCAGAAAAAACTCCTAGCCTGTCTTTTTTAGAAAGTTATATTTTCTCAAAACACTCATCTCTTGTTCCAGGATAGTGTATAACAACTAGCAAAACTATATTATGATCACAAACTATTTATATATATTGTTGGGGTATATTTGGCATATTTATTATTAATTATATATCTACCTTTCATATAAAGGATTACATGGAGAGATTAATGAATAATGTGAAATTGGGTTTAAAATTTCACTGTGTGAGCAAGAATGATCTTGATCACAAAGCCAAACATTTTTTAAAAACTGATTTCAAATAGGAGCTTCAAGGAATCAGTATATCGCTGACATTGCTGCGGAACAGCTGTCTTACGTTATCAGGAGACTTGTACCTTTCACTGAGCACAGGATTAGTGTATCTGCTTTCACCATCATGGGAGAAGGACCACCAACGGTTCTCAATGTTAGGACACGTGAGCAAGGTAAGAATGTGTTTCCTTTGAAATAATTACCTGCAAATATTGCTCTTGTACACTGTAATACTTTTCTTTTCATTCATATTAATTGTTCACTCTTCTTCTCAAGTGCCAAGCTCCATTCAAGTTATAAAGTATAAAAATATTAGTTCTTCATCTATTTTGTTATATTGGGATCCTCCAGAATATCCTAATGGAAAAATAACTCATTATACAATTTATGCAATGGAACTGGATACGAACAGAGCATTCCAGATGACTACTATAGATAACAGCTTTCTCATAACAGGTAGAACAAAGTTTTGTTTCGACATTCTTTTCCTGATGGAAAATACACATCTCTCTATGCCGTTAAACACGGCAGGGCACGTGTTGCATCATTCCAGATTTTGTTGTGCTATGCTCCCATGGATATCTTGAAAAATACTTGCAGAAATTACTTGATTAGATGTGTTTTTCTTTAACTATAGTTGTCTGCAAATAAAGTCATCAGATAACAGGTATCCTAAGAATATACTCTTAACCAGGGATTTTATGCCTGGTACATCAATATAACTCAGTATTGATGGCTTGATTGATTGTATGTGCCAATCAGCTGAAGTAATTGAGCTGACATGGTGTTTGTGCCAAATCAACTGTACTCCTTGCAGGGTGCCAAAAATGATTTCTTCAGCCTCAGATGATCGCCTTAATATTTTAGGAAAAAACTAAAACGTCATCAAGATGGAAAGGCTCTCATCCCAAGGAAGTTTGGGACATTGGGATTATAAGGAGGCTGATTTAGAGAACCAGTCTCCCAAAGAAGTTATTTTCACTAGTCCTGTGTTAAATGGCACTAATACAAGAATATTATTTTAAGGACTTTAAACAACTTGCCTGTTGTCCTTATAGGGTTAAAGAAATATACAAAATATAAAATGAGAGTGGCTGCCTCAACCAGTGTTGGAGAAAGTTCTTTGTCCGAAGCAAATGACATCTTTGTGAGAACTCCAGAAGATGGTAAGAGTATCGGGTGCAGTTTTAATAAAAAGAAGCAAATGGTGTTGCATGCTTATTGCCATCTACCTCATGCTGCTTTTAGTGTCTGAAGTAATAAGCATGAAAAAATACATGTATTTAAAGTTTTGTTTTTTTCCCCCCAGAACCAGAATCATCACCTCAAGATGTTGAAGTTATTGATGTTACTGCTAGTGAAATAAGTTTGAAGTGGTCACCACCTGAGAAACCCAATGGGATTATTGTTGCTTATGAAGTGCTTTATAAAAATATAGATACCTTATTCATGAAGAACACCTCAGCAACAAGCATAATTTTAAGAGACTTAAAACCTTACACCCTCTATAACATTTCTGTAAGGTCATATACCAGATTTGGTCATGGCAATCAGTTATCTTTACTCTCTGTAAGGACTTCTGAGACTGGTAAGTTTTTGTTTGTTTAATACATAGTAAGGAAGTAAACGTGGCTGATTATTGTTTATATTTTACATAACCTAAACTCTGTCATTCTGTTTTGTATAATCCAGGAATTTATATGCTCTTTCTGGTAAAGTGTGGGAAAAGACTTGCTGTGCAAATTTTTAAAGTCTGATTTACATATAAGGGAACTCCAGAATAAAAATCAGTGATTTTTTTTTCAAATGAAATACCTTTAGAAATCAAAGGTCTTTTCAGTGTACCTATAAATTTGGTTGCTTTCAAATTAGGTAATAGCAGAGACACGTTCATAAGAGTAGACTCCTATACTATATATAAACTGTATACATTCTCTATACATCCATATACATCTACCTATAGATATAGATGTATCTGTATTTATACATATATATGTATAGATGTACATATACGTAAAGCTGAATGTAAGTGTATATCTATAGATAGATGTATATAGATGTATAGAGACTATATATATAAATTCTATACATATATATGTACGTGTGTGTATAGACGCATACATATATCTACATACATTCTTTTTTAAAAAATATATTTATTTTTGGCTGCGTTGGGTCTTTGTTGCTGCGTTCAGGCTTTCTCTAGTTGTGGCTAGCGGGGGCTACTCTTTGTTGTGGTGCGTGGGCTTCTCATTGCAGTGGCTTCTCTTGTTGTGGAGCACAGGCTTTGGGCGCGCGGCCTTTAGTAGTTGTAGCGCATGGGCTCAGTAGTTGTGGCTCATGGGCTCTAGAGCGCAGGCTCAATAGTTGTGGTGCACAGGCTTAGTTTCTCCACGGCATGTGGGATCTTCCCGGACCAGGGCTCAAACGCGTGTCCCCTGCATTGGCAGGCAGATTTTTCTTTTCTTTCTTTTTTTTTTTTTGAGGTACGTGGGCCTCTCACTGTTGGGGCCTCTCCCGTTGTGGAGCACAGGCTCCAGACGTGCAGGCCTAACGGCCATGGCTCACGGGCCCAGCCGCTCCACGGCATGTGGGATATTCCCGGATCGGGGCACGAACCCGTGTCCCCTGCATCGGCAGGCGGACTCTCAACCACTGTGCCACCAGGGAAGCCCAGCAGGCAGATTCTTAACCACTGCCCCACGAGGGAAGTCCCTACATTCTTTTTTTGTGGTAATTAAACTTGTTTTTATTTAGAAATTGTAATATCAGTTATGTTAACACAGTACATAAGCTATCTCAAAGTTGGATAACATAAACTCTTTTTAAAAATAGAGAAAAATAAGTTTACTTTAAATATATTTTAAATAAAAATAATTTGATTATTTTGGGAATATATTCTTT
Source organism: Phocoena sinus (assembly GCF_008692025.1). Lineage (NCBI taxonomy): Eukaryota > Metazoa > Chordata > Mammalia > Artiodactyla > Phocoenidae > Phocoena > Phocoena sinus. The sequence continues at coordinate 38,674,388 of NC_045772.1, read as the reverse complement.
GATGAAGCTGTTATAGTCTATATACATTCTTGAGGTATGTGTATAGACAGAGGTGCAGAGTCTGAGCACAGAAAGGACATGCCTGGAGAAGGCTTACAGAGGAGGTAGCATTTGACCTGAGTCTTAAGGAGTCGGTGGAATGGACATTATAGAGGTTGTTGGGTGGCCAGGGGATGTGTCCTATATAAAGGAAATAACGCAAGCAAAGAATTAATTGTGTTTCAGTGATGCAAGAGCAAATAGCACAAAGCAAGACATTTGCCTGATGATCTTAGTGCACTGTTTGTATTATGTTTATAGTCATATATTTTGCAGCATCACTCTTAGGCCAAACAGTAAAGTTACTGTTTGATCCCTGCATTGTAAAAAATAAATATTTATTGCCTAGATACTGGCTGAACCATATGGAGTTGCTATTCCTATATGTCATAATTGGCCAAATATCAACAATTTCTTCTGATTCAGACAGATGCTATAGGTGAGGCCTTGTCCCTGACCTTGAGGAACTAGGAATCTAGTAAAGTGGCTTACCTTTGAGCAAAAGTATCCTCTTCAGACTGGTCACAGAAATTAATAAGATTGACCATAGAGGACGACAGTAGTTGTAATGGCAGGAATAAGAGTGTAATGAAAAGAACATTTTTTATTATTATAAGTTATCCATTATAGTGCAATTTAATTGATATATGTATTGGCATGCTTCATTACTTTTATAAGTATTGTACTTAAAATAAGTATTTTTGAGAAAAATATCTTACTCTACCTGGTTTCATTTTACACCATGTCAAGGAATGAAGCATATTTTAAGTACCTGCAACATACCATTGTGGGCTCTTCTATCGGCTTTCACAAAAATTGCCTTTTTAATTCCAGAATAAAGCAATAAGGTATTATTATCTTCATTCCTAATGAAAAACTGAGGTCTGAGAAGTTCATCCTTGCAACAAATATTCAACAAATAATTTACAGTATACCAACCCTTACTGGGCTATATTAGCACTGTAAAAGAAAATGAATTTCCACCCTCCTAAAGTTAATATAAATTACTGGGTGCTTCATAGGCAATGGAATCTACATTAATGACTTTTCCTAGATCATGTTTGCTAAGTTGGACCACTGAGTTCAGTTCTTTCTGAAAAAGAGGAAGCTGTAATTTTAAGCAGTCTCAAGGTGTCATTTGAAGCAGGATGTGCTCAGGAGCAACTATCTGTTTGTTCCCAGGGCTCAATGTTCTTATTAAATACAATAAATACACCCTCTACTCTTACTATAAAAAACAAGATCCCACTTTTCAATATTGTTTCATGAGAAATTGAGAGCTGTGCTAACTCAGTAATGTGTTAATGCTGCTAATTACAAATAGGAGTACATTATTTGTTCAGATGTTTTATCTTGATTATTTTACTAATGCTTGGAAGTGCAATAGCTGATGTGTGTTTACATGTATACAATGATAGAAAGAATTCAGTGAAGAGAGAAAAACTAAAAATACAACAGAGAGGAAAGAATGTCAAGTCTAAGGTCTGACTAGGTAGACGGAGTGGAATCTAGTGCTGAAGTGGACTGGGTTTTAGAAAGGAGTAAGGAGAGAAGACAGTTAAAGGAAGAGGGGTGGCAGGAACGTATGTAGTCCTCTTCTGAAGGTTTTTATTTTCTCAATGAAATTAGAGGCAAGTTTATCAGCTTCGAATAAGGAGGGAGAGGAGATATTGGATGTTTGTGGAGAGAGAATATGGTGAAAACATACATAACAGAGGAGACTAAATTAACTAAAAAATAGATAGGCTGCCAAGCAGTGAAAAAGATTGATTTGAGATTTGAGGTTATAAATTAAAGTAAGGCTAGTGAGCATGGAGTGGTATTTTATTCAGACATTTTTAGCTGTTATATTGCAGATGTAGAACTAGCCCTGAGTTCAGTTTAACCTAAGTTGGAATCTTGCAGGAAAAGTAAGATAGAAAAAGGAGTTTCTGGAGATTGCTAGGGAGTGATTTTAGTGATAGACTGTGGACTCTGACCTGAGTAAGTAGGGAGATGAGGACATAAGGGAGGTGATGGACAGTGAAGATTTGATGAGAGTCAAAGACTTGTTGGATCGGCAATACGAGGGTCAGTCAGCTGGAAAGATAGGTGGTTGCCAAAGAGAGGAATACTGACAGTTATAGGTAATGACAAGCCCTCAGGTGTTGCCATGAAAACTAGTGGTTAAAGTGAGGTGGAGGAAAAGATTATTGAAATTATGGACCTCGACGAATACAGAGTCCACGGAATAGCACAGATCATTTCCATCAATGTTGACATCTCTGAGAGTGGTAGAGAGGAAGTCAGTCATACAGGTGATAAACTTTTTAAGACGTGTGGAGAAGTGGAAGAGTACCACTAGGTGATTGTCTTAAAGGAGGGGTAACACCTCAAGTTTTTCAGGAAGAAGAATAGATCTGGATATGGCAAAGAAAAGCATAAAAACTTGACTTCCAGGCCCTCTGGTTATAGAATGATGAGAGAAAAACAAATAGCTATCTGTTACCCAGGAGTGCTGAGTTGTAGTGTTCTCAAGCAGTTCCAAGATTTCACTTAGAGCCAGAAGGCTAAGAGAGCATTCAGAGTAGTTGTTGAGGATTTTTCTCAATTTAATGGTTTGGCTTGGAAAGATAGTAGAGAAGATTTTGACTCTTTGGGAAGGGATAGTAGGATTATATTGCTATATATTGCTATATCAAGTTATGTATTGAATTACGGTTCTTCCCAAAATTTTAGAAATATCAACATTCTTATCTCAGTTTTTCCCCTTAAGTCTGCTTTAGATGCAATGCACTTCATAACAGGTAACAGTGGGGGTGAGGGGGTACTGTTTCTACATTTTTAAGGCTTTTGAATTTTCTCTACTAAATTTATTAGTAGCATTTTTTATATCCATTGTATTTAGACTACCAATAAAAAAGGTTCTATTCTTTCTTTTGAAAGGAAAGGACTTATATCGGGACTCTATAATGGCAATAATATGCACATATTTAGTTTATGTTGTTTAACCATCAAGTTAGTCATTATTGTTACTGTTCTATGAAGGCAATTTTAAACCAATACCTTTCCAACTGTGGTCTGTCATCTCCAGCAAATATTTTTCTGCTTAAAGTGCATTGTTTACACTTTCATCTGTTGAGGTTGCATTGATGGCTTTCTCTCTGTTTTTGATTGTCTGAATAGGCTTTTATTTTGTTCTTGTTAATTTTTCTGGGTTTAGAATTCCATTCTTTTTTCAACTGAGGTCACTTTTCTGTCTAATCGTCGTTCCTATGTAGATGATCTGTTTTCTTCCTGGTGCTGTTAAGATCTTCTCTTCTTTGGTATTATGTACTTTCACAATGATGTGTCTAAATATGAGTTTTTAAAATTTAATTTATTTTTGGCCGCATTGGATCTTCGTTGCTTCGTGCGAGCTTTCTCTAGTTGTGGGGAGCTGGGGCTACTCTTTGTTGCAGTGCGTGGGCTTCTCATTGCAGTGGCTTCTCTTGCTGCGGAGCACAGGCTCTAGGCACGTGGGCTTCAATAGTTGTAGCACGTGGGCCCAGTAGTTGTGACTCACAAGCTCTAGAGCGCAGGCTTAGTAGTTGTGGTGCATGGGCTTAGTTGCTTCGCGGCACATGGAATCTTCCTGGACCAGGACTCGAACCCGTGTCCCTTGCATTGGCAGGAGGATTCTTAACCACTGCACCACCAGGGAAGCCCCTAAATATGATTTATTTTGTGTGTGGTACGTGGGCCTCTTACTGTTGTGGCCTCTCCCGTTGCAGAGCACAGGCTCCGCACGCGCAGGCTCAGCGGCCACGGCTCATGGGCCCAGCCGCTCTGCGGCATGTGGGATCCTCCTGGACCGGGGCACGAACCCGTGTCCCCTGCATCGGCAGGCAGACTCTCAACCACTGCGCCACCAGGGAAGCCCCAATATGATTTTTTAAAGAAAATTTTGCTTGAGATTTATTGGGATTCCTTGTTCTGAAGCTTGATATCTTTCAACAATTTTGATCAATCCCAGCCATTATCTCTTCAAATATTTCTTCTTCATTTTCTCTACTTTCTTAGACCCCCCTTAGTATATCCTTTATGTCTCTTAACTGCCATTTTATATTCTCTACATTTTCTTTCTCTGAGTTACTTTTTGATAATTTATTCAATACTGTAAATTTTTTTTGCTAAAATTTTCACCATATCTAATCTGCTTTTTTGTGCATCAAGAGAATTTTAATTATATTTTTTTTCTATTCTACAAGTCCTATTTGGTTCTCTTTCAAGTCTGCTTGGTTATTTACACTATTTATTATTATCTAAAGAATTCGTTGCTCATACTTTTAAATGTTTGATTTCTTGAAATATATTAAACGTTTGTATTTTTATTCTTTGATAACTTCAGTATCTAAAGTCTTTTGAAGTCTGACTGCTGTGTGTGTGTGTGTGTGTGTTTTCCTTTTTCTTTGCTGGCTTTAAGTATTGGTGGCTGATTTGCCTGTGTGTTTTGTGACTGTTATCAGTGAATTCATATTCCTTGAAACCTCATCAGTGGGAAATTTATGTAGACTGAGTTGAAGTTGAGTTTCTTCCAAGAAAATGTGTGTTTGCTTCTGCTAGTTGCTTTTGAGTAATGGCAACTCAAATTCATTTTAATTTATATTCTGAAGTAGAGGTCTTTTCAGGCTATATGGGTAGCATGGATTTAGGCTACATATGCTCATAGGGATAGGCTTACAGTTCCAAAAATGTGTAATTTTTCTTTCTATTCCACCTCTTCATCCAGAGGAGTGGCAAGAGGAAAAAAGTTACTTTTCTGGCCTCTTTTGCATGGTGGGCTTACTTCTCACCCCCTAGTCCTTGAGAATGAATACACCACATTGCACAAGCCTAGGAGTTACCACTCACATTGAGGTCTGTGGTACTCTGCAGAAGAATTCAAGGTGCCCCTAGAGTTGGCCAATATCATGGCCCTAGTTGAAATTGCATTCTTTTGGGGTTCTAATTCTTGATGCAGGGGTATCCTTTATCCTTCTTCTGGCCCAAGGTTTTATATTCTTTTTCTGGCACTCTACATAGCTGTTAATACAGAAACTCCAAGTCACCAGGATTGACCAGTACCTTCCAAGGCAGAGCAGGCTTTAGTACCAGCTTCCATCTCAGGATTCTTGTTTTTACTTTGTTTTTTGTTTGTTTGATTTTATTTTGTTTGTTTTTTTGCATTTGTTTTTGGACCACCAGAAATTTCTAACTCCCTTGTCAGCTCTGCAATTCCTTACGTGACAAGAAAAATGTTAATTTTATACAGAGTTTTACTTCTTTTAATTATAATAGTCATTCAATTTAATGTTTATCTATTCCAGTATTTTGGCAGAATTGGAATCCCACATGTAGTATTGGTATTTGAATATATGTAGAAAACCATTTTGTGACCATTACATTCAATATAATAAGAACATTAATAGATACAGAAAACCAGTGTTTTATTTATTGATATCCTGTATCCTTAGTAGACTGTTTTGTTACCAGGTTATTATATGCAGCCTTATATCTAGAAGAGGATCCTTGTCTTGTCATAGATCTTGTTATATATCAAAACTAATCTATTAATCATTTATGTATTATCATTATTAATGAAAGGCAGAATCAATTTTTAAGTGTTTTTCAGTCCTCCTTCTTGTACAGTTAGCCCTTTGTATCTGTGGGCCCTGTATCCACAGATTCAACCAACTGTGGATTGAAAATATTTGAAAAAAAATTGCAGTGAGTTCCAAAAGCAAAACTTAAATTTGCTGCATGCTGGCAGGCAACTATTTGCATAACATTTCCATTGTGTTTACAATTATTTACATAGCATTTATATTGTATTAGGTATTATAAGTAAACTAGAGATGATTTAAAGTATACAGGAGAATGTCCATGGGTTATATGCAAATACCATGCCATTTTATATAAGACTTGAGCATCCTTGAATTTTGGTATCCACGAAGGGCGTGGGGGTGAGGGTCCAATTCACTGCAGATACCAAGGGACCACTTTACCTGCATGTACTGCAATGTAAGACAGCTTAATATAGTCTCAGGTATTTTAATAAAAACATCATCCTGTAGGGCTTCCCTGGTGGCGCAGTGGATGAGAGTCCGCCTGCCGATGCAGGGGACACATGTTCGTGACCCGGTCCGGGAAGATCTCACATGCCGCGGAGCGGCTGGGCCCATGAGCCATGGCCGCTGAGCCTGTGCATCCGGAGCCTGTGCTCCGCAAAGGGAGAGGCCACAGCAGTGAGAGGCCCGCGTACCAAACAAACAAAAAAAAAAAAAAAAAAAAAATCATCCTATAAACATTATTCTGTAGAGTTGTAGTATGAATTTTCTTTGAAATGAAATTTGTCTTAAACAGTTGTAAGTGCTATAATTTACCCATATTTTACTGCATTTAAGATGTTTCTTATAATCGCACTCTAATGAATGTTCATGTATACATATCCTTATCCACTGGAGCGAAAACTTCAGCAGAATGCACTATTAGGGTGGAATTGTTTTATGCATGTATCTTTTTGTTTTTTTCAGTGCCTGATAGTGCACCAGAAAATATTACTTACAAAAATATTTCCTCTGGAGAGATTGAGCTATCATTTCTTCCCCCAAATAGTCCCAATGGAATTATACAAAAATATACAATTTATCTCAAGAAAAGTAATGGAAACGAGGAAAGAACTATAAATACAACCTCTTTGACCCAGAACATTAAAGGTAAAAATATATATAATATTGGATATTTACATTTATATTGACAGAGTGGCCACAAAATATTAGCTTGTTGTTATATTAGAAATGGTGAGTGTGATTAGCTTTATACAGGGTGTGACAATTCTGGCCTTCTGGTAAATAAACTAGAAGCTTATGGCAGGTCATGTGAAAGACTACTCTAAGTCAGTTTTTTCTACATTTTTTAATATTTTGTCTGCATAATAGGAGTTACTATTCCAAGAACTACATTTTCATTTAGTTTTTACTTTTGAAAGAGTGTTAAGAGACATTTCATAGCTTGCTTCTTGCATATAATTAAGGGCCATTTTGTAAGTCTTATCTATTTTATTTCTATTTAGGACTGAAGAAGTATACACAATATATAATTGAGGTGTCAGCTAGTACACTCAAAGGTGAAGGAGTTCGGAGTGCACCCATAAGTGTGCTGACTGAAGAAGATGGTAAATATAGCAGTGAATAGTGATATATTTTGAATCCATCACACTTCAAAAAACATGTATACAGAATGAAGATATAACATAAGAATTCTCCAGCCTTGGGTAGCACTTGTGTGCTGCACCAGCTTTATACAGAGATTTCATTGTCATGGTTTAAAAGAAGCTTGCAGAGTCAGATTTATGTTCAGTAAAATCAGATATATAAAATGCATTTTTTTAAAATTCTGAAGTCATCCATGCTCTGTAAAAAAAAAAAAAAAAATCAGTAATATTTTTTCCATGGGAATTTTTAAGGCTAACATCTTGGTGCGAATAGTTTGAACATCAATCAGGATATGTTATGACTGTGTTTTTCAACTTTAACATTCGTAAGAGTAGACATTTACGTAAGTTTTGTAGTAGATTCTGTTATGTCAACCTGCAGCATTTTTTATTGTTGTTAGGATTAGCTTGCTAATGACTTCAGACAATTTTCCAGATTTCTCTACATAATTTGCCAAGATGCTATTCCTGAATGTTAATAGCCTTCATATTGAATATCTAAACGTACATTTTCCTAACCTGAATAAAATCAACTTTACTACTGAGACCACTTTACAATACTACTTCACCAAGTTACAGGCATATATCATGCTAAGAAAATTACTTTTGAGAGATATATTTGGAATTTGGATTTACGTTTTGTGTTTTTTACATTGGGTATTTTGAGAATGTTACTTTTCTTCTGTAAAAGAAGGTCCCATTGCGAAGAGGGCCAGGTCTGGATGTAACATGTGCTTGTAGAATATCTTTTTTCACCCTCTCAGGTTTCCCCAGCTTCACAGTAAGCTGCACTCTGTGGTTCAGATTCTAGTCATTTACCAGGACAAAATGTATGTTACTTACTTCTAGAAGAAGAAAGGCTTTTCTCTGCATTTTTCTTACTTTACTCCAAGTAATAAAGTCTTCAGAAGCCCTCTTCCCCCGTTTCAGGTCCCTCTATGTTTTCCCCTCCACCAAAATACTTCACCAAAGCATCCTGTTAAGGTGATCTACCAGGGTCAGAAACTGGTAGATCTTAGCTTCTACCCCCATTTCTAGAAACATAGAACTGGTTGCCCCAGTTTCTAAGTCTTCTCATGGGTTAGTCTTCCTTAGTTATTGCCTCTACTTTCCACTTTCTACGTTCCTTAGTTATTTCCTCTACTTCAGAAAAACTCACCTGTCCAAATTTTCATTTTTATTTTTTTCATAGATTCTTCTTGCTCTCAAAGTGAAAATTAACCAAATAAAAAAGTTCTTCCAAAGAGACCATGGCTAAAGGCTAGGGAAGAAGGTTAGCTCTCCTTCTTTCTTAGTAATGTCTAAGAAAGATGTATTAAATCATTTTAGCAATGCCCTAATAGACATAGTACCCTCTTTATTTCCAATCTAATGAAATAGTCCCGATAGTAAGAATCTGAGGTCTTATATGAAGGACCCTAGACCAGTAGTGAACATATATTTTGAACAGGCAGAGTTTATTACCACTCAAGTCAATAGTTGCAAATTATACTATGCATCCAAATTACCTGGGCTGTTAAAAATGCAGTCATGGTAAACTTCCATCTAAGTCCTTGGCCCAGTTATTGATATAATTGCTATGGAATAGGGTGAAGAACAAGACCTCTTTTAGAAAAATTATAGCAAATCTAGAATGGATAAAGGCTGAAAAGCTTTGCTTTATTGGGTAGTAGGAGCTCCTTGCTTTCATGGAGCTTGAAGTTCAGAAGAGATCTAAATTTGACAAATGTGTAGACAAGTAATTTTTATTATTCTAATTACTGGTTTAAGTGTTCACCAGGACCAAAACCAAGGAACTTTAGCTACTCTGAAGCATCCAGGAAAATGTAGCTGATTAAGTTATGTTTAAACTGTGACCTGAAGACAGACGAGTAGAGGAAGGGTGAGGGATAGGAAAGATCATACCAAGCAGAGTGAGTAAGAGCCTTAGGAAGACCCTTATCTGTCCTCATATGCTCTGTGTTGATGACTTGGATAGATTGCAAAAGATATTGCATTTATTTAATCTAATTTTTCCAATTTCATTTTTTAAAACTGCAATTCTGAATACAAAGGTTATTTTAACAAATGCTAAAATGATTGAAACTTAGTCTGCTGTAGTAGATATTCAGTATTTATTTAAAAAGGCACGTTAGGGCTTCCCTGGTGGCGCAGTGGTTGAGAATCCACCTGCCATTGCAGGGGACATGGGTTCGCTCCCCAGTCTGGGAAGATCCCACATGCCACGGAGCGGCTGGGCCCGTGAGCCATGGCCGCTGAGCCTGCACGTCCGGAGCCTGTGCTCGGCAACGGGAGAGGCCACAACAGTAAGAGGCCCGCGTACTGCAAAAAAAAAAAGGCGTGTTAATTACATTTATTTAGCAATAAAATGTTTTACATAAAAAAAACCCAAGACTATATTGAAGATTAAATATAAAACACCAAAAACTGATATTCCACATAAACATCTTAAAGCATATTATAGAAGAAAAATGCTCATATAATATTCTGTATCACTACTAGTTTTGATTAAAATTATTTTTTTCCAATAATAAACAAAAGTTAAGTTTTGCAATGATATTCAGAAAAAAGTATTCTAGGTTTTTGTTTTGACAGATGAAAGAGAGTTCTTGGTTAGAGGTAATTCATATTTTGGGAAACATCTCCAAATGATATATGGATTCTTGTGATAATCAGTATTTGTTAGCATTTTTATTATAGTGCCGGTGAGAATACCAACTGAAAATATAAATTAGCTGTCACTTATTCTATAGAACTCATAAAGCTTTTCTCTGTTCAATAAATTTTTTAAAAAAAACTGTTGTTACCAAAATAATGAAAACACACACACGTATGTGTACACTATAGTGGGGATTACTCAGAAAATCAGAAAGAAAATATAATAATTCAGGCAGCATTTTCTCCAAGTTATTGGAAAAAGTGATTTGCACAAATACTAATCTATAACATTGTTCAAAGATCTGAATAAATTCTTGGAATTTCAATTAGCTATGAGTCCACTTTCCATGCATAACTAAAACAATGATCAAAATTGTAGTAATTTATACTCTTTTACATGCAAAAAAATTGTGTTAATATTCTAAGACATTACTATGCTGTTATAAAGAATCTGAGAAGTGCCATTCTAAATGTTTTATCTAAGTGGAAATATAAACTTGCTAATTAGTTTACAGTAATTTTTTTAGTGTTTATTCAATTCAGAATGGCTAAAATATTTAAATTCTTACACTATTATAGCACAGTTAGAAGTAGACCCTAAAATGTCTATATTCTTGTTTATGTGCTACATTGGCATTTCCTTTGTAACCCATTCAATTTTGAAGACTCAACAGATTTTGATATTATTTTGCAATTTAATGACACTACTGAAATTGAGGAATGTAGTTTTCATTTGTGAGGTCCGTCATTTTAATTGCTCTCACAGTGTTATACTTATCACTTTCCCACTTCTTGGATGCATGTTTTTCCCCCATCTCTTTTTATTGTTTGTGGAGCTCTTTTATTGTATATTTATTCACCCCAACCAATAGTTTTATGTTTATTAGAGGATGATAATTTACCAAGATGTACTTGAACAGTAGGTAAATCACAGTGACATAGCCCTTGTTCTTTTTTCTCATGAATATTTTTTCCATTGAATCACAGAAACAGATGTTCTAACACCACCATGCAAAATCTTCTTTTATCATCTCATTTTGAAAGTAAACAGTCTCTCAAGCCCATGGAGAAAGGCACTGTACCTGATTCATTTACCAGAAAGTTCATAATAAAAATTTTGTGCATTTCTATTTTAACTTTTTCTTATATATGTTTAATAAAATGCATTATCATATTTTCTAACTTTTCAGCTCCTGATTCTCCCCCACAAGACTTCTCTCTAAAACAGTTGTCTGGTGTCACGGTAAAGTTGTCATGGCAACCACCCCTGGAGCCAAATGGAATTATCCTGTATTACACAGTTTATGTCTGGTAAGAATTTTTTTCTTTTTTGGAGATAGTTCTGAGAACAAGTATTAATCTGTAACATAATAGGAATGCAGTTTTTAAATTTCAGATTGTGACGGTACATTAGGAATCTGATTGTTAATAGACTAGTTAATATGCCTTTATTAAGAAACAACTTTTTTCCTATATTACATAGAGGTCCAAGCATAGTCAGATAATGATTTTTGTAACCAAAACAAAAAAAATGTGTTATTATGTGCAATTATACTAAAATTCTGCTCTTCAGAGTCATGGACTGGTCAGCTTATGTGACTACAAGTGAATACAGAGGCTTTTTCAGTTTTACTCCAATATTCTCTATGCCACTGTCTCTTTAAGTTTCCTTGAGCAGAATAATTAAACTAAAATTTAACTAAAAGATATTTCTCCAGAAATCTATTATTTAAGGTCAATTTTCTATTGAGATGTAAGCAGTATATTTATTTTTTACTGATCACCTTTACCCTAATTGCCTATTTATGAGTCAATCATGAAAAAGATGTAATCCTATAGTGCTTCTCATCAATTAACAACATGGCTATATTGCTTCATGAAAGCTCAACAGATAAAAATGCTTACTTTGATCTAATATAAATCCTTGTAAAAGGATTCACCATTCAATAACGTATTTCCTAGTGTATTTTAAATATTTCAACTCAGGAAATACAATTTACATAATGCTTTATAGAACATAGGCATTTCTTACTTTTGTATTCCTCACTTGGAAGGTTCATCATTGAGTAAGAGGCTATGGTGTTTTTAAAAAGTCTATTCTTCTCTTTCCTAAATTAAGATTTCTTGCCCCCCCCAATGCCTGTTTATACCCTTTGCATACTGCTCCTTAGGACATGTCCTGTATTATTCATTGCCTGATAAGTAGTCATTTTGCTTACTCTTTGGTAAAATTGGGAGTGACATGAGGGATGTTAGTGGGAAGAGAAGCAGTGAGAAGAAGGTAACCATTCCCCTCTGTTACCCTACTCATTCATTTATCGATTCAGTTTTTCATTCCTTCATTCAGTAATATTGATAGAGTATCTATTTACCTGTGAACAAGGCCCCTGCCCTTAAGGAGCTCATATTCTAAAGAGATAAGTGGATTATATACCCAGAAATTTAAAAATGAGGGGAAATTGGGGGAAAGAAGGCTACTGTTCATAGGGTGCTTTGGAAGTCCTCTTTGAAGAAGTGGCATTGGGTTGTGGTCTGAATGCCAAGAAGGAGCTTCTCGTCAAGAGAAGATCTGCAGGAGGAGGGAACATCAACCGCATAGGCTCGGTGGGGGACACACTTGTCGTTTTGAAGACCATAGAGGAGGTCAGTGTTGCTGGAGAGAGAGACAGAGGAGAGTTATCCTGGAGGGTAGGAGGCCAAAAAAGGTCAGGAGCTAAGCCACTGTAAGGATTTTGTTTTCATTTCAGTTGTAATGGGACTTACTAGAGAATATCAAGCACCTTGGATACTTTATGGAGAATGAATTGCAGGAGGCAAAAGTGTTAACAGTGTTACTAGGTAGGAGATAAGGAGTCTGGGCCATGGATGATGCTGGGATGAAGGAAAGAAGTGGGCAGCTTTTTATAACATTGAGGAAGAAGAGTTGATAGGATTTGGTGAATGGATTGGCTGTGAGAACGAAAAAGAAAAGAAATCAATGGAATCAATGATGACTTCTAGATTTTTTTTCTTTCTTTTTTTTAATGTTTATTTTCTTATTAGTCATCCATTTTATACACATGAGTGTATACATGTCAATCCCAATCTCCCAATTCATCACACCCCCACCCCCACCCATCAGCTGCTTGCCCCTTTTGCTGTCCATACGTTTGTTCTATACATCTGTGTCTCAATTTCTGCTCTGCAAACCGGATCATCTGTAACATTTTCTGGGTTCCACATATATGCGTTAATATTCAATATTTGTTTCTCTATTTCTGACTTACCTCACTCTGTATGACAGTCTCTAGATTCATCCCCGTCCCTACAAATGACCCAATTTTGTTCCTTTTTATGGCTGAGGAATATTCCATTGTATATATGTACCACACCTTCTTTATGCATTCGTCTGTCGATGGGCATTATGGTTGCTTCCATGACCTGGCTATTGTAAATAGTGCTGCAATGAACATTGTGGTACACGACTCTTTTTGAATTATGGTTTTCTCAGGGTATATGTTCAGTAGTGGGATTGCTGGGTCATATGGTAATTCTATTTTTAGTTTTTTAAGGAACCTCCATACTGTTCTCCATAGTGGCTGTATCAATTTACATGCCAACCAACAGTGCAAGAGGGTTCCCTTTTCTCCACACCCTTTCCAGCATTTGTTGTTTGTAGATTTTCTGATAATGCCCATTCTAACTGGTGTGAGGTGATACCTCATTGTAGTTTTGATTTGCATTTCTCTAATAATTAGTGATGCTGAGCAGCTTTTCATGTGTTTCTTGGCCATCTGTATATCTTCTTTGGATAACTGTCTATTTAGGTCTTCTGCCCATTTTTGGATTGGGTTGTTTGTTTTTTGGTTATTGAGCTGCATGATCTATTTATATATTTTGGAGATTAATCCTTTGTCCGATGATTCATTTGCCAATAATTTCTCCCATCTGAGGATTGTCTTTTTGTCTTGTTTATGGTTTCCTTTGCTGTGCAGAAGCTTTTAAGTTTCATTAGGTCCCATGTGTTTATTTTTGGTTTTATTTCCATTACTCTAGGAGGTGGATCAAAAAATATCTTGTTGTGATTTATGTCAAAGAGTTTTTCCTATGTTTTCCTCTAAGAGTTTTATAGTGACCAGTCTTACCTTTAGGTCTCGAATCCATTTTGAGTGTATTTTTGTGTATGGTGTTAGGGAGTGTTCTAATTTTATTCTTTTACATGTAGCTGTCCAGTTTTCCCAGCACCACTTATTGAAGAGACTGTCTTTTCTCCATTGTATATCCTTGTCTCCTTTGTCATAGGTTAGTTGACCATATGTGCGTGGGTTTATCTCTGGGCTTTCTATCCTGTTCCACTGATCTATATTTCTGTTTTTGTGACAGTACCATATTATCTTGACTACTGTAGCTTTGTGTATAGTCTGAAGTCAGGGAGTCTGATTCCTCCAGCTCCGTTTTTTTCCCTCAAGACTCCTTTGGCTATTCGGGGTCTTTTGTGTCTCCATACAAATTTTAAGATGATTTGTTCTAGTTCTGTAAAAAATGCTATTGGTAATTTGATAGGGATTGCATTGAATCTGTAGATTGCTTTGGGTCATATAGTCATTTTCACAATATTGGTTCTTCCAATTCAAGAACATGGTATATCTCTCCATCTGTTGGCATCATCATTAATTTCTTTCATCAGTGTCTTATAGTTTTATGCATACAGGTCTTTTGTCTCCCTAGGTAGGTTTATTCCTAAGTATTTTATTCTTTTTGTTGCAGTGGTAAATGGGAGTGTTTCCTTAATTTCTCTTTCAGATTTTTCATCATTAGCCTATAGGAATGCAAGAGATTTCTATGCATTAATTTTGTATCCTGCAACTTTACCGAATTCATTGATTAGCTCTAGTAGTTTTCTGGTGGCATCTTTAGGATTCTGTTTGTATAGTATCATGTCATCTGCAAACAGTGACAGTTTTACTTCTCCAATTTGTATTATTTCTTTTTCTTCTCTGATTGCTGTGGCTAGGACTTCCAAAACTGTGTTGAATAATAGTGGTGAGAGTGGACATCTTTGTCTTGTTCCTAATCTTAGAGGAAATGCTTTCAGTTTTTCACCACTGAGAATGTTTGCTGTGGGTTTGTCGTATATGGCCTTTATTATGTTGAAGTAGGTTCCCTCTATGCCCACTTTCTGGAGAGCTTTTATCATAAATGGGTGTTGAATTTTGTCAAAAGCTTTTTCTGCATCTATTGAGATGATCATATGGTTTTTATTCTTCAATTTGTTAATATGGTGTGTCACATTGATTGATTTGCGTATATTGAAGAATCCTTGCATCTCTGGGATAAATCCCACTTGATCATGGTGTATGATCCTTTTAATGTGCTGTTGGATTCTGTTTGCTAGTATTTTGTTGAGGATTTTTGCATCTATATTCATCAGTGATAGTGGTCTGTAATTTTCTTTTTTTGTAGTATCTTTGTCTGGTTTTGGTATCAGGGTGATGGTGGCCTCGTAGAATGAGTTTGGGAGTGTTCCTTCTTCTGCTGTTTTTTGGAAGAGTTTGAGAAGGGTGGGTGTTAGCTCTTCTCTAAATGTTTGATAGTATTTACCTGTGAATCCATCTGGTCCTGGGCTTTTGTTTGTTGGAAGATTTTTAATCACAGTTCAATTTCACTACTTGTGATTGGTTTGTTCATATTTTCTATTTCATCCTGGTTTAGCCTTGGAAGGTTATACCTTTCTAAGAATTTGTCCATTTCTTCCAGGTTGTCCATTTTATTGGCATAGAGTTGCTTGTAGTAGTCTCTTAGGATGCTTTGTATTTCTGCGGTGTCCGTTGTAACTTCTCCTTTTTCGTTTCTAATTTTATTGATTTGAGTCCTCTCCCTCTTTTTCTTGATGAGTCTGGCTAATGGTTTATCAATTTTGTTTACCTTCTCAAAGAACCAGCTTTTAGTGATCTTTGCTATTGTTTTCTTTGTTTCTGTTCCATTTATTTCTGCTCTGATCTTTATGATTTCTTTTGTTCTGCTAACTTTGGGATTTGTTTGTTCTTCTTTCTCTAGTTCCTTTACGTGTAAGGTTAGATTGTGTGAGATTTTTCTTGTTTCTTTAGGTAGGCTTTCATAGCTATAAACTTGCCTCTTAGAACTGCTTTTGCTGCATCCCATAGGTTTTGGATCGTCGTGTTTTCATTGTCACTTGTCTGTAGGTATTTTTTGATTTCCTCTTTGATTTCTTCAGTGATCTTTTGGTTATTTAGTAACATATTGTTTAGCCTCCATATGTTTGTGTTTTTTACGTTTTTTTCCCTGTAATTCATTTTTAATCTCATAGCGTTGTGGTCAGAAAAGATGCTTGATATGATTTCAATTTTCTTAAATTTACTGAGGCTTGATTTGTGACCCAAGATGTGATCTATCCTGGAGAGTGTTCCATGCGCACTTGAGAAATAAGTGTAATCTGCTGTTTTTGGATGGAATGTCCTATAAATATCAATTAAATCTATCTGGTCTATTGTGTCATTTAAAGCTTGTGTTTTCTTATTAATTTTCTGTCTGGATTGTCTGTCCATTGGTGTAAGTGAGGTGTTAAAGTCCCCCACTAGTATTGTGTTACTGTCGATTTCCTCTTTTATAGCTGTTAGCAGTTGCCTTATATATTGAGGTGCTCCTATGTTGGGTGCTTAAATATTTATAATTGTTATATCTTCTTCTTGGATTGGTCCCTTGATCATTACGTAGTGTCCTTCCTTGTCTCTTGTAACATTCTTTATTTTAAAGTCTTTTATCTGATGTGAGTATAGCTACTCCAGCTTTCTTTTGATTTCCATTTGCATGGAATATCTTTTTCCATCCCTTCACTTTCAGTCTGTATGTGTCCATAGGTGTGAAGTGTGTCTCTTGTAGACAGCACATATATGGGTCTTTTATATACATTCAGCCAGTCTGTGTCTTTTGGTTGGAGCATTTAATCCATTCACGTTTAAGGTAATTATCGATATGTATGTTCCTAATACCATTTTCTTAATTTTGGGGGGGTTTGTTTTTGAAGGTCCTTTTCTTCTCTTGTGTTTCCCACTTAGAGAAGTACCTTTAGCATTTATTGTAGAGCTGGTTTGGTTGTGCTGAATTCTCTTAGCTTTTGCTTGTCTGTAAAGCTTTTGATTTCTCCATTGAATCTGAATGAGATCCTTGCGAATTAGAGTAATCTTGGTTGTAGTTTCTTCCATTTCATCACTTTAAGTATATCATGCCACTCCCTTCTGGCTTGTAGAGTTTCTGCTGAGAAATCAGCTGTCAACCTTATGGGAGTTCCCTTGTATGTTATTTCTCGTTTTTCCCTTGCTGCTTTCAATAATTTTTCTTTGTCTTTAATTTTTGCCAATTTGATTAGTATGTGTCTTGGTGTGTTTCTCCTTGGGTTTATCCTATATGGGACTCTCTGCACTTCCTGGACTTGGGTGGCTGTTTCCTTTCTCATGATAGGGAAGTTTTCAACTATATTCTCTTCAGATATTTTTTTGGGTCCTTTCTCTCTCTCTTCTTCTTCTGGGACCCCTATAATGTGAATGTTGTTGCATTTAATGTTGTCCCAGAGGTCTCTTAGGCTGTCTTCATTTCTTTTCATTCTTTTTCCTTTATTCTGTTCTGCAGCAGTGAATTCCACCGTTCTGTCTTCCAGGTCACTTATCCGTTCTTCTGCCTCAGTTATTCTGCTATTGATTCCTTCTAGTGTAGTTTTCATTTCAGTTATTGTATTGTTCATCTGTGTTTGTTCTTTAATTCTTCTAGTTCTTTGTTAAACATTTTTTGCATCTTCTTGATCTTTGCCTCCATTGTTTTTCTGAGATCCTGGATCATCTTCACTATCAGTATGCTGAATTATTTTTCTGGAAGGTTGCCTATCTCTACTTCATTTAGTTGTTTTTCTGGGGTTTTATCTTGTTCCTTCATCTGGTACATAGCCCTCTGCCTTTTCATCTTGTCTATCTGTGAATGTGGTTTTTGTTACACAGGCTGCAGGATTGTGGTTCTGCTTGCTTCTGCTATCTGCCCTCTGGTGGATGAGGCTATCCAAGAGGCTTGTGGAAGTTTCCTGATGGGAGGGACTGGTGATGGGTGGAGCTGACTGTTGCTCTGGTGGGCAGAGCTCAGTAAAACTTTAATCTGCTTGTCTGCTGATGGGTGGGGCTGGGTTCCCTCCCTGTTGGTTGTTTGACCTGAGGCGACCCAACACTGGAGCCTACCCGGGCTCTTTGATGGGGCTAATGGGGGACTCTGGGAGGGCTCACGCCAAGGAGTACTTCCCAGAACTTCTGCTGCCAGTGTCCTTGTCCCTTGTTGAGCCAGAGTTGACCCATGCCTCTGCAGGAGACCCTCCAACACTAGCAGGTAGGTCTCGTTCAATCTCCTTTGGGGTCACTGCTCCTTCCCCTCGGTCCCGATGCTCACACTACTTGGTGTGTGCCCTCCAAGAGTGGAGTCTCTGTTTCCCGCAATCCTGCCGAAGTCCTGCAATCAAATCCCGCTAGCCTTCAAAGTCTGATTCTCTAGGAATTCCTCCTCCCGTTGCCACGTCCCCAGGTTGGGAAGCCTGACGTGTGGCTCAGAACCTTCACTGCAGTGGGTGGACTTCTGTGGCATAAGTGTTCTCCAGTTTGTGAGTCACCCACCCAGCAGTTATGGGATTTGATTTTATTGTGATAGCGCCCCTCCTACCATCTCACTGAGCTTCTCCTTTGTCTTTGCATTCTGGTGTTCTCCAAAGAGGGAATGAGAGCATGTCCTTTTACTCTGCCATTTTGAACCAATCTCGACTTCTAGATTTTTGAATCAAAGGGTGATAACTCTGAGATTTTTGACACCATTTTGCTAAGTTAGAAATAAAATTGAAAGTGAAAAAAAATAATGAAAATGAGAATCAAGACTTTTCTGGCTGGGGTTCCAGCCCTCCACTTGTGAGAACAATGTCATTACTCTGTATGGAGTTGTCGCACAGCGATCATGCTGTGTGGGTTCAACTCCCCAGTAGTGCTTTTTGTCTCCTTTGATTTCCGTTTTTTGTCTCTCTTCCTAAGATGGATTATAGATACAGGGGAAGCTCACTGAAAGTAGGATGAGGGGATCTCAAGTCTGGGATATAGTAGCTCTTCTCACCTGGCTTTTGGGAATCATCCTGGGACCCATCTCCCATCATAGCTTCTAGTTTCAAGGTTTTTATTTTCTGTTTTAGCCTTGATCCAGCCTCAGGCTTATTCTAGTGCCCTGGCTCTCTCAGCATGTCTGTCTCAACCCTCAGGTAGCTAGATGTTCTTGGTCATTTTCTCTGAACCAGTCTGTAGTGTGCTGGACTGGGAAGATGACTTCCACACTGTTCCCTAGCTCTGGATGATCTGCTAGAAGAGCCCTTAGATCTTACGGGGACATAAGTAATTACTGGACATAATTACTTACTAGACATAAGGAATGCCATATGAAAGACATATTTTCTAAGAGGTTTGCCATTTTCCTTTCCATCCTGAGAAGAAGGAGCTCTACACTGGTATTTCCTTCACAAACCTATTTGTTTTCACCACACTACCCTCAACTTAAGTTCCCGGGACACTCCTGTCTGAAGGCTTTGTCCTGTTCTTTCTCTCACCTTTTCTTAGTGGAGCAAAACTTTTTCTTGTTCTTGACTGTTGAAAGCTTTCTTTTTGCATATACTTCTTCCTTTCTATACCATGACTTACTATAAAACTTTACGGTCTAAAATCATGCAGGATTGACTCTCGATGTGGAAAGAGAATGTAAAAAACACTTTTTCCTCAGTAGAACTTCGCTTTATCTTACACGCACACGCACACGCGCACACACACACACACACACACACACACACACACACACACACTGGGAGGGAGAGGGCGAGAGAAGAGAGAGACAGAAAGAGATTGAGATCCTATCTGCTTCAAGATCTGGTTTGTTAGTTGCTGTATCTGGAACAGAAAACTTACTGGCTCATAATTGAAGCTAGATATTTGTTGAATGGATGAATGAATGAAGAATATATTTTAAGAGTTAAAAACTTAATATAGACTTACTAGCTTTTCATTTCTGACATAAGCGTAGTGATGCTTTTCCAGACAATGAATACCTTCAGTTGAATAGAGTTAGGTCTTACAAAGAAAAAACAAAGAAGGAAAAACACCTTAACATTTTAAAGAATATTATCTATAATAGACTGAAATATATAAATGGTAATGGAGTATATACAGAGATAGTTTAAAGTTTCTAGCATCTTCTTCCCTAAGATACCTGTTGGAACCACTGTAGTTAAAGGGATAGTCATAATCCTGGGTTCTTTCGTATCACTGTCACTAATCACTAATGCTTTTTTTGAATTCTTGCTGTATGAGTTTTACTGGAGAGAAAAGGAGGCATGTATCACCATATAATGGACATGCATTCTGAGTCAGAGAGACATAGGTTTGAGTCATGGCACAGCCACTAAATTATCTGTGTTGTTCTCTTAAAATACTGTATAAGTGGTGGCTATCTTTACTGGCAGAGTTCCTGTTTCGGGGTCCATATTTCTCTCACAGTTCTCAATTTCCATTATTTTAGTTCTTTCAATAACTACTAACTTCTTTGAAAAACAACATCTTTGGATATTTGCTGTTTTCAGTACGTCTGCAAATTGCAGGTTACCTGTTTATATTTGTTATACTCGGTGACTCCTCCCTTTGTCATGAGTATTTCTTTACAAAATAGCTCACGAGGGTTACTGTGCAATCATTTTATAACCACTGCTGTGTGAATCACATTTGATTTGTAGATGGCATGTTCAGAAATCTTCTTTAACCCATTACATTTTTTATAAGTTTATTTATTTATTTATTTTTGGCTGTGTTGGGTTTTCATTGCTGCTTGCAAGCTTTCTCTAGTTGCTGTGAGTGGGGCTACTCTTTATTGCAGTGTGCAGGCTTCTCATTGCAGTGGCTTCTCTTATTGCGGAGCACGGGCTCTAGGCGCACAGGCTTCAGTAGTTGCGGTGTGTGGGCTCAGTAGTTGTGGCTCGCGGACTCCAGAGCGCAGGCTCAGTAGTTGTGGTGCATGGATTTAGTTGCTCTGCAGCATGTGGGATCTTCCCGGACCAGGGCTCAAACCTGTGTCCGCTGCATTGAGGCGGATGCTTAACCACTGTGCCACCAGGGAAGTCCTGACCCATTGCATTTTAAAATAATGTTTTCTTTTAAAGTTTGCTTTGTGAAATAACTTTTGTCATCTAAGTAGCACTTTTTCTTCAGTAATACTGGTAAATTATGTTTATATGGTTTCAAATGAGAAGCAATCCTTTCATTCCTAGGGCGGCCACCATTAAATAAATGAATTTCTACTAGAGCTCTCTAAGCTTATTCTTTTAATACACTTCGGATTGAGGTGTGGTATTCTAGTAGACTGATTATACAACTTATTTATTTATTTTATAGTTGAATTCAACTTGGATTTGTTTACCAATTCATAATGTCAGTAAAATTTAACAGTAGTTTTCTTCCTTGTTTATAAAACTTTTAAGTGAGTGGCCCATAAGGTGTAGCTAAAAGACTGTGGAATGAAAGTGATGCTGAAAATTCTAGCTTATATACAAACCTTGGCCTTTAAATGTTTCTTGGTCTTCTTAGTAGTTGTTATGAGAAGTAACTTTGAATCAGTCAGTCTGACAAATGTTTATTAAACTCTGTGGGGAGATAAAAAATATATAGAACCTTAAAATAATTTAGACTAATTAGAGATAAAATATGCCCATGTGAGATAACTTAAAAATACGTGCTGAGCAATATATTAGGAAGTCAAAGCAGTTTTACTGCAGCATTTTATTAAATGTCACTGGTCAAATGATTCCCCCTGTAGCATAAAAGCTTACCTTTGGAAATGGCTTTCATTATGCTAAAAAGATACGCTTAGTCCTATTTCTTCCACTTTTCTAAACGATTTTCACTCTATTAAAACTACCTAATAGTTTGAACATATGATATAGATCAATAATCAGAATGGGGAGGGGGCTGTTTCAAATTTCCTGAGTTCACCTCCCGTTTGGAATGAAGTTGGTAAAGGCAGATTGATAAGTCAGGAGAACATCTCAGTGGGAACAGTATATGAAGGCTTGGAGGCAGCATGAATGAACTATATCAAGAAGTTGATAAGTAGCATTGTAGACATGAAATAGTGGGGCAGGATTAGGATGGTGGGAGATACAAACACAGGTAGATGGAATGGTTGAGTGTAAGGGTGCTTTTGATCATTTAACCTGAGGTTTCTAGTGGGATATTAAGAACTCTGTCTCAGCTCTTTTTTTGCTAATCATTTTCCTGAATGACTTGGATGAAGCTTGGGTACCGAGGCGACAAGCAGGCTATTGGTAGGCCACCCACGCTTTGCTGGACCAGCAAACTGTTAATAAATTCTGAATAGAATTCTGTCAGTATAGTGAGTAGATATCTAGTGAAACTTCAACTTCCTTTGTTTCTTACAAAAATCAGAATTCTTTTGCCATATTCCCCATGAAAATAAATCAGCGGGAATTAAATAGAGGTGGTCTTTAGGTGGAGCATTTGCTTTGCAGTTTACCTCAGTTCCCACCACACTCTGTTTTAAACTCAATCATTTTAGTCATTTACTTTGCCTTTGTGGATCTTGAGTTTTTATACCTTCAGTTTCAGGGGTCTTCTCATCCCATTTGTGAAATGTACAAAGCTAGGAAAGATTGTGATTGGGGAACAAAATATCTTGGAGAGCTAAAGAAAAGGACTCAAGAGGGATCGTGGAATAGTTAACATTTTGGGACAAATGCTGTGTTTGGTTTCTTACCTGTCACTTGTTTTTCATGACAAAACCTTGAAGTGAAGAGTATTATCACCATTTTACAGTTGTGGAAATTAAGTCTTGATGAGGTTAAGGTGTTGATTAAGGTTACAGAACTAGAAGATGACAGAACTAGGATCATAACCAGATCTGTATTACTCTCAGATCATGCTTTCCCCAAATCACTAGGAATAAGTGTTATAATTGCCCTTTGTTCTAAAAACTCAACAGTATGCTTATAGGATTGGGAAAGTCTTAGTTTGATAACAGCATTTGTGATTAAAGACTAATGGAGTTATAATAAATTAAGCTTAGTGCGTCAACTCATATGGCATGTTTCTACCAAAAAAAAATCACTGGCTTGATATTGGTCTGCATAGTTTCATGGACTTTATCCATTAATGAGAGCATGATCATGCTGTTTTATGTGTAAACCAGTTGAATAACTGGTCCTCACAGTTACAATGGTAAATGGACAAAGCAGGCTTGTTCAGCAGGGAGTGATGATGATGGTGGAAATACTTAGGATCGAGGCATATGATAAACTATTAAATAATGGAAATAGGTGTTAGTCAAGATTCTTTTAGTTTTGAATGATTGTACCCAACCTAAATTGGCTTAAGCAAAATAATGACATATTTAGCTGAAAAGTCCAGGGGTATACTAACTGGATGTAGAAACTCAAATAATTTCATCAAGTGTGGTTAACAGCAAGAAGCTTGGTGTGGGCAACAGCAAGATGGCCCTGTGTCTTGAGTGTAGTGGCACAGGAGGAAAGTGGAAAGAGATGAAACTGGAGGGGTGGGCAGGCCAGGTACATGGAGACTTGAGGCTTGAATAAGGAGCTCTCTCTCTCTCTCTCCCTTCTCCTCCCTCCCTCCCCTCCCTCCTTCCCTCCCTCCCTCCCTCCCTCCCTCCCTCCCTCCCTCCCTCCCTCCCTCCCTCCTTCCCTCCTTCCCTCCCCCTCCCTCCCTCCCTCCCCCCTCCCCTCCCTCCCTCCCTCCCTCCCTCCTTTCCTCCTTCCCTCCTTCCCTCCTTCCCTCCTTCCCTCCTTCCCTCCCTCCCTGTGTGTGTCTATCTAGAGAGAGAGAAGAATGAATCTCAGTATTGAATGGGATTTTTAAATTTTATTTTCATCACTCACCCAAAGATTACACCCAGGAGAAAACATTCAAAAGACTTTCCATTACTCTTGGAATAAAATCCAAATGCTTTATTTTGGCCCGAGGGATTGTGTCTGTCCTCAGGGGATGAAATCTTTCTCATCCAGCTTAAGTACAGTCCCTCCTCCTGTCTTGTGGACCCTAATTCCTATGTTGGCTTCAAGAGGATGGTTTATAAGTGTATAAGTGAGCTTCAACCTCATTCTCCTCTAATCTTATAAATGTGTCTTTTCTGCTAAATGCAAACAAGCAAAACAAAGTCAAACCAAATCAAGTGAAATCAACCAGCCAAGCAAATGATGACAACAGGAATAAGAGTAACAATAAATGAATACCCTACTTCCACTCAGACTTTCTCTGAGATTCTAGTAAAGCTTTAGGATCATAGAATATGCAGTTATTTATGCTAGTTTGGGGTTCTTTGATATGTAATTATTAACCTACTGATTCAATCCATCTATGAAGAGTAAATATTCTAGAGTAATTGCAACATAGAAGACCAGTGTCATTGGAGTAGGAAAATTTGTGAAGTTGCTGGGTCATGTGAGAGAGAAAGTGATTTGATAGTCAAGTAAATGCATGTTGAAATTCTTTATTTGGGGGAGTGGTATTTAGTGAGTGAAAGGATTAGTGTAGAATATTTAGATAATAGCAGATTAAAGTTTTAAAAATAAATTCATAGGAATGTACAGGAATGGGTGTATCATCAGGCTAGATTGCCCACATGGAACAAAATACCAAATGATGAAGATTAGAATTGAGACCATGACCTTTCAAAGAGTCTCATACCTTGTCTAGGAAACCATTCATGTTCACAGTTAGGGAAATGGGGACTTTTGTTTAAGTCTTTCCATATGGTTTTGATATTCATGGTTCCTCTTAGGCAGTTGTTGCTTACCATAGTCTTGATATGATAAGAAATGAGCAAAGGAATTGGTAAAGCAGAGCAAAGAAACTGCTCTTAAGCTCTAGAATTTCCTTTATGCCCTAGATGTCAAAATGTGGTCTGTCTTTTGAAAAGAAGTGTAAATTAACTAGGAAATAACTTCATCTTAAAGACTCCATTAATTTCATCCCAATATGTTTTCTTGATGTTACCAATGAGTGTAGACAAACAGAAAAACTCCATCTTATATTTATTCAGAATAATTTCAAAGTCATTCAAATTCTTTTGATTTCTCAAATTCAAAAAGGCTTTAGGGCTTCCCTGGTGGCGCGGTGGTTGGGGGTCCGTCTGCCGATGCAGGGGACACGGGTTCGTGCCCCGGTCCGGGAAGATCCCACATGCCGCGGAGCGGCTGGGCCCGTGAGCCATGGCCGCTGAGCCTGCATGTCTGGGGCCTGTGCTCCGCAACGGAAGAGGCCACAACAGTGAGAGGCCAGTAAAATGATAGCACTGAAGACTCCCCAAGTTTTTTTTTTCCCTCAGTTTGAAAATCTGCACTGCGTGGGCGGTTTGGCTGATTTTCTAAGTTATCTACTTTATAGGTTAAGTATTGTGTGACATTTATGGTCCTCCCATTTCCACACAGTTTATGACTTTGGATATGTAAGAGTTAGACCTGCTCTGTCAGGTGGGCCTTCTCTCTTCCTCTTCCCTCCTCAACTCCCTATTCTACTCTCAAACCTCACAAACTTGCTTTCTAGTGAACAGTTTCCTGCATCTCTGGGGGCTGTGCTTTATTCTCCTTTTCTACTTTTGGGTCACAATTAATTTCCTCACTCATTCTTTCTCTTTTTCTTTGCTTTTAGCCACTGGGGGAAAAACTACTGCCCTTAAGGGGATCACACTGTTATTAATGAATTGTTTTATAATTACTTACTGCTTTGTCTCTCTGTTTTGAGGGTAAGGCCTGTCTCTTACTCACTTAATAGTTCCTGACATACAATAGGTGCTCAAAGAATTTTGCTGAATTTTGTTGAATATTGATTGTATACATATCATCACTAAATACAGAAGGAGTGGGGAAGGTATCTATCTTTCTCAATTTGGAGCACTATAAAAGAACAGTGCCTCCTTAACTCCCTGACATATACTGTATTCCATTTAAAAGACTAAAATAAAGTATATAAAAGAAAATGTATGAATAAGTTATTCCAAAAATTGGACTGCAAATGACCAATAAGAAGATAATCTATTTTACTCATCGTCAGAGATGTGCAAATTAAATAAATGTTTCTGGTCAGTTAAATTTGCAGAAATTAAGAAAATTAATATCCAGACAGGTGGTGAAAGTTTGCACACTTGCTGTGACTCCAGATAATAATGATTTATTAATTATCATTAAAATAAAAATTTTATAAAACCATTTGACTCAGTCACACTATTGGGAATTTAACCTGCAGAAATAAAAGTATTGTTATGGAAAGATATTTGAGTAAGAATGATTACTGCATCACTGATAGTAATATGAAAAAAAAGAGAAACAACCTAAATGTTAATTTATAGAGGGAAGGCTGAAGAAATATGCTATATCCAAATTAGGCAACTAAAAAGAAAATAATGGTACAGATTATTGTTATTAACATGAGAAAAATCAAGATACAGAACATACACTTTTATAAATGGAAATAAAACGCTGTAGTGGAACACATCATAATCCTATTATAATATTTTTAAACTAATAAGAACAAAACAGACATTTTAAAACTAAACCAGCTAAAACCAGGAGTAACAACTGATTCCAGCAGCGTCAAAGCTGGGTTTCTTATGCATGGGAGAAACTGTAGGACTGCCCATGAGATAGCTCTTCAGAGAGCAGAGAGCTCAGGCCTCAGCCCAGAGGTTTCTGTGTGTTTCCGCCAATCTGGCAGCAGCATAAGAGCAAGGAGGGTGGAGTCGGATCCTTGGGAACAGCATCACTTCTCTTTCCTTTTCCTACTTCTGGGTTCTCAGTTTTATGGCAGACCATCTCTTATGTACCCAAGATACATTCTGAACTTGTACCAGAAGTTGAAGCTTCAGTTGAAGGTTATCTGTGCTCAGATATTTTTCTACCATAGCTATTAAAATATCAGCCACAACTCTAAACTACAAACGCCAAACAGACAAGACATATCAGTATTTGAAAAATTTTTGTTAGCGCTGTTTTGTCCCTGGAGATAAACTGGAGTAGATGTGGAAACTATACCTATGTATGCTGAGGTGGACTATTGAATTTGTTATTCAGATAATTTCTAAAGACTATCTTCTTTTTACTGAAATATCCAGATATTTAAGACAAAATTTATGTTTGACCTGCATTTTCCAGGTAATTGCCTTGATTCTATGTTACTTATGGAACATAATTGGGGTTTTTCTTATTGTAGGCAGATCCTTATCTGCACTATTTTGCTGTGAAGATCAGGGTAAGAAAGTAGTCATACAAGGCAGCAGATATTATTAAAAATATGCTTGAAAAGAAAGTTTTGAAACAGATATAATGCAATTAGGTTGCTTTAGCTAATTTCATAGCTTTAGAGATCTGAATTGGACTAGCTATACTGTAGTGTTCTAATGACCTGTGACCAGTGACAGGAGTATGCAGTTGGGTAAAGTTTCTATGACAAGGCATCTTTCTCAGACTAATAGCCTAATAACCACAGCATTAAGAGTTTTAAAAGGTTCTCTCCTATAGTCTCAGCGAAGTCAAAGAGAGAACTCAGCTCTCCCTATGGCTTCTGAAAAAGGATGTCTGATGAAACTCTTTCAAATTACTGAATAGCCTGGCTAATCCTGCCTGTCTCTAATCTCATACTCTGAATCCATATTTCTCACCATCGTAAGCTTTCCAGCTATTTTTCAGATAACCATACTTATATTTGGAGTGAATTGATGCTTTTGTAATGGTAAAACCGTGGCTGAAATGTATCTCTCTGTGGATATCCTTAATTCACTTAGAATATGTTATTCCCCTTAATGATTCAAGGATTCAAATATTTCAGTGGTAAAGAAAGTGCATTTTATGTTCAGAGGGAATATCCATTTACCTCTCGGATGCCTTGTGCTTCGAAAGAAGAAAAAACTGAGATTACATGAGATTTGTATCTTTTCTGTGATACTACTCATATTTTCTTATCTAAATTCTTTAATAATTAGTTTTTTTACATCTTTATTGGAGTATAATTGCTTTACAATGGTGTGTTAGTTTCTGCTTTATAACAAAGTGAATCAGTTATACATATACATACGTTCCCATATCTCTTCCCTCTTGAGTCTCCCTCCCTCTCACCCTCCCTATCCTACCCCTCCAGGCGGTCACAAAACACCGAGCTGATCTCCCTGTGCTATGCAGCTGCTTCCCACTAGCTATCTACCTTACGTTTGGTAGTGTATATATGTCCATGCCTCTCTCTCGCTTTATTGCTCTTAAAAATCAAAATTTCTTTTTAAAATGCATAGTTTTCAGTACCATTATATACATATTCATTCTTTAAATTCTAATCTATACCCAATTCTATGGAAACTGAATTAACATGACTGAAATTAATTGTAGTGCTGTATTACTTAGCAACAGTATGCTCTTTAGACATTTCCCCCCTCTCCTGGCATTTTGGTACTTACTTGGAGAGTTTAAGTCAATATTTACTTTCTTTTCTGAAGTGATATTTCAGATACATTTAAGATTTTAATTGAGTGAGAGATGTGAGCTCTACTTTTTGCTTTCCTGTTACGTTATACATACATTATTTTAAATCTTGTTTCTAATTACATAAATAAAGGATAACCCATACTCATTATTTTAGATACTACAATTCAGGTATTTATCATTTGAAATTGATTTGAATTGGTCTGAAGTAAATGTTACTTTTGTACAATATATGTAAAATGTGTTTGATAAATATATGGTATAAATTAGATTTTGCCAACACTTCAGTAGAACACATATTTGAACAACTAAAACATTCGTATGAAAAAGAATGCTGTAATTACTTTGAACACACAGAATTCCTAGAGAGCCATTAAAATCAGTCCAAGCAAACTCTTAATATGAACATCCTATTAACACTTGATTGAATTACTGGATATACTTGAAAACAAAAGAATTTACTCACTGAATTATTCTGAAATTCGTCCTTTTCAGCATTTCTGGATAAGTAGCATCTTTATCCCATTAATCCGGATTAATATCTGTGCATAAATGTTGCTTATTTTTAATGTACTTGTACTCAAAATGTATCTGTAACGTTTAATTTAAAGGTCAGTTGTGCAGATAATCCTTTATTTTCCTCTTAGGGACAGATCATCATTAAAGAACATTAATGTAACTGAAACATCATTGGAGTTTTCAGATTTGGACTATAATGTTGAATATAGTGCTTATGTAACAGCTAGCACCCGATTTGGTGAAGGGAAAACGAGAAGCAATATCATTAACTTTCGAACACCCGAAGGAGGTGAGTTCTTATGGATGTAGGCCAAGTAAAAGAATATCATACTCAGAAAAAAAATGTGTCAAATATAAATATGTCTCATTAAACCTAATATCTGTCACGGTTACATGCAAAATTGCTTTTCGCTCACGCTCTACCTATGTGATGTTAATCTCTCTGTGTCTCAATTTCCCATCTGTATTATGGAAACGATATGTTACCTACCTCACAGGGTCCTTATGAGGATTAAATGAATTTATATTTGTAAATGCACTCAGCACAGAACTCAACATTTAGTAAGCATTTAGTGTTTTTAAATGAAACAAAGTAAAACGCATGAAGTCGGCTCTCTGCCTTTGTCCTCTATTATTCAATTTCAAAATTGCAAGTTAAATTAGAATTTCATATTATGCATTCTATATCGGAAACTTGTCATAATGTTGTTTTCAAATCTAGGGCAGTAGGCATGTTTTAGAACTGGGATAGTGTTTTATGAGTAAGAAATCCGTCTGTCTCTGCTTAGATATTGCTATGGTAGAGTGTTACGGGGATGGCCCAATGAGCCTTGTGGATTTCATTTCTGATTTCTAATTAGATATTATTCTTAGTTTTTAAACAATTATCATAACTAATCAAAGGCAGGTAACATTTGGAACATTTCACACATATTTTAGAGACACAAGTACAGTTTTTTGTTCGATCATTTGTTTTCTAGCACCAAGTGATCCTCCCAAAGATGTTCATTATGCAAACCTCAGTTCTTCATCAGTACTTCTTTTTTGGACGCCTCCTTCAAAACCTAATGGGATTATACAATATTATTCTGTTTATTACAGGAATACTTCAGGTACTTTTGTGCAGGTAAGACCTGAGTTTTCTCCTGCTTCTTTACTTACATCCTTCAGCTCTGTTGATAAAGACTTGGCATGGTAGAAAAAGTTGCTTATTAGAATTTTGTGTAGACATTTTGTAGAACTGCCATTGACATAGAAAAATGTGGTGGAGAAATAAATACATTTTAAACTGTCCAAGCATGCACACATATACTCAAACACACACATGTTTCTCTATCAGCTTCAAATGTGTTACCAACAATGAAGCTGCCACCTTTTAAAAATTCTGTATGTAAATATGGCCCTGAGTGCCTCTTCTCCAAGAAGTGTTCACTAGAGAGTTAATGGTTTCATTTACCCTCAATTATTTCTCAGCTAAAAAAAATTTCTTTCTGTTTGTATATAATATAAATAGTTTTCATGTTTGGATGTGTTTGTGTGTTTTTCTTCAATTCTAAAAATATTTTCAGTTGTTAGCAGGAGGGCTTATCATCATCATCATCATCGTCATTGCTTCGTATCAGATGTAATGAAACTATTAAAATGTGCTTATTTAACTTGAGGTATGCAAGGTTATAGGGTCGCACACTTTGCAGATGGACACTTTCTGAGATATGAACAATAACAGTTATAAAAATAGCTAAAGTGCATTTTGTTTAAAGAAATAGTTTTAATTTTTCAGCCAAATTCTTTTATTTCTCCAAACTGTTTCACAGAACTCTAGTAGATGAAAAGATTAAAACTGGACTGGTTGTGATTGAATCAGGAATGGGGAGAGTTGGAATATAACTTGGAAAACACTAATTTAGAAGAAATACTGCAATTCACAGAATATGTACCTTACTGATACGGACTGTTGACTGCATGTTGATTATGACTCTGACCATTATTAAGTGTTTGCATCCTTTTAAGCAGAAGGAGGATAGAGATGAGTCTTATTAATTCTAAGTTGCCTAATTCCATTTGTGATTAACAACCCATGTGTAGCCGCTAGAGTTCTTGTGAGCAGAAATCTCTGGGACTAAAGTATGACTTGATTTAGTACAGTTTAGGCTAATGAATAAGGTCAGAGCAGAACTTTGCAAGCTATCTTAAGCCTTACTCAGCAGTGAGTAAAAGACAGTCCAGAGTTTGGTTCTATTTTTATATTCTGCTCAAGGCCCTCTCAGAGTGGGACTGCATAAGAAAAGAGGATCTGTTTGTTTAACTCTGTACATCAAGCAATTTTTGCTCTTCCTTTTTGTTCTGTATTTGGGGAAGAATGGGGATCAGTGTGCAATTTTTTTTTTTTTTTTACCACAATGTGTTCACAAATTTAATAATGTGTCATTATGTCATAGAGGCCATTCAAATTGCAGATTTTTTTCATGCATTTAACCAATATTCAGTATTCGAAATTCAGTAGTTCTGAATCTTAGCAAAGGTTTTGCCTCTGTACAGTTTACTTTATGGCTTGTCTCTGATTCAATTTTGGTTCTCTTTGTCCACATCTAGGTAATCGAGTATAAATGTTTAACTATGATTTCAACATGATTTTATGAACCTTCTTATTCAAACCTGAGTATATAATATGATACCATTTGCAATTCATCTATCTTAGAAAATGTAATCTTTTATTAAATTATCTTAAGAGTGCTTTTAGGTGTGACAGCTGCAAGAGGGCACACAGGCTAATGATGTTAAAACATTTCTTATATTTCTTGAAGTTCATCCGTGCTTTAGTTTATTTCTGAAGTTAACGTTAAATATAGCATAAAAATCTTCACTACCTAATTTTCTATTTTGGATTGGTAGAATAGAAGAAATCCTCAAAATGAAAATTATATAGCAGAATAGATGTAGAGCTGTTTTCTTCCTTCTCTTTCTTCTTCCCATAGAACTTTGTGGCATATCTCATGCATGGCACATCATATTCTGCTTTCTATTCCTGGTATCTGCTACTTATCTTAGCTCCCTCATCCCATAGCAAATAACATGAAGAAAAGAGTTGTGTGTGACGCTTGTCTTTCCATCCCCTGAAGTCCTCTGGTACAGTATGATAATGCCCAATAAATGTTTTAATCATAGAACATAAAATTCTTATAACAGATCAACATTATTTTCAGTACTTAGTTATAATTTTGGAGCACTTGAGTTTGTTGTGAAGTGATCTTTCCTTCTTCTGACTTTGTGGAATTTAATCTCTTTGCTACTACTTGGCAATACATCTTGTCCCTCCTCCAATTGTGGTATATTGTGTTTTGTATAGTATATTAACTCTTCTACATTTTAACATTTACTCACTTATGTCTCCTCAGTTTGCCTGACATAGTGTCTTTTATTAAAAAGTGTTAAATGAGTACTGGCTGATTAATCAAATTTGAGAAGTTTTTACTAAATACCTTCTGACTGCATTCATATACACAAAGAATAAACCTTAATTAGATAGTTTGAGCCACAAGACATTTTTTCCAAAAATAAATAGATGAATGGAATAATCATCTGGATAACTGGTATAATTCTAAATTTGTTACATGTCTGTGCATGTTTACTCACACTCAGCATGAATAACTTCTGGGTGATTAAAAATAATTTGTTACTTAATACTGTCATCAAGGTAGGTCATAGGTAGTCGGAATAAATTTTATAGCAAAGAAAAGTCAAAAAGCTCTATTAATATTTTAAGAGAGAATTTATGTAAGCCAGTTATGCCATGTGTAAAGTAGATGTGTTGGAAGATATTAAGTTCACAGATCATATTTTATGTGAGATTAAATATGTTTTAACTTGTCTGTTCCTAAATAAGTCACCACAAAAGTAAAATAGATCTTTTCTGACACTTACTCTCCCCCACTCCCTATACTGGGAAAGAACCACAAAAATTTGCTGAATTTAGTCTGTTGATACATTGCAGAACCACGATAACTATAAATTTTAGTCAAATTGATTATCCTGTGTTACTAATTTTCATGAACTTTTTACTAATTATCAGTTTTTTATCGTGTGCCAGAGATGGTATTGTTTTATATGCTTTATATTATCTAATCCTCAAAAGCCCTCTGTGAAGTGGAAATGATTATTCCCATTTTACAGTTGGAGAAGCTTTGTGATCAGATGATTTATCCAGAGCTGTTGCCAGAATTGAATGCAGGTCTTTGGATTCTAAGGGCTTTGTGCAGATTGGAATGATTCAGATTTCTCAGTATAAGTAGACATTATTATAAAATTATTCATACTTAATTCATATTTAATTACCTACGTGACTTTTTTAAAAGTCTGTTTTCCTTTATTTTAGAATTGATTTTGACTATGTGTTTTGTGTTTAAAATTTGGTCAAGGAAGGGATGATTGTAATTCCTTAATTATCAAAAAATGCCTTGGGACAAATATAACTAGGGTCATGCAAGAGAATTTTAAAATTTCTCTTACTCAGCACATATGAGAGTGTATCCAGCTGCCTTCCCATTTCTCTACATGATTGTAGAAAAAAAGAGGGTCTATGAAAGATAATAACCATTTGAGTTCATAGAAAGAGGTGAACACTTTCGTAATTCCTACACTGTTAACAGGAAGAAAACACTTAAAATTTTTATAATACTCCCAAACTTGTTTAAAAATATATAGTCAATGTTTTGAAAAATACTTGAATGTTTCATAAGGGAAACTGACACTGGTCAGCACATTGTAGCATTTCCAGTTCACCACTAGACCTTCCTCACTGCAGCTAAGCTTGGAGTTTCTGCTACTCTGTATGTTGATTTAATAAAACTGCTACCATCTATTCCTCTTTTAGTACAAACATATTTCCAGTTTAATTATTGCAATAAAAAAGTTCTTTGTTTATTTTCCTCAAAAATTAACATATTAAAATACTGAGGCAACCAATCCATGAATAATAATTACTTTGAAATGCTCATGTATACTAAAAATATACTCTGAACAATTAAAACAATATGTTTATTTTTCAGAATTTTACACTCCATGAAGTAACCAATGACTTTGACAATATGACCGTATCTGCAATAATAGATAAACTGGCAATATTCAGCTACTATACATTTTGGGTAACAGCAAGTACTTCAGTTGGAAATGGGAATAAAAGCAGTGACATAGTTCAAGTATACACAGATCAAGACAGTATGTAAATGAAAAGCATTCATTAATGTTTAATAGGATTAATTTAAAACTTTATTTCAGAATCTTTTTCTATTTGTATGTATTGGTAATAAAATATGTGTTTTATTTAGGCACATTTAACCAGTCATAGAAGTTTGAAAATGCATTTAATATAGCTATAAACCTATTACAATAGTAACAGCCTTTTCTATTCCTGAAAACTGCTACCATCCATTTATAAAAATTCTGTCACTTTCATTGCTTCGAAAGATGTCACAGCCATCGGTTATGGGCATGGAAAAAACCGTTGCGTATGTGGATGGATTTTCCAATACTTAATATCCATTTGCTCTAGAAATGACATTTTTTTCTCTCTAGCAACTTGTTTCCTTTTCAGTCTTTGAACCCACAAAGGATTTTATGCAGCATCTTTGTTCTTACTGTGTTTGTGACTAATATGTCCAAAATATCTTTTTTTTTAACTCTGGAAGTTTCTCATTTGTGGCTTCTGCAGAATCCTGTTTGTGTTGAATATTCAGAAAACTATAATGACTGAAGCTCTTCCTGTTTTTTAGGTTTCAGTTTCAAGAATACGATGATACATGGATCATTGTCTATTTCTTCTTGTGGTTGTTTCTATGGTCCATTATTTTTTAAAGATTAGTCCTCTTACTGAGAAATGATACTGACCTAAATTTCTGCTGAGAGTAGAATTCTATGTGTATTATTTGAAGATTATAAATTTGACAGATACTTTAAGTATGAAGAATGAGTGTTCTCCCTGTTGTTGGAACAGTCTTTTAAATTGTTTACTCATTGATCAGCAGAGTAGATATGATATGTGGAAATACAAGTTTGGGGAGTCTTTAGCAAAAATGTTAAGTGCAATTTGTGGTCAATATCATTTCAGGAATTCTTTAAATGCAGATCTCTCCCAAGATTTTCACCAACCTATAACGTTTTATCAGTTATTATTATAGCACCATGAATAATAAACACTTACTGTGCACTGTTCCCAGTGAGAGGCCCTGGATGACTTCATATGTACAATAAGGATAATCTTTAGAAGAAAGAAACTAAAAGTATTGTTTAGATAATATACATTATCAAAATATTTAAATATCTGAGTATACATGCACACATACATGTGTGCGTACTCCTAATCTCATACACATAATTTCCATCACATACTCATAATCTCATATACAGACTCATAATCACCATCTTGTAGGAAGGAAAAGCCAAGAAAATATTGCATAAAACTGTTCTCACACGTATTAAAGGTGACAGGGTTTATTTTGAATGATTTTAATATAATTACTTAGAAGATATTTTGTAGTAGATGATGTTACCACATGTGGATTTAAATAATGTAAGAGCAGGTGATGTAGTAGTTGCCATTTCAACAGTTATCCTCCGGTTTGTGAATTTACTTATATTTTATTTAGGGTGACTGATGATTTTTATATTTTGCACATTACCTGTCATAGTACCTGAAGGAGTTGTTGGAAACCTGACTTACAAGTCCATTTCGTCAACTGCAATAAATGTAAGCTGGGGCCCTCCGTCTCAACCAAACGGTCTAGTCTTCTACTATGTTTCTCTGAGCTCACAGCAAACTCCTCGCCACGTGAGACCACCTCTAGTTACATATGAGAGAAGCATGTATTTTGATAATCTGGAAAAATATACTGATTATATATTAAAAATCACTCCATCAACAGAAAAGGGATTCTCTGATACCTATACTGCCCAACTACACATCAAAACTGAAGAAGATGGTAGGCTGGACCCTTTTATTGCCTATTAAGCAGATTGTTGATGTTTTCTTATTTATATTGCTTTCTGATAGAAAACATTATTCTTGTCACTACATAGATTCTGTTTGTTCTTAAGTAATTAGCCTTTCAATAAACACAGTAAGCTCTAAGTTTCTTAAAATTAAAATAATTACCTGTTGATAAAAATTAAGTCCCATTATTATTAAAGCCTCTTCTTCTTGATGCTAACTCACTTTTGTTTCACTTAATATTCTTTTTTTCTTTTATAGTCCCAGAAACTTCACCAATAATCAACACTTTTAAAAACCTTTCCTCTACCTCAGTTCTCTTATCATGGGATCCCCCAGTAAAACCAAATGGTGCAATAATAAGTTATGATTTAATTTTACAAGGACCAAGTGAGAATTATTCTTTTGTTACTTCTGATAACTATGTAATACTGGACGAGCTTTCACCATTTACATTATATAGTTTTTTTGCTGCTGCAAGAACTATAAAAGGACTGGGTCCTTCCAGTGTTCTTTTCTTTTACACAGATGAGTCAGGTAAGCCAGAATCCATATTTCTTCCAATGATTTCACTGTTGCAGCACTTGCTCTCTCTTTTTAAGGAACAGCATGGAAAATGAAAGGATATTTGATTGTCTATTTGTAACAGCCTGACAACTATTCATCTGCTTTGCTGAACATTTTTTTTTTAATGTGATCTTCAGAACAGGGTGTTCTGTTTAAAGCTACTTTGGAACTACTGAGTTCCAAGTACAAAAGCATGATTACTTCTGCTCTTTATTTCTGAAATTAAAATGATCAGTTTATAAATCTTTCTTAACTAGTGTCTTCAAGAAGCTAGAGTCACGATGATATTTTTCTGCTAAAAAATGTTATGAATATAAGTTTTATAATGTGTTTTCCTGCAGTGCCTTTAGCACCTCCTCAAAATTTGACTTTAGTCAACTACACTTCAGACCTTGTATGGCTGAAATGGAGCCCGAGTCCTGTTCCAGGCGGTATTGTTAAAGTATATAGTTTAAAAATTCATGAGCATGAAACTGATACTATATTTTATAAGGTAGGTTGATGATAACACTATATATTTATTTCAAAAATTTAGAAAGTCAATTAAAGTATTGACATGCAGGGGGAAAATGGACTGCTTTAATTAACACAAGGACCATCTTTTAAAAAAATCTTTTTGGTTTCCTACAACTTAAGGATGCTTGCAGAAAACACAGCAAACGTTTGTCAAATATGGAAGTGAAGTACTTCATATAGCGTTTTATTTAGAATTTATAACTTCTAGATAGCTATAAGTTAGGAAGTAATTGCACCATTTTGTTAATGCTGGAAAGTATACAGTAAATTTTTTCAGACTATTTAAAATCTGTTATTGTCTTAAGGGTAATATATTTCTACATTCATCCCCCTTACCCACAGGGGATACATTCCAAGACCCCCAGTGGATGCCTGAAACCATGAATAGTACTGAACCGATATGTACTGTGTTTTTTCTTATACATCAAGTTTAATTTCTAAAGTTTAATTTATAAATAAGGCACAGTAAGAGATTAACAACCGTAACTAATAACAAAATAGAAAAATTATAACAAACAGTAATAAGAGTTACGTGAATGTGGTCCCTCTCTCTCTCAAAACATCTTCTTGTACAAATTTAATGCCTTTTCTATCTTAACTAAGCACTTATCACATACTATGGCAATAACTTTTACAGTTTGAGGTACAACAGCAAAACTTGTACATTTTTCCCCCTTCTTCCCAATTTCATAGAATGTCACAGAAGCTTCATTTTCACCGAAGATCTTAGCGGCCTCAGCATATGATTACTTTTTCTTTCCTTATTGAGAACATTTTTCATCTTTTCACTTAAAAGAAACACTTTATGGCTTCTCTTTGGCATCTCTGAATTGCCAGCATCACTACTCTTGTACTTTGGGGCCATTACTAAGTAAAATAAGGGTGACTTGAACAAAAGCACTGCGCTATCTGACAGTTGATCTGATAACCAAAAAGGCTACTGACTAATGGGTGGGAAATGCTGGACAAAGGGTTGATTGATACCCTGGGCAAGATGGAGCAGGACAACTCGAGATTTCATCATGCAGCTCAGACCAGCTCACAATTTAAAACTTATGAATTGTTTATTTCTGGAATTTTCCATCTAATATCTTGGGACCATGGTTGACTGTGGGTAACTGAAACCGTGGAAAATGAAACTGTGAATAAGGGGGGACTATTGTATTTGTTGTTAAAAGAAGTACCAAATGAATGTTTTTAACCTGTTCAGAAAAGTGTTTATACTGGACTTCTGTTAACCTTTCCAGATAGCATGTAATCCCACACTAATCGGTCTTTTAAAATATATCATTATTCTTTTTCTTTCAATGCTAATTAGTTTCAATGCTAAATGCCCTTTCACTCCTCCATTTGTAGGTTTCAGAATCAATGAAAAATACCCAAAGAACTGATGTAACAAAGGGTCTCAAATATAGCTATATGATTTCTAGCATTTAATTGCCAAAATATGTTGTAATTAACTAGCATTTATTTGCGAAAGTGTTCTTATTTTTTTTCCAAAGGCAAATGAAGTACTGGAATGCTCTTTAGTTGCAGCAAGGAGAGTGCAAAAACTTTGCATAAACATTGTCCCCAATATTATATGCATTATAATTTATTACTGATGGTAAATCATTTTTATAGCATGTGTAGCTTAAAAAGTGAATAGTAAAAATCAGAAGCAGTGTGTAAGTTTATGTCATAAGGAATAATGCTTTTCTTTTTGGAAGTCAAGATATTACTCTAAAATCTGATAGGCTGAGTAGAATTCAAATTGTATTTCTTCATAAATGTGGAATCTGTTTCCCAGCAGTGTGAAATTTCATTAATGGTGCTGAGTCTCTAGCCCTCTAGTATCTATTTCTAGTCTAATCTTAACATTTTCCATTTTTTTTAACGTGCTTTGTCTGTATGGATCACTGGTAAATAGGTATCAAATGGGGAGGAAGGAATCATTTTCTATATTTCTATATTTTAAAGATAATAATCTTTATTATCCCAGGAATGTGATCATTCCTAGGATGAACATGTATGTATATTGAAGTGTGGATGTGTATGTGTGATCTTTTCCTCAGAACAGAGATCTCTACCATCAACACCGTTAGCACAGTCATGAATTAAGGACTCTGGCATCAAATTTTCTGGTTAGAAGCCTGACTTTGAGACTTATTGTTCTGCTTTAGGGCAGTTGCTTAAATTCTTATGACTCAGTTTCCTCAAGTGCAAAATGGGAGCTGTAAAGATACATCCACTAAAAAGTGAAGATTGTAAGGGAAAATCTATATAAAGCATTTAGAACAATCCTCAGCATATGATAAACGTGGTAGCTATTGTTTCTATATATGGTTTAAAAAAAAAGAACAAATTCCATTCAGCATTGTAATAGCACTAAGCCTGAAATGACAGTACTCCTCTACCTGAATATGAGGGTAGGTTATATTCTAAGAGTTTTAGACATCTGTTTTCTCAATAGAAATGCTACCATTGAAATTTCACTAGTAGCGAAGATATAATCTTTATACCATAAAGTATTAAATATATCCTTTTTGGGGTGGGAGGAGTAGTTTTCTTTTAAAATCTACTACTTTTAGTTATTCCTTTTTACATCTATTGTGTCTTCCCTGAATTTTCATAGCCTTATTTTCTTTCAAATTCCTTTAAATGTATCCTCGTGCCATCTTTTTTCCTTTCTCAACATCTAGTTTTCTTTATCTGCTTTCCTCCCTCTGTGTGGCTTTCTCTTTGAGTGTGTCGTCCTGTTTTCCTTTCTATGTTTTCAGCTACCTCTATGTCCCAACTGTTAGTTTCTTTTCTTTTCTTTTCTATTCTTTCAGATTGTATGTGAGTTCCTGGAGGCATAATAATTCCAGAACCACTTCAAATGTTCCTGCCATCTCAGTCAATCCAGTTTAATCCATTTGGAGATAAATAAGACCCAGGTCTGCTGGTAACTCGGGTCACTCACACATACCGAAAAAAAATTTTTATTCAGTAAAAAATTTCTGTTATGTTTGGCAATATTCCTTACTCATGTCTCCATCTTACAACTTACTTTGTCAGTCTGTCCACTATCCAATAAGCTACTCACACTTTTTATTATAATCTCCTGAGTTCAGTCATTTCTCTGGGTAGTTACTCACCCTTCCTAACCCAAGTCAAAATTTACCTGCTTGTGTTTAATTTCTTCTTAGAATGCAGTTGTTGGTAGAGTTCTCTAATTAATATAACAATTCCTTGATGACAGGGACCATGTCCTATATATCTTTTACTATCTATATAGTAATTGTGGAAGAATGAAAGAAAACAGCGTAATACAGTGAGTTCATAAAGTATGTCAGTGACTTGCAAGAGATTAATTTAAAATATGATTCTAACTGTGAGTGCCCTGAGCATTAGTAGTCTTGCTAAATTTCTGCCACTGAAATGTTTAATATATAAGTGAAAGTAGTTTATATTTCGGATTAGATATAATGCAGTATTCTTAAAATGCTACCACATAGGAGATTGTCTTCTTTTTCCATAGGGTAACTATCAATCTTAAGTGCTCTTTCTATTAGGACAATTCTCTTTGAATGAAGGCTTTATATTTGATGGTAAAATTTTCTATGAGAAATAATATCCTCTTTTGAACAACTGTGATAACTGTTCTTTTTTTTCATTTTCCTAAGAGATTGCATAAAATTAGAAATTTAGGAGTTGTCTGGGAAAACTCATAGTTTAAGCTTCATAGGAGCAGAGGTTCTGTTTCATTCACTGCTGTATTTCCAGTGCCTACCATACAATAGCTGATGAATAAATTAATTTACACAAAATGCTACTGAGAATTAAAAAATGAATTTAGATGAATTCAAGAAAAATCAAGTACCACTGACTGCTCTTAAGTTGGATTTCAATTGAGGACTTCAATTTTAGCCAATTTTAAGGAAGTAATCAGTATGTAATTCCAAGTAAAAATCAGGGAGACAAAATGAAAACAAAACACTTCAGCTTTAAAAACAAATGGCAGTTATGAGATTCTTCAGTGCTGAGAGGGTATCCAGTTCATCCTTGCTTTATCAGCTGAGCACACCCTGGGGCACACACACAAAATGTTTAATTTTTAAATTTTTAATAAAAAATACCTGTGCTTACTAAATCATAGGCTAAACACAGAAGACATAATTTTGATGTATTAAATATTTCTTCCAGTTATAAATAAGTTTTTTGATGATGCATTGTGACAAAGAATTTTATTTCTGCTTTTCAGAATATTTCAGGTTTGCAAACTGAAGCCAAACTTGTTGGACTGGAACCCATCAGCACCTATTCTATCAGCATATCTGCCTTTACTAAAGTTGGAAATGGCAATCAATTTAGTAACGTAGTAAAATTCACAACCCAAGAATCAGGTTAGATATGGATTTTGGATCCTAAAATGTTTGATTTTGTATTTTAACACTTTTCCCTTTCCTTTCTCAGTTTATTTGACTATCAATATTTAATTGTTCATTCAAAGGGAAGTTGAATTTCAGTGCTTTAAGGATAGGCTGGGTTGTCTTGTTTGCAATCAAATAGATACATATTTACACATGGTTTTTCACTTTGAACTGAGGAAGCTGAAATAAAAGACTACTTTAGGAACAAAGTAGGCTTCTAGATATATGTAAAAATTACCTACTTCTTAGTACCATCTGAGACAGCTGGGAAAAAAAAGAAATGAACCATTAATCACTTTTAACAGGTTGATTTATATTTTCATGAAAAAAAATCTGTAATTTTTTAAAGAAGATGTGTTGTGACATTTGAAGAGCACTAGTCAGTATGTAAGCTTTTACTTTCCCGTAGTCCATTTGTGACATGTGGAGGGGACTGTGAAGACTGAAATACCATCGCTCTAATTAAACAACTTACCTGTGTATCACCTACATGTCATAACTCAACTGTGTACTGAATAGTTTTAATTTATAACTGATTTAATGATTTAATACTTTTCCTTCTCTCAACTGGACCGTATTTTTTTTTTTTTTTTTTTTGCGGTACGCGGACCTCTCACTGCTGTGGCTTCTCCCGTTGCGGAGCACAGGCTCCGAACGCGCAGGCTCAGTGGCCATGGCTCACGGGCCCAGCCGCTCTGCGGCATTGTGGGATCTTCCCGGACCGGGGCACGAACTATTGTCCCCTGCATCGGCAGGCGGACTCTCAACCACTGCGCCACCAGGGAAGCCCTGGACCATATTTTTTTTTTTTTTTTTTTTTTTTTTTTTTTGCAGTACGCGGGCCCCTCACTGCTGTGGCCTCTCCCGTTGTGGAGCACAGGCTCCGGACGCGCAGGCCCAGCAGCCATGGCTCACGGGCCCAGCCGCTCCACGGCACGTGGGATCCTCCCAGACCGGGGCACGAACCCGCGCCCCCTGCATCGGCAGGCGGACTCTCAACCACTGCGCCCTGCGCCACCAGGGAAGCCCCTGGACCATATTTTTAAAGGCAACTCTTCCTCGCTCTTTTTTTTTTTTTGGTCAATGATTATTGAATAAGCTCAAGATCCTGCTCTAGTCATTTCTTCCCTATACCTCTGGGTGCATTTCTTTTTGTTTTAGTGAATCTCTAAATTGAAATTGGAGACCACTCACTGATAAATTAACCATTTTACATTAATTTATGAATACCTGATACTATTTTCATGGCATGCCTATAAGACAGGCTAAGTAAGTAGTATTTATAGTGGATAAGAGTTCATGCTCTGCAGTCAGTGCCTGGATTGGAATCCAAGCTCTGTGACTTGCTAGTTGTATAACCCTGGCAAAGGCACGTGCCTCCTCTGAGCCTCTGTATCTTTAACTGAAAAGAAACACACATTAGCAGTAGCCACCCAGAAGGTTGTTGGGAAAAATATTTGAAAAGACCCATATGAAGCACTTATTAGAGTGTTGGACACACAGATACTAAAAAAAAAACATTACGGGGCTTCCCTGGTGGCGCAGTGGTTGAGAGTCCGCCTGCCGATGCAGGGGACGCGGGTTCGTTCCCCGGTCCGGGAGGATCCCACGTGCCGCGGAGCGGCTGGGCCCGTGAGCCATGGCCGCTGAGCCTGCGCGTCCGGAGCCTGTGCTCTGCAGCGGGAGAGGCCACAACAGTGAGAGGCCCGCGTAAAGAAAAAAAAAAAAAAAAAAAACATTACGGTTGCCCCTGTGCCCATACTTCAGATGAAGAAGCCATGATTCAGGCAGATTAGATGAAAAGGGCTGAGAAAATTAGTGAAGAAACTGAACTAGAACATCCGTGTCTGACCTCTAGTGCAAACTGGACGTGACTGTAGGAAATGCATACCATAACTGAGTGATACTATAGAAAAAGGCTAAACCCGTAAAGAAAAAAACATTTTAACTATTTACACACAGATAGATAAAAATCAAGGCTAATCTTGTAGACAGTATTATGTAAACCAATAAAAAATTTTTTTACCAGCAAAATAAAATAATTCCACAAAGTCCTGTGCCCTGATTGGTTAAATAAAATTCTCAACTTGAAGTGTTATCAGCTGGCTAATTAATTGTTTTTAAGTTTGGAGAGTCAGTGAAATAGTTGTTCACAAAATCCAGGTTTATAATCTAAACTTAAGTAAATTAGCAACTGTCTCTTTTTCATTTATTGGTATTAGTATATGTTTTTGAAAATAAGAAAGCAAATAATTAACCATATTTAACTGCCAGAGCCCTGGATCAGCCTAGGAATTGGCTTTTCTTTCATTTTAAATGCCACCCCCCCCCCCAAGTTATTCTCTTTTAGTTTTGATGCCTTTATCTTACAGAGGAAGAAGCGTTTGTAAAGATAGAAATTTACACCACAGGAGAGAACTGTAGGCAAGTCAAAGATTACTTGGATATTCTTTAAATAACTATGTTTTGCACAATGACAAGTTGTTTCTTTTCACCGCTTGCTGTTTGTAATCCACAAATTGACTCTATGCAAATTTTCTTTATAGCTTCCTCTTTTTAGTGTGACAAAAAGAGCTATGCTTACATTAGGGGACATTATATAATCAGACATTTCCCTGAGAAGTACCCATTTCAGTGAGGCACCTACATCTACGTTTTGCATTAAAAAGTTCCATCATAAAGTATGGCTAAGACTGCTCCTTCCCATTAAGAGGTAAAGAGGGCAGGCTTCAACCACTGCCTGAGCTTGAGGCTGGCTACATAGTTGCTACTGAGGATTTGAGGATGTGATTGCTGCTTGGGCCTAGGAGAATATTCAGTGATGGATTCAGTATTGTAAGGATAAATATGGTAACATAGAAAATGGGCCAACTGCCATCTGATTCAGCCCATGTTAAGAATTTTTTGAGCGCACATTGAAAGGTTGATACGTTAAATTTTTATTCTGTCTCTACTCCTAAACATGACTTTTTCTAGCAATTGCATAATGAAATCATTTCTCTACTACATGTGTATAAATTTTAACTTTGGGCATTTGCTTATCTCTTAAGTTCCAGATGTTGTACAGAACATACAGTGTATGGCAACTAGCTGGCAGTCAGCTTTAGTGAAGTGGGATCCACCCAAAAAGGCAAATGGAATAATTACACATTATATGATAACAGTTGAAAGGAATGCTACAAAAATCTCTCCCCAAGATCACATGTATACTTTCATGAAACTTCTCGCCAATACCTCGTATGTCTTTAAAATAAGAGCTTCAACCTCAGCTGGTGAAGGTGATGAAAGTGCATGCAACATCAGCACGCTACCTGAAACAGGTAACAAATGTGAAACAGGTAACTGATCTGAAGCATGTAATTTACCTGA
The DNA here is from genome assembly GCF_008692025.1 of Phocoena sinus. Lineage (NCBI taxonomy): Eukaryota > Metazoa > Chordata > Mammalia > Artiodactyla > Phocoenidae > Phocoena > Phocoena sinus. The sequence goes on along the minus strand of NC_045772.1, from coordinate 38,629,587 downwards.
AAGAACTAACCTGAAACACAAAACTGTTCCTGGACTGTGTCCTACGTTTGTCAATAACCTTTGTAATCTTTATAGCACATTTGTCTAAAACTTTAAAAGAAATATTAAAAAATATAACACATACTTTTTCATCCCACATGTTACCTGAGGGCCAGCTGTGTGGTCCATTGAACCACCTCCATAGCAATGGGAGGCTGAAAGGAGGAAAAAAGAGAAAATCTGCTTCATTGTGTTTTTACAAGTATCTATTTCTTATTATACAAACACCAAACTTACTGAACTATGTTTTATTGTAATTTAAAATAGGGAATGAATATGTAACATATACACACACACACACACACACACACACACACATATATATATCTTCTTTTTAATTGATTTATGGCATTCTTGATGCTTCCCTGAATTCCAAAGTTGCAGTGTCAGACTCAGTTTCATCTACTTCCTTCTCTTTATACCAGCCTTCATCTTTTGTATTATTGGAATAAAAATATCTAGGTCACTAAGCTCTAGTCTTTAAAGAGGAAAACTCTTACTCTCTCTAACAGTGATCCACCCTAAGTCATAATCTCTTTCATCTTCTACCTTCTCTAATATTGTACCTCTTCATATAAATGAAAACCTGACTCCTTCCCAATAACACCACTTCCCTGGAGGTCCTCCCTACTGGGGACTGTAGGTATTGACATAATTGTTTACCTCTGGCACCTCTGGATCCTTATCATTGAAATATCTTTTTACTCTTTCCTCCTTTTGAAATCAGCATCACCCAGTTTTACTCTACTTTTCTATCTTTGAGGCTATAAACCACAGAACTTCAAGACATGGTGTACCTTCTCTGATTTCAGTATCTTTTTCTTCTCATCCTTTCAAGGCAACATTTCTTGAAACTTTAGTGTCTTACCTACTCATCTGGAATGGACGCGTTGCAACAACAACTATCGCTTGCTCCTTACATCGCAAGGCGTGTCACTGTAACTCATCTTCCAGGAGATTCCCAACTCTGAAAGGACCCCACTGTTTGTTTTCACTAGATGCTGGCTGATGAATAGTGCTGGAGAAAATGTAAATGGTTCTATCTTGTTCACCTATTCTTTAACTCTCCCAATTGCTCCACAATCTACTCTACATCCCTGTTTACACTTAATCAATTTTCCATAGGAAAATTCTACTCTTCCTCTGAACATGGTCTACCCCCACTATCATCCATCTTTGATGTTATTATTCATTTTACTAATAGCATCAAAGAGAATTGATTTGCCTTCCTTCAAAATTTACCGATATCTCTATTTATGCTCTCAAGGTAGCCTCCCTTGGGAACTTCATTGCCTTCCTCTTTTCAGGAATCTAACTGCTCATTTTTGTTTCAAACTCGTGTTTCCTCTAGAACATAACTCCATCAATTTAATCTACTTTCTCTTGCATTTTATCTTCTGTCTCTGTCTCTTGCACACACACACACACACACACACACACACAAACACACACCAACAGCCACACAAATTGTTAGAAAGTTTCAGCTGAGGACCTGGTTGGTATATCAACCCTAAACATATTCAAAATGGAATTTATGTAACATGAATTCTCCTTCTCTTCCTCACTTTTCTGTACCTGTTCTTTATAATCAGTTGAGGATCAAGCCTCATATTCTTATGTGATTTTTCCTCCCATCTCTCCTACATATAATCAGAGCTTATCAATTCAGTCTCTGCCATGGCTCTGCAATTTGCCCCTTCTTCAACTTGACTGCCCTCATTTTATATCAGACTTGTTGCTTCCTGTAGTAATACCCAAAGGGGCCTTATCACTCATACTCATTCAGCCTGCCTGTCAGTACCATCTTTCCACCCACTTATTTTGATTGAATTGGCCCTAACATACAATTTAGAGCATTTATGTGTTAGCTGTTGAATTTTATTACCTGAGGGGTAAGAAGTAGACATGGAGATTTAAGTATCTGAAGCATAGAGGTGATAATGAAAGGTACTATGTATAAGAGATGGCCCAGAATACTCCAAATGTTTTACCTATTCTCGTCGTGTACAAAATATAGCCCAGAATTCATCACCAGTTAGATTTGACTTCTGTTTAGCTTTTCATTCTTTTGTTCCTCCACTGCATCTCTTCATATAACTGATACCTGTAGCCAAACTTTATTTATTCAGCACGTTAGATTTCATGTATTCATTTCAAAAGACATTTATTAAGTACCTGCTATGGGCTAATAATTGATTAGATTCTCTTCTTTAAACTTGCTCAATACTTTTCACCATCAGATTGTCCTACTCCCTTTCTACGTCACACAAAATTGTATTAGTTCTTAAAAGCCCAGCTTAAGTGTGTGTGTGTATGTGTGTGAGTGTGTTTAAGTCTTCAATGACATGCTAAGCATTAAAACTACAGATTCCTAGACTTCACCCTAGACTTGGCTGAATCATAGCCTCAAGAGATGAAGCCCAAGAATCTGTAGTTTTAAGCATCTCTCTGATGATTCTCTGTAAATTTTCTGAATTACTGGACTAGATTACCCAGGAATTTTGATGGCAGGTGATGTGTAGCAGTGAGGACAGGCAAACAGTGTCAGAGAGGCCCAGAAAGGGGTAGCAGGTGTTTCCTCAGTGGGTGGGCAGCAGATCATTGCTATACAGAGTCTGAGAGAAGGAAATATGTTCAAATGCAGGCAGGTGGTCTGCATCAGGGTGGTCTAGTACCAGGTGAAATGGTCTTGATCATTGGATGGGAGCTGAGTCCTAGAGAACTGGCAACGAAAGACAGGACAGTAATTCTGAGATAAATGAGAGGTTCAGAACTCAGAGAACAGGGCAGAGGACTCATTATTATTGATTCCACTGGTACTCAAGGTGACTGCTCAGTCACAGAAATGAAGCAGAAGTTTAATTAGTAGAACAGAGATGCATAATCAAAGTATATACACTTGATGTAGAGCCACCTGAACTTAAGGACAGATCTTTGTTAAAAAAAAAAAATCCTTTAAGGATTTGAATTAGATTTTAAGTCAGGATTAAAAGATCGCATGAATGGAGACTGAAGGAATTCTAAACCAATGAATTAGGAAGGTATTAGGCATATTGTACCATGTATTATGTGCTCCCTTACTACTGAAGACAAATGTTGCTCAAAGTTTGGACTGCTGACTCTCCCTGCATCAGAAGGTACATCCCCGAGGCCCTACTCTAGACCTGTGGAATCAGAGTTTGGAAAATAAAACTCACAAATCTTCCTTTAAACAAGGTATGTGAGGTGAGAGACAGTGCTGAAATTTGAGAACCATTCTATTCCACTGTATACTCTTTGCTTGTGGGGCTATGTCTTATTTGTCTTTATTTTACTCACAGTTCATAGCAAAGAGCCTTGGGCATTCTAGGCACTCAAATTTTTGTAAAAGAAAGAAATGAATTGTTTTCTCATGAAATTCATAATTTTTCATAAGGGTGTTACTCCACTGCAATGTATTATTTCCACACTTTCATCAGGCAAAATTATAGCTATTTTCTCCCAGGCAGATGTAAGTTTTTTCAATTCAGGAGAGTCATTCATATGAAACATGAGTATTAACTGCTGCTTTAAAAATATTTAAATAATTTGTTTATCTTTAAAATTAATTTTCAGATCTAGCATGTAATTGTATTTATGATTACAATTTTTACTAGGTAAATAATTTGCTTTTATCTGGGTTCACATGAATTGTTTGTTGGTAAGACATTAGTAAGAACTGGAGATTCATTGCTCAGAATGGAAGCAGTTTTATAGCTGTTGCAAACTTCTAATTTATGGTGGTCTAAGATTAGTCACAGTGTAGAGTCAGCTGTGAGTCACTGACTCTGTACTTCTCACTCCCTTGCTGCCTAGTGTCTGACCTTAACATTCCTTCCAGGGATTATTGGGTGTTTTTCTCAGTGTAAACTTGGTCATATCGGGCACAGTTAAACATGCATCATAGATTATTGAATTTATGAGGAGATTAGTGTTCAGTGTCTAAACTGGTTCCATTGTCGCAGTCAAACACGTCAGAATAAGGCAAATACAGATGAAGGCCCCCAAACCTAGTAATTTTAATAGCATTTTCTGTCCAAGTATATTATATGTACCAATAGAAATATTATAGCAAGTTCAAGTGCATACAGGACTTAACTTTTAAAATCTCAAATTAGTTCAAAATGCGTGCACTTCTCCATATTATTTTCAAATCTTAGTAAATATGGTGATTTAATATTGAGTTTGAAAATTTGTTCTTTTTTTCTGGAAGATAATTTTACAGTTTGGATTTATTCAACGCTCTTCCAAGTTCAGTAATTTAGAATCAAAAGAGGAAAATAAGCTATATCCCTTGGATGCCCAAAACTTAATTGAGGGAAAGTGAAATACTCAGTTGTGGTTTTTAGGGGTGTTCTTTTCAGCAGTGATTTCTTTATTAGCTTTTTGTTCAGTAGGAGGTATTAGGCACCTAGATGGACCCACTGGAAGTCCACTGAGCTTGCAGATATATTAATGGATCAGCACCGAATGGGAGTGTGTTTAATATCCCTGTTTTTTTCCCCTTCTACTCTTGGTTCTTTCAAATAACTGTGTAGTGTTTAATAGCATATATGTAAACTCTCAGGCCTCTTCTACAAAGCCATGACCGCCGTTCCCCTAAGAATTATTTAAGAAATGTATTTGTTATGTACTTTATTTGGAGCCCTATTTTGTGGGCCTCTGTGAGCAGTGTAGAGATTACTGGGCGAACTGTGATTAGGACAAAATCTAACTTCCATTTACCAGCTTTTTAAAAAAAATAAGATATACCATTTATGAGAATTTAGACCATTCTTAAGTACCATTTAATAGAGTGGATGTGGATGGTAAAAGTTTTCTCAAGGTTGCAAATTAATGTGCTAATTCAAAAGAAGTTTACTTTTTCCTTTGTCTGCATCCCAGCGACATTGCTCTTGTCAGTCGAGATGAGAAGTCAAACATGCAGGAAAATTGTGTGGTCCTGTTTGTTCTTAAGCAAGTGAATTGACACATTCTACTTACCAGTCAGTAATTGTAGAAAGCACAAAAGCCATTATAGTTGCCTGTCATGGATCAGAGAGAAATAGCTATTAGCATTGCTACTTTAATTGAAGTTCAAATGCTTTACAAAATATATTTCATACAGACTTACTTATTAAATATAATACTTTCCTTTAGAGTGAACATCAGGTGAAAAGTATCCTTTATACTTGTGGTATGGTGGACATTTGACCAGCATATACTCATGTAATGCTTACTGAGTCCAGGCTTTGTGTTTGGGGTTCAAGACTCAAGTTTGAATCCCAAATGGCATTGGTGATCTCGGCTCTGCAGGTCCAAATAACTCCACCATTATTGTAAAGACATATCTAATAAATATAAAGCAATTAAACACAAACCTACATAAATATGTCAGTTGTGTGGATTGAAGATTGAATCAAATAGGAATTCAGGAGAAATACCTTTTATGGAAGGCCGTATTGAAGAAGTGGAATAGCAACTGGATGTTGCTTATTGATAGCTTTGGAATTGCTTTATAGAAGTTTAGACTCAGTAACCTAATTAGAAGATGATGATATGGTTTTGCAACTTGAATTTCATAGTCAGGTATACTAATGTTTACTTAGATTTACCTGGTATAGATCAATAAAATAGCTAAGTTTACTACATATTCTTTTTGTTGTTCCTCAATATGCTATGAGAAAATGTCAGTTGTACATATCAAAGAACATTCTTCTTTTTATTTGAGCAATCTTAGATGGTGGAGGTTAGGTAGACCTGAAGATTATGGGTATGCTAAAGCACTTATGGTAAGCCACTCTGTGGCCCCATCGCTATTCATGAAAATGGTGAGATAGATAGAGGGGAGTAAATAGAAATTCCAAGACACAGCAAGGGAAAACACATAGTAGTACAAAGGAATGTAATAAGGGGTCAAGGCTGAGATGGAAGCCTGACTAGAGGGTGCTGTACTGAAAAGAGTATAGGACGTGAGATCGAATAACTCAGGTGGACCTTACTCTGCTTTGTATAGTTGTAGCAGAAATTTGAATACAATATTATGGAAATTGGGTATTCTGCTAAATTTAGAGTAGGAAGCAACATAAATTGACTCTGAAAACAGTGATTTTTTTTTTGGCCCTTTTCCTAAAACCCTGCAGTAATCTCTTCAGATGGAGAAGGATTTGTTCATTACAAATTCACTGAATCTCTCAAATCATAAAGAATAAAATCCACAGTCATTTTAATGGTCCGTAAGGTCCTTTTTCAACCTAGCATTCTCTTCCCTAGTAATGTATGTGTCTCTTCCTTCATCTTTTGAAATTTAGCCTCAAATACCACCTCTTCAAAGAGGATCTAACGTATTTATGATTAAAACTCCTCCCAGCTAGAATTTTCTATGCCTCTTTCTTGCTTTACTTTTCTCTGTTATAGGTATCATTATCTGTGGATCTGTCCTCATTACAATGCATGCTCCATGAGAATAGGGATTTTCCTTTGTGCACTTCACCCTTGTTTTCAGTGCCCAGGAATGCATCTGGTGTACTCAATAAATATAAATACTCAATAAATATATTATTAAAGAATGAATGAATCAGCCAATCAATATACAGGCCTAGAAGAGTGATAGAGACACAGTGAATACTCAGTATGCATACTTTGGGTGCCTGAAGTAGAAACTTTCAGCCACAAAATTATGTTTAGACAATTATGTGGTAAAATGTCTAAGAAAGGCATGTCTTCTGTGGTAAATCTTTTTAATTAAACTTTTTATTTTGAGATAGTTATAGAGTCACGTGCATATATAAGAAATAATATAGGGAACTCCTGTGCTCCCTTTATCTAGTTCCCTCCAATGGGAACATCTCTTAAGACTGCAGTGCAGTATCACAACCACCATATTTATATCAATGCAATCAATATAGAGAATATTTCAGTGAGAATAATTTCTCATGTTGCCTTTTTATGGCCACACCCAACTCCTGCCCACTCTCCTTGTACTTCTGCTCATCTTAACCCTCTGATAGCCACTAATTTGCTCTCCATTTTCTGTAATATTGTCAAGTTAATGTTATATAAATTTTTTTGTACTGATTGATATGTTCATGTAATTTTCTTGTTAATATGGCTTGTCAATATGGTGGATTAAATGGATTGATTTTCTAATACTGAACAAATCTTTGGTCTCTGGAATCAACCCCAGTTGATCATGGTGTACTTCTTTTTACTTATTACTGATTTCTATTTGCTAATAGTTTGTTAAAGATTATCGCATCTATATTCGTGAGGGATATTGGTCTGTAGTTTTGCGGGTTTTTTTTTTTTCACTGTCTTTGTCTAGTTTTGGTATCAGGGTGATGGTGGCGTTAGAGAATGAGTTTGTGAGTGTTCCTTCCTCTGCAATTTTCTGGAATAGTTTCAGAAGGATAGGTGTTAACTAAGAGAAGTCTCTAAAGTGTTAACTTTAGAGAAGTCTAAATGTTTGATAGAATTCACCTGTGAAGCCATCTGGTCCTGGACTTTTGTTTGTTGGGAGGTTTTTTAATCACAGTTTCAATTTCAGTACTTGTGATTGGTCTGTTCATATTTTCTATTTCTTCCTGATTCAGTCTTGGGAAATTGTACCTTTCTAAGAATTTGTCCATTTCTTCTAGGTTGTCCATTTTATTGGCATATAGTTGCTTGTAGTAATCTCTCATGATCCTTTTATTTCTATGTCCGTTGTAACTTGTCCTTTTTCATTTCTAATTTTATTGATTTGAGCCCTCTTTCTTTTTTCTTGATGAGTCTCACCGTCTTTGTCTAGTATCAGTATCAGAGAATACTAGCTTTATAATACAAATCTCTTCTAATTTCTGGAAGAGATTGTGTAGAATTTGTGTTAATTCTTCTTTAAACATTTGGTTGAGTTCTCCAGTGAAACTATCGAGGCATGGAGATCTCTTTTTGGGGAGTTTTAAAATTATGTTTAAGTGTTCTCAGGATGCAAAGTTGGAGCTGAAATGTATATCGAATCAGTTGCAGAAAGTGATACTTGTAAATAATACATTTGTCAAAAAGGAAGTCTCAAGAGATAATGGTAAACTAAAATGTGTTGAATTGATATGAGATGAAAATATGATATATCGAAACGTGTGAAACAGTTAAAGCAGTGAAGAGAGGGAAATTTATAGCATTAAATACATACACTGGAAAAGTCTCAGATCGATAATCTAAGGTTCTCCCCTCCACTAGAGGCTAGAAAAAGAAAAGGAAGATATAGTGAAGGAAGTGAATAATAAAAATAAGAACAGAAATCAGTGAAACTGAAAACAGAAAAACAGTAGGAAAAATCAGTTAAACAAAACTGGTTCTTCAAAAAGATGAAATTGACGAATGTCTAGCGAGCCCGACAAAGAAAAAAAGAAGTCACAAATTACCAATATTTAGAAATGAAATCACTGCAGACATCAAAAGGATAATAAGGGAATAATATCAAGAATTTTATACCTTAGATGAAATGAACTTTTTTTTTACTGGAGTATAGTTGCTTTACAATGTTGTATTAGTTTCTGCTGTACAATGAAGTGAATCAGCTTTATGTATACATATATCCCCTCCCTCTTGGATCTCCCTCCCACCCCCCTCCCATCCCACCCCTCTAGGTCATCACAGATCACCAAGCTGAGCTCTCTGTGCTATACAGCAGGTTCCCACTAGCTATCTGTTTTACACATGGTAGTGTATATATGTCAGCCCTAATCTCCTGATTCGTCCCACCCTCCCCTTGCCCCCCGTGTCCACATGTCCGTTCTCTTCGTCTGCGTCTCTATGCCTGCCCTGCAAATAGGTTCATCTGTACCATTTTTCTAGATTCCACATATATGCATTGATATATGAACTTACTCTTTAAAATCACAATGACCACAGCTCAGTTAATATGAAATACATGATTTGACTAGTCCTACAACTATTAAGGATACTAAATTTGTGATGGTTTCCTTTGATAGCACTCTGGTAGAGAAAAGGAGGGCACCTTTCCATTACCGCCAGATGTATGTAGAAATCCAAATTCCCCACTTGGCCTCTGCTGACACCCAAGGGGAGGATGTTGGGTGAGCATGAGAAACAGGGCTGCCCACCAGGCTTCCACTAAGAAGGATAGGAGTGCCTCATATTCTCCACTGACACGGTGGAGGGGACTTACTACCTCCGGAAGGGGTGAAAGTTCTGGCTCCCTATTTTACCTCACTCTATGAAGGATGGTTTAGGTACCTCACTACCGCCTAGTAAAGGCAGACTAGCTTCTTCATTTGACCTTTGTCGTCATGGGAGGGAGTGGGACCACAGCTTTTTTCTGTAGTTTTTGGGTAGAGTTGTTATTGTCTAAAAGTTTTCTGTCTTGCTAGGCTGCACTGTTTTTTTTCTGTTAGAGGGAGGAGGCTTTTTCTGAGGCTTTTTTAGTCTGAGCTGGTTGGCATTTGGAGATTGCTGGCCTTGGGGCTATACAAGGCAAAAAGACAAGCCAGAGAGCTCACCACTGTGTTGTTCCCTGGGTCGTGAGTTCCCTAGTTGCTTTGCCTTCTCACCACCTTTCAGAGTCTTCTTATGTTTGTTTCATATTTAATGTCCAAGGTTTTAGTTGTACTCAGTGGAGGGAACTGGGAAAATATATCTACTCCATCTTCAAAGCCTGAAGTTCATTTGTGGGGATATGCTTAATATCACGTGTGGTACCCTTTTAAATCCGTATATTCAAGATTAAGTTATTTAATACATATGAAGTACTCTGCCAGAGACTACTGGTAGGACTATGATGAAATAAAATTATATTCTTGTGCTTTTAAACTTTAGAATTACATAATTTTAGATCTTTATTGGATTTCAAAGATAACCCCATTCAGCCATTTCATTTTGCAAGCGTGGAAAATGAAGCACAGAGGTTTAGTGTCTGCTGAGAGTGTGCTTTAACTAATTATTAGTAGAACTCTTACTAATCCAGAACTCTTTCTACCATATTATGGTACTTCCCTTACATTAGAAATTCAACCGATCATTTGTGTTTACTGGAATTAAAATGTTTTTCTCATTATTTCACAATATCTAAATAGAGTCATTATGGAGTGGGGAAATTCAGGTTCATCATACGAATTTCATTAATTTGTACAGGGATATATATGTTCTGAGTATATACATACTTTTGTCCAAATATGGTTTTAAAATTTAGGAAAACTAAATTTCTATTATCAAATACGTGCTTAACCTATAATACTAAAAATACTATGAGTTAATATAGTAAGATCTGTAAAATACTGAAGCCATTCTGGGAAATTTTATACTTTCTAAACACATATCACATTTTTTATCCTGGATCAGTTCCAAAAGTGTAATCTTTGCTATTATGAATTTCTGTCTTAGGTATCAAATTCTAAATTATAAATTTAAAAGTCCTTTTAAATGCAATTCCTTTTGTAAAATAATGAACCTGAGTTACTCTGCATAATTCTCCTTGACCCCACTGATGCTCTAATACCTTTCATTAAGTGGAGTCCAGGCAACCACTCTTTTCTTCATCCCAGCTCCAGCTAAGGCCAGCTGTTCTTCAAGCAACATTTTTATTAACTTATTTAGGAACTGGGGCATATCTTATTACCCTATTTTCCATTCCTGTCTTATGCAGCTGTAGTTGATACTTTTCATAACAGCCTTTACATATCAACCTCCTCCTCCATTTCACCTCATTTTTTTCTTATTCTCTTTTACTTCCCTTTTTAAGTAAATTATGCACGTGTGTGTGCATGCAAAAGCTCCTCTTCTTTCTTTCTTTCTGGTAGCCATACGACTTGAAAGCTTCAGGAATGTGCTCCTTGTTTCTATGAGATTATAAGCTTCAGGGAAAAACATTTACTAATGGTGGAAAAACTCTGAAATGTAGAATAAATGAGTTTTAATGATAGCAAAATTTCATTAACAATATTACATTAATTTAGACAATTTAAAAATGCAATATGAATACAAAGAAAAGGCTTTAAACAAATAGTAGGTTGTGCAAATTATCATTAATCTCAAAATATTACAAGTTTCATGGTATATAAGAAAACAACTTTTGGAGGAAGCTATTTTATAAATATAAGACATGCATAAATAGCAGCCACTTTTAGAATTCAAATAAAGTAACATTTCTTAGTATATTAATGTTATGGTAATTTGAATACTCACCACCTCCTATTCACTGCATCCTTGAATCACCCATTAGTTCGGTGCCTGGATACCTTATTATGAAGAATTACTACTTTAAAGGCAATTTGCAGTGTTAGAAAGATAATAAATGTAATTCCATATGGATCACAATAATGAAATCTATACCAGTTAAAGGATATGTTAAAAAACAGTAGCTCAATTTTCTGACATTTATTACTAATTAAATTAGCCTACTTTAGATAGGATTTTTTAAAAGCGAAGGTTGTTAGTAATTTTAAAAATGTAACTACATTAATATTTTCTATGTATGACAGTCTGACATTTTTAAAGTTTAGCCTGAAATTTAAAACTAATTTTGTATTTAGGATGTTATTACAGAGAAATTATTAACTGTGTGAGACATACTCCCTAGAAGCTGGATAGAATGCTGTTCTTACAAGTACTATTAGAAAATTTGTCTGAAGATTGAACAGTTACCAAAAGAGAATTGAAAGTAGTTGTAGACGTACTTGGACTAATCTGTAAGGCTTCTTTTCTAGTATGGATACATGAGAAATACAATAAAGCTCATGATTTTTTCCATAATGTCTAGATTTATAAAATATTAGCTAGAAAGTAGTAGTATCTAGGATTTTAATTTTCTATATAAATGTATAACATTTTGAATATTGTTGGTACGATTTAATGGGAAAGCCTTTTTCTTTTCATTTTTTTAACATTTTCTAATTATGGGAAATTATTTTATATACAGTGAGATGCACAGAACTTAATTATACAGTTAAATGAGTTTCCACACATGTATACAGCCATGTAACCACCACTCAGCAACATATAGAATATTTCCATCTTCCACAGAAAGTTCCCTTGGACACCCACTCCCCAAGGCAACCACTATCCTGATTTCAATCAACATAGATTAGTTTCAGTTGTTCTTGAGCTATATTTACTCTTTTATATCTGGTCTATTTCTTTCAACATAATTGTGAAGCTCATGTTGAGGGTTTCAGTAATTTGTTCTTTTTATTATTGAGTCATTTTCCACCATTTTAATATCCCTTTTTTTTTTAAAGATGTTGGGGGTAGGAGTTTATTAATTAATTAATTAATTTTTGCTGTGTTGGGTCTTTGTTTCTGTGCGAGGGCTTTCTCTAGTTGTGGCAAGCAAGCGGGGGACACTCTTCATCGCAGTGCGCGGGCCTCTCACTATCGCGGCCTCTCTCGTTGCAGAGCACAGGCTCCAGACGCGCAGGCTCAGTAGTTGTGGCTCACGGGCCTAGTTGCTCCGCGGCATGTGGGATCCTCCCAGACCAGGGCACAAACCCATGTCCCCTGCGTGGGCAGGCGGACTCTCAACCACTGCACCACCAGGGAAGCCCTGTTTTCTTTTGATGGACATATGGATTGTTCCAAACTAAGTGTTATGAATAAAACTGTTAAAGATATTTTTGTATAAAACTTTTTTGTGGACTTGCTGGGTCATAGTCCAGATGGATGTTTAACTATTCAAGAAACTGATGATTTTCAAGTGGTTGTTCTATTTTAAATACTCACCCAACAGCATATGTGAGAGTTCTAATTACTTCTCGGTATCAGCAGAATTTGGTGTTATCAGTCTTTTTTAATTTTAGACAGTCTAGCTGGTATAAAAGAACTTCTGTCTTATTGTAAGTTTAATTTTCATTTCAGTGATGACTAATGATGTTAAATCCTTTAACATGGTTATTGATAATTCATATAAAGACAGTCTTTGCTTTACCTGATAGTGTGGGACCATAAAAATGACTGTAAAGCTGTCTGTAAAATGTGTGCAAAGCAACCTTAATAATCAATAGGGAAAATGATGATTGTTCCATAACCTTCAAAGTGTTTTGTCACTACATTAAAAACTCTCTTACTGTCAGTTATAAATACATAGAAATGAAAAAACAACAAAAACAATATTTAGTACACTGTAATTTAAAACATTAGAAATAACTGAGAATGAAAGCTTTCACTTTATTAAAAACATCAAGAGTGGTTACTTGCTTTTTCTCACTGTTTAGCTTATGATATAGAGAGAGCATCTTTTCTATGACTTGGCAAAGTTTGGATTAGCTTTGAACGTGCATATGGGCATGTGACATATGCACATGGGAGATAAGGAGGCCACATAACTACACACTTTGCTGCCTGTGCATGAACTAAATAACAGATGCACAGTGACCAATCAATGATAGGTTTCAAAAGAAATGATATTATTGGTCTCTGATTATGATGTACATCTGTTTGTGTGTGAAACCAAATCATTTTTTATTTATTTGTTTTAAACTTTTTATTTTATATTGGCGTACAATTAACAATGTTGTGTTAGTTTCAGGTGTACGACAAAGTGATTCAGTTATACATATACATGTATCTATTCTTTTTAAAATTCTTTTCCCAATTAGGTTGTGCAGAATATTGAGTAGAGTTTCCTGTGCTATACAGTAGGTCTTTGTTGGTAGCAATTTTGTGGACAGGAGAGCTAGCAGTGAAGTACTTTATACAAGAACTCATAGTTAATATATAAAGGTAACAAAGTTTAACCCCTGTTTTGGGCAGACAGGTGTTATTTAATTAAACCATAAAAACAGAAATTCAAGCATATTAGAACATGCAACGTGAGGATTGTTCTGTCATTTTTGACAGGTTTTCGTTCAAGTCTTTAGCCCATTTTGTATTAAGTTGCTTTTCTTTTTGGTGTTGAGTTACAGGAACTCTTTATATATTTTGAATACAAGTCCTTTATTAGATGTATATATAACAAATATTGTCTCTTATTAGTCAATGGCTTGATTTTCTATTTCCTTAATGGTACCTTTGGACGAGCAGATTATTTTAATTTTGATGAAATCCAAATTAGCAATTTTTAATTTCACATTAGTACATTTTGTGTCCTAAGAAATATTGTCTACTTCAAGATCATGAAGATATTATCCTGTCTTTTATACTAGAAATTTTGCAGTTTTAGCTTTTATATTTATATCCATAATTCATCTCAAATTTTGTGTATGTGTATAGTATGAGATATGATTTAAAGCTCCTTTTCAATATATTCATTCAATTTTTCCAAAACTTTTTAAAAGACTTTCCTTTTCCCTACTGAATTACCTTGGTAGCTTTGTCAAAAATCAGTTGACCCTATGCACTTGTATCTCTTTCTGGAATATATTCTCTTCCATTGATTTGTATACCTTTATGAATACCACACTGTGTTGATTACTACAGTTTTATAACAAATCTTGAAATCAGGTAGTGTAGATTCTACAAATGTGTTCTTTTTCAAGGTTGTTTTAGCTATTTTAGTTCTTTGTATTTCCATATAAATTTTATTATTAGAATCACCTTGTTGATTTTTACCAAAAAAACCCTGTGGCATTTTCATTGGGATTGCATTTAATCTATTCATGCATGTAGGGAGAAATGCCATCTTAATATTGAGTTATCTGGTCCATGAACATGGTATATGTCTCTATTTTTAGACTCTAATTCCTTTCAGCAGTGCTTTGTAGTTTTCAGCAAATGAATTTTACATGTCTTTTGTTAAAATTATTCCTATTTAACGTTTTAATTTTAGTCGCCAGTTGTTTGATGTAGAATCTAGAAATGCAGTTGATTTTGTTTATTGGTATTGTATCCTACAACTGCTGAATTTGCTTATTAGTCCGAGAAGGGTTTTGTTATATATTGCTTTAGAATTTTCTACATTTATAAATGTCACTTCATCTACAATTAGGGTAATTTTTATCTCTTTCTTTCTAAAGCCTGTGACTTTTTCCCCTTACCATATTGCACTGGCTAGACTCTCTGGTACTATATTAAATAGAAGTAGTAAAAGCAGACATCCTTGTATTGTTCCCAATCAAAAGGGGAAGCATCCATCCTTCACTATTTTGTATGATGTGTGCTGTAGGATATCTGTAGATGCCCATGATTGAATGCTTTTTCTCTTTTATTCTGTTACTGTGGTAAATTATATGATTCGCTTTTTTAATATTAAGTGAAATTTACCTTCCTGGGATAGACCACACTTGATCAGATGCACTATACTTTTATATATGGCTTGACAAGTGTTTACAAATTTTATTAATTTTTCTGAAAAACTAATTTTTGAATTTGTTAATATTCTCTTTTATTTATCTATTTTCTATTTCACTGAGTCCTGATCTTTATTATTTTCTTCCTTCTAAATATTCTGCTTTTAATATGCTCTTTTTTTCTGTATTTTTATCCTAATTTTCTTTCTGTCTTTTTTCCCCAGCTTTATTGAGGTATGATTCACGAATAAACATTGCATATATTTAAGGTATACAGTGCAGTGCTTTGATACATGTATACATTGTGAAATGATTCCCCCAATCAAGCTAATTAACCTGTCCATCACCTCACATATTTACCTTTTGTTTGTGTGTGGTGAGAACACTTAAGATCTACTCTCTTAACACATTTCAAGTATGTAATATTGATACATCATTATTAACTATAGTCACCATGCCGTACATTAGCTTTTTCATATAACTTATTCATATAACTGAAAGTTGTACCCTTTGACAAACATCCCACTATCTCCCCTCCACTCCCCCGGCCCCTGGCAATCACTGTTCTATTCTGTTTCCATGAGTTTGACTTTTTTAGAGTCCATACATAAGTGAGATCTTGCAGTATTTATTTCTTGTAGCTAGTTTATTTTACTTTACATAATGATTTTAAGCCTTTCTTCTTTTCAAATATAATCATTTACAGCTATAAATCTCCTAATTATATATCACAAATTTTGACTTCTTACTTTTGATAAAAATATTCTCTAATTTCCTTTGAAATTTCTCCTTTGAGCCATGGTTATTTAAAAATATATTTAATTTCTAATATTTGGGACTTATCTAGATATCCACATGTCATCAATTTTTCATTTATTGCCATTATTGTTAGAGAATATGTCTGTAACACTTAATTTTTAAAAATTAGTTGGGACAGTTTCTGTGGCTCAGCATATAATTTATCTTGTTGAATATTCTTCCATGCACACTTGAAATAATGTCTATTCTTCAGTTGTTGTCCATAATGTTCTATGTATTAATTCAGTGTGATAATGTTTTGCAAATCTGTATTCTTACCACTTTTCAACAAAAATTATTCGATATATTATTGATAAGGAAATATTAAAATATCCACATATATTGTGGATTTGTCTATTTCTTCAAGTCTGTCAGTATTTGGTTCATGTACTTCAAAGTTTTTTATTAAACACACATATTATAATTGTTATAACTTCCTAACTGATCCATTAATCATTATAAACTGTCTCTTTTATCTTTAGATCATTCCTTGTCTTAAAGATTCTTTAGTCTGGTATTAATATAGGCACATGCTCTTTAGTTTATGGTTTGCTTTGTATGCTTTTTTCTATCTTTACTTTTGAATTATTTGTATCATATTTAATTTGTGTGTCTGGTGGACAAATTATGTCTCTTGTGGGCAGCATATAATTGAGTCTTTTATTTTTATCTTACTTGACAATCTCTGTCTTCTAAATGGAGCATTTAATCTATTTATGTTTAAAGTCATTATTAAGTTAGTTGAGTTTAGTTCTATTTGCTATTTGTTTTCTAGCTCTTTTTTAGTTCCTCTGTTCTTTCTTTATTGCCTTCCTTTGGGTTAATTGGATGGTTTTAGCTTTCTGTTTTAATTTCTTTATAGGATTTTTATCTATGCTTCCTTGTCATTATTTTTTGTGGTCGATCAAGGGATTACAATATAATTCCTTAGTTTATTGTATTTAAATTAATATTCTACAACTTCACATAAAATATATGAACTTTGCAAAAGTACAATTCCTATATTTTGTCATACATTTGACATCTATATATTTTAAATGATTTACATATATTTACATTGTAAATCCCACAATTTGTGGTATTATTTTTACTTACAGAGCCAGTAGACATTTACATAAATTAAGAAAAGACCATGTATTTCCCATATAATTACCATTATTGGTGTTCTTCTATTCCAGTAGTTATGAGTTACAGCTAATTACAGCTAATATTTCCCTTTCAACTAAAGAACTCACTTTAGAATTTCTCCTAGTGCAGGTATGCTAGCATCAAATTCTCTCAGATTTTATTTATTTGGAAATAGATTTATTTTGTTTTCACTTTTGAGGGTCTTTTTCTGTGGATATAAGATTCTGGGTTGATAGTTCTCCCACCCAATATTTGTCTCTTTAAAGATGTAATTCCTTTGTCTTCTAGTACTCATTATTTCTGATGAGATGTCAACCACCATTTTTATCATTAGCTCTTGTGTATGAAATGTTATTTGGGGGATACTTTTCAAGTTTTTTTTTATCTTACTTTTAAGCAGTTTTACAATAATATGGCTAGTGTGGGTTTTGTTTCATTTATTTTGCTGTGGGTTCATTTAGTTTTTTGTATTGGTAAATTAATATTTTTCTAAAATTTGAGAAATTTTGGGCCATTATTTTTTAAATTATTTTTCTGCCATCTTCTTTTCTTCTGGGACTCTAATTCCATACCTCTTAAGTGACTGAGGCTTTATTAAATTTTTTCACGTTTCTTCCTTTATTCTGTAGATTGGAGTTCTATTGATGTGACATGATGTTCATTGACTGTATTCTGCCATCTTTAATCTGGTGTTAAACAAATCCAATATCATGTCAGGTATTATACTTTTAAATTCTAGAATTTCCCTTTAGTTCTGTTTCCTTACTTCCATTTCTCTGCTGAAATTCCCCATTTGCTTTGTTTTCCATTAAGTCAAATAAAATATTTATAATGGCTTCTTTAAATTAATTTTCTACTACTTCATAACACCTGCATTATCCTGTGATCTCTTTCTGTTGAACACTTTTTCCTCCTGACTACAAGTCAAGTAATTTTCCTGCCTGACTAGAAATTTTTTTTTTTTTTTTTAGATGTTGGGGGTGGAGTTTATTAATTATTTATTTTTGCTGTGTTGCGTCTTCGTTTCTGTGTGAGGGTTTTCTCTAGTTGTGGCAAGCAGAGGCCACTCTTCATCGCGGTGCACGGGCCTCTCACTATGGCGGCCTCTCTTGTTGCGGAGCACAGGCTCCAGACGCGCAGGCTCAGTAGTTGTGGCTCACTGGCCTAGTTGCTCCGCGGCATGTGGGATCCTCCCAGACCAGGGCTCAAACCCGTGTTCCCTGCATTAGCAGGCAGATTCTCAACCACTGTGCCACCAGGGAAGCCCTGCCTAGAAATTTTTAAACTTATATTGGATATTGTTTGTGACATTGTGCAGAAACTCTGGATTTTGGTATCTTCTTTTGAAGGGTGTTGGCTTTTTATTCAAATAGGCCATTAAATTACTGAATTATAGTTTTGTGAATGTTTGATTTTGGTTTCAACCTTATTTGTAGAGAGAATTCCTTAATCCTGGGACATAGAGCAAAGTAAATGTATGGCCCTTTTGGGATTTTAAAATGAAGCCTGCTGTTTACCAATTCCTTACTTTGGTGGGATTCAAATTCTGAATTTTATCTCCTCTGCATTGGGAAGCAACTAAAATTTCTAGTAAGTTTTTCATCTGTTGCCTTCCACTTTGCTTCTTGGCATGTCCTTCATACTTCCATAATTATGAGATTGGCCAAGGATTTTCAGGAAATTTAGAACTGTAATTTTGGGTCTAACGCCTTTGTGGTTTCTTCCTTTTTGAACTACTCTGGCAATCCTGCATCCCATTCCCTGACACCACAAGCCAGAAGCTGTCCCTCCCTCCGCCACAGAGTTTATAGCTGTTATCTGCAGAAGGATTAGTGTGACACAAGCTATTCTGGCATCATCAGAACATCCCTCAAACTTATCAGGTTTGGATAATGGAATATTTTTACATAAATTTTTGACTACTGCAGCAAAATTTTTTTGCACGATTTTGACAGTTCTAATCACACTGTGCACTTTTATGTATAATAGCCTTACCAAACATTTTGTGAGTACATAGAGGAAGGGTTTACACTGCAATAATATACATGACTTTAAATTAAACAGTATTTTTGTTCTTAAAAATATTTTGGCAATCTGGAATGTTTCTACTGGCTACATTATTTCACAGTGCCTCCAGTCTCTATCCTTTGATCCTTTCTCCTCTATTGATTGTTTCTGCTTACATCTTTCCTTCTTTCCTTGTATTCTCCCTCCCTCCCTCCCTCCCTTCCTCCCTCCCCCCCCCCTCCTCTGTCTCTCTGTCTCTCTGTCTCTCTCTTTCTCTTATGGAATCCTTGAAAAATCCAAATTCTCCTGTCCTGTAGAGCTTTCCCCAAACTTACATCCAGGACTCCTTTTGTATACTTTACTCTATCAAGGTTTTCTGTACAGCCAATTTTTAGAAAAGAATGGTTTTAAGCAGCATTTGATTATAATCAGCATTGGTGACACTTGTTCATCAGTCAACATTGGTGATATTTTCTTCTTGAAATCCATGCATTCATCCATGCATCCATGTATCCATCCATTAGTTTGTTCATTTATTCATTCATTTGTTAAACAAATATTTCTTAAGTACCAATGTGTGCCAAACATTATTGGCTTATGTGAGTTTCTTATGATCTCTTTTTCCTATTTTATTGATAATTTACCCTGGATTGACTATTGACTTGACAGAGACCCAGTTTGTTTTTTTTATCGCCTGCTTTTCTGATACTATAAATACCACCCCCTTATATGTTCATTCACTCTCATGGTTTCAAAGCTTATGTATACATATTTATCCCAAATTGTTTTCCCCTACCTTTTACTCTAACCTAAGCTTCTCCCAAAACAGCTCTATTTATTCATGCTAACAAGATATGAAACTAGCATTTTATTTACTCATATCCATCCTCAAGCACATTATCACTAACCCGTATATCTTTCTCATTGTTTCATCAATGTCAATGGTTCAATTTAGTCTCCAGGTGTTATAGGAGTGGTCTTAATAGATGATTAATTCTGCTATATAATTATTCCCCTAAGAACTGCTTGTGATGAACTATTTCAAAACAAAGTTGTCATTTTTGATAGGTATTCTCAGGAGATGACTTGCTATATAGAGCTGTCAAATTAATGACTCTATAAAACAAATCAACTCACTTTGTCTCCAAATAGAATATGTTTCATCATTTTCCTTGTTGAGTTCTCCAAGAAAAAGTGACATTTTCCCCAGAAGTTTTACTGAGATATTTTTATAAATAAGTTATGTTTCAATAATTTTTGGATTAATAACTAATATTGTTATAGCTGTGGTCCATAGAATTTTGGGTCCCCAATTGTCCATCTATACATGCACTGTGACAGATACTTAAAAATTATTTTAGAAAACTTTAGTTCTGTTTATAGATATTTTCTCAAGCATGAAAGACATGCAGATGGGATATTTTAAAATGACTTAATTTGGCATACTAATAAGTGTGTCATTCCATATTCTCAGCTTTGTAGTATCACCTAAAATCATGTTTATGTAGCCTATTTTGGTAAGTTTTGCTTCAGCTACTCCAAAATCTATCTCTGAATTAAGCCAGACCGACAGAGAGAAGTATACCTGAACTGAATAATTAGAACTTATAAAGAAACAGTTTTACAAAAATGCGTTTGATAATTATTCCGCCCACCCATATTGAGAGACATTATAAGAAAGAGCCAAGTTAAACATACTTAGAATTTACTATGTAAGGATGTTGTTGAGGACGCTGTTTATTAAATTACATGGTATTGTTTATGTGCTTTTCTGGGGGAGAAATCTACGTTTGATCTCAATACCAGAGTTTATTTCATGTTTCTTGCTTATTTAATTTGTCTTTATTTATGGTCACAGAGATTTACAGTCTTAATTTTTTCCTTTGTATTATCTTCTGTAACGTCAGAGCCAAATCATAGCCTACTTCTAGGACGTGTACAATGTACATTTGATCTATTAACCTAATTGCTGGGTTGATTCCATTTCTTTACTCCTATTTTTTTCTCTGCCCAATAAATCATCACATTTTTGCCAGTATTCTTTGGCCTTTTAGCTCTATTCCTAATTATTCTTTATTACTGTAGTCTACATCGTACTGCATATATACAGTATCTAACCAGTTTCTATCACGTTTACTGTTTGCTAATGACTAGCCATATGGAGGCTCAGGATTTTCTTTAAGTTTATACTTTACCGGTGAATCTGTCGGTTGTTCTCTGTGTTCTGCAGTAGTCATCTAAATTCATCTCTCAAACGTTCAGTGCCCTTCAGTAGCACCACACTTGATATTACACCGCCCACAACTTTTTTCTTATGACTTCCTTAGACTTTCTTTTCTCCAGTCTGGTATACTTTCCAGACCATGACAAACATCTTGTTGCCATTTATGTATCTCTCCCTATATTAATGTACTTAAAACATTATTTCTTCCTCACCTGTACTAATCATCAGTTGTTCCTTTAAGTTGTAGCTCACAGATCTTCTCCTTCCATGGAGCCTTCCTCCTGGCATCACCTATTTGTGATAGTTTCTATTAGCTAAATTACTTTTATATATGTATGAAGAAGGGCTTATACCCTAAGACTTACAACTTGCCAATACCACTCAATCTGAATGTCTAGTAAATGATATTGATTAAATTCAGGTTAGTGCAAAATGTATATCTGGTTTGGGAAATATTCTTTGCATCCGACTTTTCAGGCATTTCTATGTTTATATTGATCCATATTATGTTAGTGTTAGTAAACTGTACTTTTGTTTGTGTATGTTCAGATCATATATTTGTACCTTGTGTTTTGTAGTTTGTTAAAAATTAGTAGAGACAAAAATATTCTTAATAAACTAGGAAAGATTGTGTTGATACTTTTGTAACTTTTATAAGTATTTATATATTTTTCGGACACCTGTTTTGCTTAAAAGAGAGTATATCTTTGCCTGAAGATACATGTATATAGTCATGACTAAAGATTTAAGGAAACTTGGTCTTCCATGTTAGTATACTTAACCAGGTCAGTGAGAAGTCAGTACAAACTACCATCCTATCATAAGAGGTTGGCAACTTCTTATAATTGATATTCAGAAGTTTAGAGAATAATTACATTTTATACACATTTTCATCTTCTAAGTGAAATATACTAAATAATCACTAAAAACTGACATGCCTTTAAAGTGTAACAAATTTTTACTTGTATAGGTAGATCTACAGACTTTCAATTCAACCATGATGAAAGTATATCGCCGGTAAGAATAATTTATGAATAAAAATGTAATTTACGGAATACCTTGGCAGAGAATGTTGATCGCTTCATCACAGTTCAGTCATGTTTAGAAAATCTAAACAAGCTGCATGATTATTCCAGGAAGCATGGAATGATGTGTTCAAATGAGTACCATCTGTGGATAGAAAAAGTTTGAGGTTTTTAGTCATTCTTAAAGAATGGAAATCTGATTCTCCATGCTAAAATGAGTGTAATCCTTTTTGTATCTGTAATTCAATAGGGCGGTTGCCTTGAAATAGTCTAGTTCAACACACGGTTCATCAAAAGAGAAGATGCTGGATATAAATGAGGCCTACATACTGCTGGTCATTTTTGTGTGCGTCTGAGGTAGCCTTGTTGAAAAATATTGTCTACAAGTTATACATATTTGGCCTCATTAGATTTATTTCTTGTTCATCTTTATAAATACACTTGAGTGAAAAATGTGGACAAAATTTTGTATTGCATGAAACCAAAGGACTGTTTCATGAGCCATGATTTATTCATATAATCAACACTCACTGAGTGCCCATACGTGCCAGACTCTGGGTGTCCCGTGCAAGGCCCATCCCTGTGCTTGTCACATGGAAAGCAATTGCAATTATTGTTACCCTTCCTTTAGCCAGGTTAAAAATAACTCTTGTATGGATCTTGTTTCTTTGTCAAGTTAAAGTACTGTCCTATTTAGACCTCTTCTTCTCTGTAACACTTATTTGGAGAATAGTGGAGTCTGTGGACAAATATTAATCTGCTGAAAATTTTTTACTGTGCAACAAACTTTGCCATTAGTTTTCTTTCCTGAAATCTAAACACTGGAGGGTATTAAAAAAGTTGGTTAGAGAGCCATGGGCATCTAGTCATCCCCCCTGATGAAATATGGGGAAAGGGTAGCCTCCTCTACCTTCTCCAGTTCATTGAATAGCTAATGCATCCTTTTTTCCTTCCACCTTTAGTTGCTTAGTAAACCCTAGGTAAAGGAAATTGAAACATGAAAGGGGTAGTTAGTGATGGACTGGAAAGAAAGGGAAACGTCTGGACCACAGTCCCTTGCTCTCATGGGGAAGAGCAGAGTCTATGGTTTTATTTATTTTATTTATTTTTGGCTGCGTTGGGTCTTCATTGCTGCATGCGCGGGCTTTCTCTAGTGGCGAGTGGGGGTTACTCTTCGTTGTGGTGCGCGGGCTTCTCACTGTGATGGCTTCTTGTCGCAGAACACAGGCTCTAGGTGCGTGGGCTTCAGTCATTGTGGCATGTGGGCTCAGTAGTTGTGGCTCGTGGGCTCTAGAGCGCAGGCTTGGTAGTTGTGCACACGGGCTTAGTTGCTCTGCGGCATGTGGGATCTTCCCGGACCAGGGATCGAACCTGTGTTCCCTGCGTTGGCAAGTGGATTCTTAACCACTGTGCCACCAGGGAAGCCCTTGTCTATGGTTTTAATGCAAATGAAAAGTCAATATAAAACTTATCAAGTATTCCCACTGCACTTAGGATAAAACTAAAAATCTTGAATCCAGACTGCAAGGCTCAACATTATCTGATTCTGGCCTACATCTCCAACCTTCTGTCTTCCTCTTCATCTCCTTGTGGATGTAGCAGCCTTCTTTACGTGTTTCCAATGTGCCATATTCTCTTCCTCAGAGTCTTACACCCTGATGCTTTTCCCCTGGGAAGTTACATCTTATCTGTCAGATCTCTGATTAAATTATAATTCATCAGGAAAACCTTTCCTGACCATCTATCTAAATCAAGTCTCCTGTTATACCCTCTTATTCATTTGTTCCTACTTTCAAAAATATTTATTAAATGCCTCTTGTGTTCCAAGAATTAATCTAGACCTTCAGAGACATAATCTAATTATGGTTGGCATTCATATATGTATATAATATGTAAATAAACATATATTTTGGAGTAATTGCTCAATCTTTTTTATTAATATGAATGCAGAATAAAAACCTTTCTAGTTCTTCGGTATAAATGTTGGAGTAAAGTGGAGAGGAAAATAGGATTAGGACTATTCGAGGTGGGTGTTCAGTGTAGAATTAGGATTTATAGGAAGGTAGATATCTGTTCAAAATAATGAAGGCTGTACAAACTAATAGAGTGATCTGGAAATCAATTTTAAAATAAAGCCCCTCAAGATTTTGCTCTGTATATTTAAGAACAAGCTAGATAAGTAGAGATTGGTCATTTGGCAGAGTGAAGTTGTATTATATTAGTTTTCTATTGCTGTGTCATGAATTATCACAAACTTAGTGACTTAAAACAACACCCATTGGGCTTCCCTGGTGGCGCAGTGGTTGAGAGTCCGCCTGCCGATGCAGGGGACACGGGTTTGTGCCCCGGTCTGGGAAGATACCACATGCCGCGGAGCGGCTGGGCCCATGAGCCATGGCCGCTGGGCCTGCGCGTCCGGAGCCTGTGCTCCGCCACGGGAGAGGCCACAACAGTGAGAGGCCCGTGTACCACAAAAAAAAAAAGCACCCATTTATTAGAGCACAGCTCTGTAGGTCAGAGTCTGGGTATGCTGTGCCTGGATTCTCTACTCAGAGTCTCACAAGGTCAAATCAAGTTATCCATGGGCTGTGTTCTCATGTGGAGTACAGGTCCTCGTCCAAGCTCACATGGTTGCAGCAGAATTCAGTTTCTTACAGTTCTAGGACTGAGATCCCCAATTCCTGGTTGGCTTTTAGCCAAGGGCTGTCCTCAGCTCCTAAATATGTCCTGGTGGCCCCTTCCTTCTTCAAAGCCAGCAGTGGAGAAATGTTTGTACATTGAATCTAATCTCTTGCTTAGAATACTTAACTTCCTCTTTTGTAACTACCCAAAGAAAACTCTCTACTTTTAAAGGACTCATTATAAATCAGGCCCACTGGATTATCTCTCCTTATTTTAAAGTAAACTGATTTGAATTCTTAATTACAGCTGCAAAATTTTTTTTTGCATCAGTACCTATCAGCGTTTGGTTGAAAAACTGGAAGGGGTGTAGGTACCAAAATTCTTGGGGGACATCTGCCTCCATAAAGGTCAGACGTAACAAGACAGGTTGACCAAGATGATCTCTAAGTTTCCTTCAGATTCTGATTCTGTGATCTTCTGATTCATTTGCCTGTTCTATGGATTCTACCACCAAAACAGATCTAAAAATTCACCTCTTTCCTATTGCTATCATTTTATTTCTTCTTTGCTGAACAAATCAAATGTTCTATGAATTTGTCCCTTTTCCTGTTTGCAGTTATCAGACTGGACTTGATAAAATGCACTGCTGAACATCTGATTCTGTCACCTTGACAGCTTTCCATTGCCTGAGAAGCTATCTATGATCTTGTGCCATAGTATGTCCTCAGACTATTTCTCTTTGTCATTGCCAGTGTCAATTATAAGCTGTAAACTTGACTTAGATCACACTACCCACCTCTTCTTGAATCTCTACCTTTACTATTAGTGAAATCTCCTCTCACATGCAGCCTTTTCTCTTAACACTTTTCCTGAACCCCCAAATCAGTCATATTTCTCTGCTTTGTGTTAGAATATTTTGAAAATGTGCCTTATCTCCCAGAGGTCTGAATTCAAACTAGTAGCTGAAGGATTTCAATAAATTACGGAAACTCTACTTTTTAGTCAATTCTAAAACTTCTTCCTCTATAAAGGTAATTGTTCCTTAAAATAACTTTTTCTCTCATTGCTCTTATGCATAACTAAAGATAGTGTGTTGTAAGTCATATTATAAGTGTTCTGTTTGTAGAGCTACCTTTTTAAAGGTTACTGTTCAATTAAATACAGTAAGATTTGATGATAAATATTAGTATTTGAAAACAGAGTAATTGAATCTGATCCCATGGCTTTAAGTAATTTACTACTTGTTTTCCATTGCATTAGACTTTCTCTTCTTTTCCAGGTTTAGGCAAATTTACAAGCAATAGGTCTGTAGATAGTTCAGTAAAAAATTAAGAGGAAATCCAAATTTTTAACTCAAGTCCAGATCTCCCTACAGAACTCCAGACTCATGCATCCATCTATTATTTGACATCTCCTTCTGGGTATCTGATAGGCATTTCCAAGTTAACATGCTCAAAATAAATTCTTAATCTTACTTGCCAAAGCTTACTTCTTTCAGTCATCCCCTTCTTGGTTAAGTGACTTCGTCTTTCTGTTTGCTCAACCCGAAGACCTTAAAGCTTTCTTCTACTCCTTTCTCTCTGTTATACTTGACATGTCACACAGCAGCAAATCCTGTCGGCTCTCCTGCAAATTACATTCAGAATCTGAATACTTGCTTTCATTTCTGCTGCTGCAGTCCTGCCTCATGCCATCCTGATCTCTTGTGTTGACACTGCAGTAGCCTACTAATTACTCTCCCTGTTTTCATCCTTCTCTCCCTTGTCTAGTCTCAACACAGTAGCTAGAGTGAAAACATACTTCAGAGCCTGTAACTCCTCTGCTCATGTGAAAGTCTTAAAGTTCTACAATGTCGTATATAATCAAGCCTTCGGTGTTTCTTCTCAGACCTCACGTCCTACTAGCCACGCTAGCCTCTTTTTTATTCTTCAGATATACCAGGCATGATTCCAACATAGGGCCTGTAATCACACATTTCCCCCTGCTGGGAATGTTCTTCCTCCAGTCACATGGTTAGTTTCCCCACCTTCATCAGGAACTTCATGTCTCCTAATCAGTCACGCTTTCTTTTTTTTTTTAGCCAAGGGCTGTCCTCATTTCATTATCCTTGAACTCTTTCTCCTTTTTCCCTTTCTTATTTTTTTCATAACACTAATCATCATCCAAAATACTGTATATAATACTTATTTATACTTGTGTTGTATATAAACCTCTGGAATGTAAATTACACCAGGGTAGGGACTTTTGTCTATTTTGTTCATTGTATTCCCAGCACCTACAGTAGTACTTGGCATAAATTAGATGCTCATTAGGTATTTATTGAAATCTGAATCAATATGATATGTTTAGGAATAAATGACCTTTTTACGAATGAATTTTCTAACTCATTAATTTTCTTATCTTTACTGCACATATTAACATATAGTTTTTATGAATTGTGTAATTTTCATACAAGTCATTGTTATCAGTCTCCCTATCTCAGCCTTCTGAGAAAAGGTCCTTGCACATATACAAGGACAGGCATGAAAAAAGTGCCCATGTCACTTAATTCATTGTTCTTTTATATTTCTAAGCATAACACACTTATATTATTATTCTTGTCTAATAAGTGACTGTTTCTTGAAAACAAGACATAAGCCTATGTATCTTGATTTCCTAACACCAGCCTCAGAGCCTGACACATGGTATGAATATAGCAAACCAGTGGTTAATACGAAATCTAATAAATGACTCCAAGTAGGACCATGTGATTGTAGGTGATATACAGATACCTTATTCTGTGTATTAATGTCAGTGTGCTTGATGATGTTCTAGAAAGGGTTATACTAATTTTAAATATGTGCAAGATAAAATTGTATAGATTATTAATTCATTTAATAATCTTGTTTATTTAAGTTATTTTATAATCAACATCTACTATATGTAAGACGTGTTTGTGTCTATCTAGTCATTTAAATATAAGAACGTCTTTCTTGGGAACTGAATATTAAAAACTCAGACCCTTCCTCGGAAAGTACATAGGATTATATGAGCATGCAATTTTTCTTTGTACCAGTGCTTATATAAGGAACCAAAGTAAGTTTTTATAAGTAAATTGTGAGTGAATTTGGGAGCAAAATTAGGAAGAAAAACATCACAACTGTTTTGTCCCCTAATCCTTTGGACCATTGCTCTGTGAAGCATCACCTTAAGTTTCTGCTTATTAAATGTGGGGATATTAATCTAAGGGCAGTTGTAATAAGAGATCACCACTACGTGCATAGTAAAGAAATATTTGTAAATCCCATTTCTCCCTCCTGTTCACACAATGTTTGGTAATTCCAATTGTTTTCCATTTTTTTCCCTTCAACTTTTAGTTCCCAGCACTCCCACAAATATTGCTTTTTCTGATGTTCAGTCAACTAGTGCAACATTGACATGGATGAGACCTGACACTATCTTTGGCTACTTCCAAAATTATAAGATTACCACTCAACTTCGGGCTCAAAAATGCAGAGAATGGGAATCTGAAGAATGTGTTGAATATCAAAAAATTCAATACCTCTACGAAGCTGACCTAACTGAAGAGACAGTATATGATTTAAAGAAATTTAGATGGTATAGATTCCAAGTGGCTGCCAGCACCAATGCCGGCTATGGCGATGCTTCAAATTGGATATCTACACAAACCCTGCCTGGTCGTAAGTATTGTTCTGTATGTGTATATATACTTCTGCATTCAAGAAATAGCTCTTTAAATATTTTTCCATAGAAATCATTCAAAATATAGGTAAAGATTGCTCTTGTAACTTTAAAATATAGGTAAAAATTGCTCTTGTAACTTTAGTTTTATATTTTAAAATTAACTGGTCGCCCTAATTGCTTAAACATCATTAACCATAATAGCATTTATTTTTTCTTAATTGAATCCCTGAAATTCAATTTCAGTCATTATTAGGGCTTTTCGCAAACTCCCAGAGTGGTACCAAGGTCCTAGAGTCTTATATTGTAACAAAAAGCATTATGATCCTCTAAGTGGTCTGTCATTAGGCTATACTGATAGCCATCAAGTACCCTTCATCTATGCCTACATCTCCCCCTCATATCTGGAAGCTCTGCTGCTTTTATGCCAGGCTTTACCATGTTTTCAGTGACTTTAGGCTTACACACACACATAGAGTTTCAGTGATAAATAGATGCTGTTGTAGACCTTTATAAACAGTGAAATAAACTTTGATCTAGAGGTTTTATTTTTTAGGTTGCCAAATGTGTATCTTCTTACTATTCCCCAGAGTACCTGGCATAATGTTTATATAGTAAATGTTCAATGAATGTTTGTTACTGCAATTCAACATTTGAGACAGAATCCAGACAACTCAGCCTTCAACACAGTCGTCCAACCTCTCTTCTTTGTGGCTCTTGGACTCTTGATTTCTGTGAGATCTGCTCTTCTGGTTTTTCTCTCACCTCCCTGATAGCTCTTTCTCAGTCTCTTTTGCTTATTCTCTCTCTCTCTCTCTCTCTCATTTTTAAAATCTAAGTGTTGGAGTGTTCAGAGATAATATACTTGGCCCTTTTCTTTTTTTTTTTTTTTTCTTTTTCATTGGCCCTTTTCTTTATCAACACACAACCCCTATGAGATCTTACCTTAAGTGACCTTATCCTGTCCTATGGCTTTAAAGTCTACTTATATAGTGATTATTCTCAAGTATCTATTTCCAGTTCTGATTGCTCCCTGGAACCCAATCAGTATATTTAACTGACATCATTGGGAAGGTGTGTCTAATATCCTCTCAAAATTAACGTAGTCTGAACACTAAGTCTCATCGTCCGAATGCAGAAAATGAAAATTTAGGCACTGTTCTTTTCCTCTTCTACTCCGCCAATGATTTATTTCAACCATGCTATCTAAACACATCCCTCCATTTGCATTACCAGCATATTAGTCCTATCCTTCATTACTGCTACCACTGCGTTAACCTGACCTCCTTAGCTTTCACGCTGACCTTTTAAAATGTAAATCAGATGATGTCACTTCCTTGTTTAAAGCCTTTCAGTGAATTTCTATTGCTCTTGGAGTAAGATTTAAATTTCTTAACATGATTAACAAAGCCCTATGTGACTTGGCTCTTACCTAACACTCTAACCTCATCCATAATCATTTTCCCACTTACCATTATCCTCCACTCATACTGGATATTTTTTGTGTTGTTTGAACACACGAAAGTACTAGAACTTGGCCCTGTTCGTTTGGATTGGAATGTTTTTCCACGTCTGTCTTTGCATGAGCAGCTTTTTATAATGTATACTTCTACTTGAATGATTCCTGCTAAGAATGAATTTCCTTGACCACCCAATCTAAAAGAGCCATACAGTTTTTTCTAGAATATCATCTTATCTTAATGAAAATTTATAATTACCTGATCATTTTTTAGTTATATGTATTTGCTTATTTTTAGAAGGTGTCTTGACCATTGCTGTTTCTTTATTGGCTAGAATGGTGCCTGGCAACAGTAGGCACTCCATAAATATTTCCTGAACGCGTTAAACTTGATTAAATAAGCTAAAATGGGGGAGGCAGAATGAACTGTTTTCCAGTGCAGGGGATAGAGAGGATGATAGTGCCATAAAAAAGAAAAGGAAGATATGGAAAAATCAAATCCAGGTTGCGTTTAGTCAGTAATTATGGTTATTTTGAGCCTGTTAACTTTGAGAAGAAATAACTATGATAATCTAATTGACTAGAAAACAGAAAGAAACAGATGCTTAGAGATTAGAACATAGGTAAAGTTTGGAATTTTAGTT
This sequence comes from Phocoena sinus, assembly GCF_008692025.1. NCBI lineage: Eukaryota > Metazoa > Chordata > Mammalia > Artiodactyla > Phocoenidae > Phocoena > Phocoena sinus. The sequence goes on along the minus strand of NC_045772.1, from coordinate 38,598,745 downwards.
GCTTCAGCCAGTAAGAATAACCAAAATTACAAGTGACCAGGGACAACTTGAAGTTACCTGAAGACATCAGTCAGGTACCATAATGAATGAAGCAGGCTGATGTAAGGCGATTGAGAGTGGTGGAAACCTTGGCAGATTAACAGAACGTGCCATCTACAGGGGCAACCACTACTCGCCTCTGTCCGATTACTGTCTTATAGAGAAGTCATGCTATTAGGACTTAGGATGTTTTCAAAGAAATAGGAAAGTTAGATTTTTTAATGTGAAAATACTTAATTTCTTGCTGTAACAAGTTTTTAAAATTTAAAAACATTTAGTTTTTCAAACCAAACGTCCGTAGCCCACATCTGGCCTGTGGGCAGCTAATTTGTTACCTTTGATTAAAATAGACCATATGCCTGTGCACCTGCTGCCACTCAGGGTTCCCGTCCCACTCCTTAGGAGCGTCTCACTTGGACAGAAGCCTGCTACAGTGAGCCAGGAATTCGAATTTCTAAATGTATCATTTCCTCAAGTACTCTAGACAGGATGGTGGAAGATGTTCAATTAGCGTAAAACAACATATAATCTGACCAATTCAAAAGCTGGTAAATGAAACTGGGAAGTTGGATTTTTTTTTTTTTTTTTTTGCAGTACGCGGGCCTCTCACTGTTGTGGCCTCCGCCGTTGCGGAGCACAGGCTCCGGACGTGCAAGCTCAGCGGCCATGGCTCACAGGCCCTGCCGCTCTGCGGCATGTGGGATCCTCCCAGACCGGGGCACGAACCTGTGTCCCCTGCATCGGCAGGCGGACTGTCAACTACTGCGCCACCAGGGAAGCCCGGGAAGTTGGATTTTTAAAGAATCCCCCATTCTTATTCTGAAAATTTGAGAGTCTTTCTGCTTGAATGTCATTTCTTCCCCCCCCCCGCCCCCCCCGCTGGAGTCCCTCCACTTCCAACCCCACTTTAAGGTCTATGACCCACTCACTAGAATTTGGTCATTTTCAATTCCCTACTACTCCACTTTGCCTATTCTAGTTTAAAAGAATAATGGTAGAATATTTCAAATATTTCACAATCGGTGTGAGCTTTTTAAAAAATAAATAGCATTATTTTTCTAGTTTTATTAGGATGTGTTCCTTTGCCATCGGTGGTTAGTTGGTTGATTTGTTAGTTCTTGATGGAATGGAGAGGATAATCTTGGCTTCTTTTTCACCCCAGCTCCCAGATCTTTACTTGATGACTAATCGAAAGAGTGCCTTCGTATGGAGTACCAGTTTGACTTTTATCTGGTACTTTTCTTCTCTCTCGGTCTGGTATCTCACTGCCACAATTTGACTTCTCCATCAGAGAGTACTTGGGTGTGAAAAAAATTTATCAGTAGTTAAGTAGATTTTCTATGCTACTCCTATTCCCTTTTATTGTTCTTTATCCTTAAGGACTAATTTTCTACTCTGTTCTTTATCAATAAGATTTAAGGGGATACATGGAAAGTTGCCTCTTTCTACCACTGTGATTAAGAGAGAAAAGTGAAAAGATTTATATATTTCAGAATTTGTTACAACAGACTTACTATTTTTCTTGGCATTCTCAAACATTAGCTTTTCAGCTGAGTAGTCATATGGGGGTGGTAATAATAAATTAATTTTGAAAGTTATGAGAATGAGTTGGTCACTCTTCATTTAGTCTCAGAAATGAAAGGGACATTTTTCTAATGATAAATGTATTTGAATTTCATAAGTGTATGGTAAAAAAGTTTTATTTATTAAGCCAAGGAGAGATACTCTGAGGTGGCATTTGATATGAAAGACAGAAAGACACTACATATATTATTGCAAGACAATATATATAGTGAACTACTAACATATTGTATAAAAATATGAGAAATAAGAACAGTCAAGCAACAAAAATCTTGAAGAGTAGTAATGTTGTTAAGATTGAAAGCAAGTAATGCTTAGATGTTGATTCTACATACCAAAGATGAAAAGCATGACAGACATTTTGCAAACATAAAAAGTAATCTGGATGAAGAAATTTAATACGTTTTTTTATGTCATTGATTCCAAAAAAGTGTTATGTTGTTTTATAAGAAAATAAAACAATGAAAATGAATGATTCCTCTGAATTATGGAAAACACTAAACAACAGTATAACTTAGTATAAAATCACTATTTCAGATTTGTGCATGTTACTCTAATAGCATCAAGTTGTGCCCAAGCACTTATTCCCAGAACTTCTTATCAAAACCTGGAGCTTCTTTGATAAGGAGCCTAGCAATTGATAGCTAGTTTGAGGTCAGATTATTCAACATTTGAATAGCTCAAAGAAGAAGACCACCCAGTTGGAATAATAAATATTATATGATGTTCTCAAATGACTTGTAGAATAAGAAAATACGTTGTATTAACTCTCTCTGAGCTCATAAAGAAGAGCACTCAAATTGAAGATGCAGGGAGCAAAGCTGGAATGCAAGCTGAGAATTACATTGGGTTACTTTCTGAATCTAGATCTGCCACTGTACACTGGAGTGAATAAAAGAAACAACATTCGGTCAGCTCAAGCTAGCATTTCTTTCTCCCACATACTCTGATCTAGATAATTGAAACCAAATTGTTTTTCTGCTTAAATCATCTGTATAATAGCCATTACTCTGTACTTCATGCTAAGTGTGCAGAGATACAAACATAAGCACAGAAATTACAAATGGCAGAAATATTTAACTTGAAACATTAAAGTCTTATAGCTTATTTTACTCATCTCTTATTTTTCTGATTATCCTTATACTCAAAAGCAATTTGAGTTGTGTGTGGGGGAGGAATGCACAATGGAAGCTGTTAAATATCTCTGTGGTGCACAATAGGTACTTATAATGCGGAGGGAATGTACAACTTTAAAAGAGTGTGGGTGTGAAATTTAGTATGGAGTGAAATGGGACTCTCATAATGTGCATCTCCTATAGACCACCAGGACTGGAAGACAGCAAGAAAGGAAAATTCCTGGGGCAACACTTAGGTTGTGAAAACCACGGGATACCATACTCATGAGGAATTTTAACTACCCAAACATCTGTTAGGTTAAAAAAAATTCAGCAAAACATGCCTCATCAAAGAAGCTTCCAAGGAATGCAACTTTATGATTTAAAAAGAAGAAAAACCAAATAGAGGGCAAAGCACTCCTTAACATTTTTAAAAATGAGACATTGTTGATGAGTTACTGTATATTCAATTATTTTTCTTCATATATTCTAAATGGTATAATGCACTTATAGAGTGGTGAAAGCTATCATAACAGAGGTAGGTATTCTCCTTTCTATAAAGAAGCAATTATATAATGATAAGAAGAGATGTTAGCCATAAATAAATGGGAAAATATAATTCATGACATGAAGAAGCCCATTTTGTGGCAGTGGGTTTTTAGAATAGGCTCTATCCTGGTGCCAGTAAAGGAATTGAATATAATTTATTCTAGACATGATGGTTGTACTTCTGCAAAATTAATTATATGCTGTTGAAAGTCTTCTAAGTTAGTTGCCTAAGACTCCCAAATGTGTAATTCAAGATGACATCTCTCTCTCTTCTAGACCTGTAGATTGAAGTTACTGGTATGACCACTTAGGTTTCCACAGACATCTCAAACCCCATATTACCACTGTTCCTGCCCCACTGCAAGCCTCCTCCTACCTGTGTGTTCCCTGTTTCAGTGTATTGTACCATTGTTCGTCTGATTGTTCAAGCCAGCAATCTAGGAATCATTCTTAATTCTTTTTAGCCTTTCCCACCCCCAAGTACATACCTAACTCCTACTGACTTTCCCTTCTAAATATTTCTTGAATTTGTTTATGTTTCTCTGTTAAGGCTCCCTAAATTCAGCTGTCTCCTAGATTATTACAAAAGATATCTAAATGGTCTTTCTGTTCCCATTTCCTCTACCCTCCACCTGAACCTAGTTTTTGAATACACCTATCTATTATTCCTCTGCTTAAAATCTGATAGTTTTCTATTTTCCTGTTGTGTAAAAATTATATTTTTAGTATGCTCTATATGGTTATTTATGATTTTTGTTCATATTCCCCACACGTACTTTGCTCTTTCTCCTTTGTGCTCCAGAGAAAGAGCAAAGTATGTGTGTTCTTTCTTACTATCCTTTCCGTCCTCTTTTGGAGACCAACTGCCTCTTCTTTGCAAAGGAGACCAAATATCTCCTTTGCAAAGCCTTCTATAAATTCCTCTTTCCACTCCCACCTTCCAAAAATTGTTTCTAAATACTGAACGTATTACATCATAATTGTTTATCTCTCTCTCTTGTCGAACTCTGAGCTCCTTACAGGCAGAGATGACAGGTGA